>NW_028270153.1:8343300-8658696 GCF_037043375.1 Chiloscyllium plagiosum
AAAAGACTCCTCTATCATATGCCTCCCTACTGATATTTCTCAAATCAGAAAGTATTACCTCACATTTATCTGTGTTGAACTTTATTTGCTCATTCTGTAGAGGATATTAATGACCTCTATTTTTTTTTCAGTCCATCTTGGCAGTGTCTCCACCCCCTTCCCAATTTGACATGAACCAAAATACAGAAATTGGGTTTTTGATTCTAAGTTCAAAATTGTTAAAGTAACAATTGTGAACTGTGGTCCCAGCATTTCATGCTGAAACCAAACTATTTGTTTTTTTTTTAATAGCTTTACAACCTAAGGAGCTTTGGTTGCATCTTGTTGATAGTAATAGAAAGTGCTGGAAGGAGTGGTAATCAAAATGGAGGGTTGAGTTGTTAGTCTTCAGGTGTTGTATTCAATTTTGAGTCCTAACGTCTATAAAATGCCGAAATGGAAAATAAGATGTTGTTCTTCCAGTATGCATTGAACGTCACTGGAACACTGCAACAGGCCTACAGCAGATTTGTGACCATGCGAGCAAACTGATATTTTAAAATGAAGGAAGTTGGAGTGTTTGGAGGTGCACTCCTTAAAAGAGAAAAGAGTTCCTTGTTTCTCAACTGAAATAAAGAATGAAATAGAACTGTGGACCTGGACAACTTTGACTTAGCATGAAGATGTGCTAATGGAGAGAGAAGTTAAGGGTGTGTATGTAGCACTGCATGGTACTGAATGTGGATCTCAGTATACAGTGAGAACAGCAGTCTGAGAAATGTTCTATTTCTTGGAGGTACCTGTGATTCTGGGTGCACATGAAACATAAAGGACAAACCTCAGTTGGAAAAGACAGAGGGTAAGTAGCAATTTGAGACAGTTAGTGAGGAAGGAGATGTGGCTGTGAAAGTGAGTTTTGGCAAAAATCTTATTAAACACCAGAAGGGAAATAGAAAGCAACACAGGTATTAGGGAGTTTTTTTTTATTAACAGGGTTTCCTTGAAAATTCATGACTGCATGTTCTGCTGTAGACAGCTGGGTTTTGAACAGTGACTGGACAGAGAGAGAGAAAGTGTATGTGCTTGTGTGTGTGTTTGCATGTGCTTATGTGTGTGCACATGCGTGTGTCCGCTAATGTGTTGTACATGCAGTGAAAACTGGTTGGATGGATCTTTTCTTTCTAAAGCTTGATATAATCTACTCTCCCAGTCACAGTCTTAACATTTTCATCATTCAAATGCCTGTTCTATATGTCAGGAATTTCTATGGCTCCTCTAAGATTACCCTATGCCCAACCCTGGAATTTGCATAGTTTGCTTCTTTCCCTCCACTCATGCCCTCCCTCAATTTGTCTATTTCATGAAATTTATTTCCTGTGATGTTAGTCCTATTCCACTAAACTGCTGACCACCCAATTTCCTTTACTGCTAATTCCCGTATTGGCTGATATTGTGAAAGGTTCTGTCAATTCAGAAATCCTTACTTTGAAAGATTTGAGACATCATTCCCAACTATCCTCTGATTGGTTGGGAAACCCAGAATCATGTTGTTACAGAAGACATTGAAGAGCTTCAGTAAAGCCTGTTGACTGATCCAGTGAATTAGCAACTTTTTCAGTCTCCTTTCCACATGCAGAATAAAACTCTGCCCACTGTTTCAACTGAGGAACTACTGAGAATATTAAAGATATTTTATATTTTTATAGAGTCATACAGCACAGAAACAGATTCTTTGGTCAAACCAGTTGATGTCAACTAGTTCTACCTGCCTGCCCTTGGGAAACATCTCTGGGACACACGCACCAAATAACTCCATCGCCCTGTGGCTGACCCCTTCACCTCTCCCTCCCACTCTCCAAGGACATGCAAGTGCTGGGCCTCTTCCACCACCAAATCCAAGCCACCCAACACTTGGAGGAAGAACATCTTATCTTCTGCCTTGGGACCCTCCAACCACATGGCATCAATGTCAACTTCGACATTTTCCTCATCTCCCCTCCCCCTCCTCATCCTAGATCCAACCCTCCAACTCTGCACTGCTGTCTTGAACTGTCCTACCTATCCATATTCCTTCCCACCTTTCCACCCCACCCTCCCCTCTGACCTATCACCATCACCTCCCACCTACATCTACCTATCGCCTTCCCAACTACCTCACCCCCCCACCCCCACCCCTCCTATTTATCTCCCAGCCCGCTCAACCCCCCCCCCCACCCCACATTCTTGATGAAGGGCTTATGCCCAAAATGTTGATTCTTCTCCCTCGGATGCTGCCTGACCTCCTGTGCTTTTCCAGCGCCACACTTTTTGACTCTGATCTCCAGTATCAGCAGTCCTCACTTTCTCCTTGGTCCATAAGCCTCCAAACATTTCATATTCATGTTCTTTTCTGAATGTCTTTTAAATGTTGTAACTGTATCCACTGGATTCTGGAAGTTCATTCCACACACGAACCACACTCTGTATAAAAAAAATTGCCTCTCGTGTCTCTTTTCAATCTTTCCTCTTGCACCTTAAAATGTAGCTCCTAGTCCTAAAATACCTCTCCTATGGAAAAGACACCTGCCATTCACCATATCTATGCTCATTATTTTGCAAACCTCTAAAGGTCACAGCTCAACCTCCCACACTCCAGTGACAAAAATGCAGGTATGTTTTTGAATTTGGGCCTTTTAATGATTTAAATTATCAAGGTTTGGTTCTAATATGGTTGGTAATAGCTGCTGACATGAATTTCCATCACACACAAAGCTAGGCATTTGAGAATCACCATATTCAGTAATATGTAGGCAGCTGATAGATAATATTTGGAAGAGGTGGTGACTTTTTATTTTACATTTGCTTCAAATCAAACCTAGTAGGATTTAAATGTAATAGTGGATGAAATTGATTATAAATGTATGAGCCGAGCTGTTTAAATCAAGTATTAATTCAGTATTGAAAGAATCACTGTAGGGATTGATTGAATTCCAAAGAGATTATCTTTCTTGGTAAGAATTTTCTTTCCTTATAATAGTACAAATGCTTCTCTTCCTGCTCCTGAGAAATTATTGTGCTACACTGTATTAAGAAAAATCATGCGTATACATTTAACAGGAGTTTACTGAGTTCTCTCCTACTTTCTGCACTGATGTCATGCAAAATAACTAGATGCAAGAACAAGAGGGTGAACAGCTTCTTAAGAGGAGCCTTAAACAAAAGCACAGGATGGTGTTCCTGCAATTTCACTGCACATTCATCGATCTGAGCACCCGTCAGTTCTGGTGGTGTTCCTGAAAGCTCACTGTATGTACATCGATCTGAGCACCAGTCAGTTCTGGTGGTGTTTCTGCGTTCTCACTGTATGTACATCGATCTGAGCACCAGTCAGTTCTGGTGGTGTTCCTGCATTCTCACTGTATGTACATCGATGTGAGCACCAGTCAGTTCTGGTGGTGTTCCTGAATTCTCACTGTATGTACATTGATCTGAGCACCAGTCAGTTCTGGTGGTGTTTCTGCGTTCTCACTGTATGTACATCGATCTGAGCACCAGTCAGTTCTGCTGGTGTTCCTGCATTCTCACTGTATGTACATCGATCTGAGCACCAGTCAGTTCTGCTGGTGTTCCTGCATTCTAACTGTATGTACATCGATCTGAGCACCAGTCAGTTCTGGTGGCTGATGTTTGGAAGGGCCAAACCCTTTGATCTACCTATTCTATCACACAGCTCATCCATATTAACAGAGCTGATATTTCCTGGGACAGTGTCTATTTCTGTTGAGGCAGAGGTTTCGTTAGAGCATCACATAATTGTACTGCATCCTCCATTAAGGTAGATAGCCTTAATGGAGGATGTTTCTATTTGGATTTGGGGTCATTGTAATAGTGGATGCAATTGGTTATAAATGTATGAGCTCAGCTGTTTAAATTGAGTATATTTCAGTATTGAAAGAATTACTGTAGAGATTGATTGAATTTCAAAGAGATTATCTTTCATGGTAAAATATGTTTTTTTAATATATATGTAAATCATCCAGATCTTGCTGTGCAGGGAACAAATTCAAAGTTTGTCGATGATAAAAAGAAAAGGGTTGGGAGCATTGTAAACTGTGGAAAAGACTTTAGAATTTCAAAATGACATTCAGTTGATGGTGTGAGTCAATAAGTTGCAGATGAACTTCAATGCAGAGAAGTGCAATGTGATATATGTTGAGACAAAGGAAATGAGGAAATAATATAAAGGATACTGTTCTAAATGTTGTGCAGGAACTGAGACATCTGGGTGTATATGTACACAATTCATTAAAGATGGCAGAGCAGGTCAAGAGAGCATCTCAGAAATCCTGTGTCACTGCTCATGGGTTCTGTGGATCCTTGCATGGTTGATGAGCCTGATCCTAGAGGCACATCTCTGACCACACATTTGGCAGGTGTTTCCAGGAGGGAGAATTGGTTCTTGACCTTGAAATCTCTGACATTCCTTTCTTTAGTTCAGTTTCTGCACTGCCTCTTCATAGAGTCATAGAGTCCCACGGCTTGGAGACAGGCCCTTCAGCCCAAACAGGTCCATGCTGACCAAAATGTCCATCCACGCTAATCCCATTTCCCTGCACTTGGCCCACATCCTTCAAATCCTTTCCTATCCATATATTTGGCAAATGTCTTTTAAATGTTGTTAATGATTTGCCTCAACCACTTCTGCTTGCAGCTCATTTCATATGCGTAAAACGGTTGCCCCTCAGGTTCCCATTTACTCTTTCCCTCTACCTTAAACTGATGCCCTCTCGTCCTTGATTCCTCAATCCTGGGAAAAAGATTGAGTGCATTCACCCTATCCATGCCTCTCATGATTTTATACACTTCTATATGATGCCCCAATGGTTCCTATGCACGAAAGAAAAAAAGGCCTAGCTTGTCCAACCTCTCCCTATAACTCAGTCCCTTGAATCCTGATAACGTCCTTATAAATTTCTTCTGCACTCTTTCCAGTGTAATAACATCCTTCCTGTAGCAAGGTGACCAAGCTGAACACAATACTCTAAGTGTGGCCTCACTAACATCCAGCACAACTTTAACATAGGTTCCTAACTTCTATACTCATTGTCCTAACTGATGAAGGCCAATGTGCCAAAAGCCTTCTTCATTGCCCTGTCTACCTGTGACTCCACTTTCAGAGAACTGTGCATCTGAACGCCAAGGTCTCTCTGTTCAACTTACACCCCTTAAGGCCTGACTATTCACCATGAAACTCCTACCTTGATTTGACTTTCCAAAATGCAACATCGCACATTTATCTATATTAAACTCCATTTGACATTTCTCGGCCCATTTCCCCAGCTAATCTTCCTCACTGTCCATGATACTTATTTTACTGTCATCTGCAAACTTACTAATCATGCCCTGTACATTCTCAACCAAATCATTAATATAGATAACAAACAGCAATGGGCTCAGCACTGACCCCTGAGGCACTCCAGTAATCACAGGCCTCCTGTCCAACAAGCAACCTTCCTCTATTACCCTGTGCTTCCTACCATCAAGCCAATTGTGTATCCAGTTTGCCAGCTCTCCCTGGATTCAATGCAATCTAATCTGCTAGAGCAGCCTACAATGTGGAACCTTATCAAAGGTCTTACTGAAAATCCATATAGACTACGTCTCCAGCCCTGCTCTCATCAATCTTCCTGGTCACTTTATCAAAACAAATCTGTGAGGCATGATCTCCAATGCACAAAGTCATGCTGACTACTCCTAATCAAACCCTGTCTTTCGAAATGCATGTATATCTTATCCTTCAGAATCTTCTCAAGTAACTTAACTACCACAAATGTTAAGCTTACTGGTCTATAGTTGCCAGGTTTTTCTTTGCAACCCTTCTTGAATAATGGCACAATATTTGCTACCCTCCAGTCATCTGAGACCTCATCCTTGGTTAACGATAATGCAAATATATCAGCCAGGGCCGTTGCAATTTCTTCTCTAGTCTCTTGTAGTGTTCCAGCTATATCTGGTCAGGATCAGATTTATCCACTTTCATACATTCTAATATGTCGAATACTTCCTCTGCTGTGATATGAACTGTCCCCAAGATATCACCACTAACTTCCCCAAGTTCTCAAGTCTTCATGTTTTTCTCCATGGTAAACACAGAGGACAAATATTCATTGAGGACCTCGCCCATTTCCTGCGGTTCCACACATACATGTCCACTTTGGTCCTTGAGGGGTCCTATTCTCTCTCTAGTTATTCTTCTTCCTTTGATGTACTTAAGGAATCTCTTTGAATTCACCCTAATCTTCTCGGTCAATGCTATCCTGTGCTCTCTTTTTGCCCTCCAGATTTCCTTCTTTAGTAAACCCCTGTGTTTTCTATATACCTCCAGGGATTCCCATACCTGTACCTGAGCTATACATCCTTTTTTCTGGTCAAAGCTTCATTATCTCTTGTCATCCAGGGTTCCCTACTCCTGTCAACCTTGCCCTTCACCCTCACAAGAACATATAGACCTTGAAGTCTAGCTATCACACTTTTAAAGGCCTCCGACTTGTTAGAGGTTCCCTAACAAGACGTGCAAACAAACTACTCCAATCAACAGCTGCAAGCTCCTGTCTAATTCCATCAAAATTGGCCTTGCCTCAATTTAGAATTTGAACCTGTGTACCAGTTTTGTCCCTCTCTATAACTATTTTGAAATTAATAGGACTATGGTCACTGGTCCTAAAGTGCTCCCCCGCTGACACCTCAGTCACCTGTCCTGCCCAATTTCCCAAGAGTAGATTGAGTTTGGCCTCTTCCCATGAGGGACCCTCTATATACTGCTTGAGGAAACTCTTGCTGATGGGTATACTCAAAGAATCCCTTTATCCAGGAGGTTCCTCAAGTTAGTTTCTTATGAATGAGGATCTTAATACATTAGGAATGGGAGGACAGCTGATGTGTGATTTCTGCAACATATGGGAACTCCTAAATGCCATTTTGGTCTGAGGGAAACAAGTTTACAGTCCTGTTTGAAGTTTGTGTAATTTTGGCTGAGCAACTATGAGTTGAACATTGAATTAGAGACACTGTGATTCATTAAGGGGGTTTTCTGGATTCTCTGTACCAGGAGGCAGTCACACTTCTTAGTATAGGGTACTCTGATATGCTTGGGACAGTACAGTATGACGGTGAGTGTGGCAGGTAAGAGGATCCAGAGGTATTCAACAGACTTGAGATTCTTTCAGTATGTTTGGATTAGAGTGGGGCTGTCAGGTGGTCAGCTAAGTAACCATGGCACTATTTCAGTAAATACAGAATAGATGCATTTCATAAAGTAAGAAAAGTTTCCAAGATGAACCCAGCATAGACAGTGGTGAATTAGAAATGTTAAAAATAGAATCAAATTTAAAGAAAAAAACAAAGAATGGTGCAGCTGCAGGTGGTAGGCCTGAAGACTGGGCAAAATATTAACAGCAAAGAATAACAAAAAGAATGAGGGGGAAAGTACAGTATGAGAAAAAGTTAAGCAGAAATATAAAAACAGATAGTTAAAGTTTCTATGAATATTTGAAGAGTTTTAAAAAATGAGTAACAAAAACAGAAGTTGCTGGCAAAGCTCAGCAGGTCTGGCAGCATCTGTGAAGATAAATCAGAGTTAACGCTTCAGGTCCGGTGACCCTTCCTCATAACTGGATTTTGGTCGTTAAAACAATGAGTGTTGGTCCTATAGAAAGTGAGATTAGAGAATTAGTAATGGAAAATAAGGACATGGCAGATGAATTGAACAGATATTTTGCATCAGTCTTAACTATAAGGGATATAAGTACATTCTAGAAACAATTATAAATCAGGAAATGAAAAGGAGGAAGGAACTCAAAAAGATCACAATCATTACAGAAATGGTACAGAGTAAATTGTCAAAGCTGCAGGCTGACAAGTGTGGAAACAGGCTCTTCGGCCCAACAAGTCCACACCGACCCGCCGAAGTGCAACCCACCCATATCCCTACATTTACCCCTTAACCTAACACTACGGGCAATTTAGCATGGCCAATTCACCTAACCTGCACATCTTTGGACTGTGGGAGGAAACCGGAGCACTTGGAGGAAACCCACGCAGACACGGGGAGAATGTGCAAACTCCACACAGTCACCTGAGGTGGGAATTGAACACAGGTCTCTGGTGCTGTGAGGCAGCAGTGCTAATCACTGTGCCATCGTGCTGCCCACATGTAAGGTTATTGTGGAATATAATGCATGGTGTAGTGCGTGTAGTATGGTGCAGCATTATTGGCATAAATAGAAGATTGGATGGATAACAGGAAGTAGAATATAAGCATTAATGAATATTTTTCAGGTGAAAAAGGTGGTGTGCCACTGGGATTATACTGAGTCCTCACAAGTTGACACTTTACAAAAATAATTTACGTGAAGGGCTGGAATAGTTGCCAAATTTGCTGATGCCTCAAAGCTTGGTAGGAAAGTAAATTGAGAAGAAGACATACGGAAACTACTAAAATATCTATACAGGTTAATTGAGTGGCCAAAGATCTGGCAAATCAAGTACAATGTGGGAAAATCAAATTTTGCATTTTGGCAGCATATATGAAAAGGCAGTGCAGTACCCAAATGGTGAGAAATTGCAGAGCTCCGAGATGAAGATGTACCTGAATGTCCTGTTGTATGAATTACAAAAGGCTCATAATAAATTACAACAACTAATTAAGTAAGCTAATAAAATGTGGTCATTTATTATTGCAAGGAGAGTTACATAGGACAGTAAAGAAGGTATGTGTCAGTGATACAGGGCACTTGTGAAGCCACGTCTGGCATACATACCATCAATGGAAATCATTCAGAGAAGGTTTAAAGGACTAAAACCTGGAAAGGACATTTTTTTAATGAAGAAAGGTTGGACTTATACCTGTTGGGTTTAGAATGATAAGAAGTGACTTGATTTAAATATCAGAGAACTCCTACAGTGTGGAAACAGGTCCTTTGGCCCAACAAGTTCACGCCAACGCTCCAAAGAGTAACCTAGCCAGATCCATTCCCCCTCCCTACATTTACCCCTGACCAATGCAACTAACCTACCCATCCTTGAATACTATGGGCAATCTGCACATCTTTGGATTGTGGGAGGAAACCAGAGCACCCAGAGGCAACCCACACAGACATGGGAGAATGTGCAAATTCCACACAGACAGTCGCCTGAGGTTGGAATCAAATCTGAGTCCTTGGCGCTATGAGGTAGCAGTGCTAACCACCAAGCCACCGTGCCACCCAGTTATAAAATCCAATGGGGTATTGGTGGGATAGATATGGAGATGGTGTCTTTTCTTGTTAGAGGAACTAGTACTGGGATAGGGATGTTCACTGTTTAAAAATAAGCCATTACCCCTATTTAAAACAGATCAGTCTTATCCTTTTTCTCTCAGAGCATTGTGAGTCTTGGAGCTGTCTTCTGAGAAAGGTGGTTGAAGCAGAGTCTTTGAATACTTTTAAGGTAGATAAATTCTTGGTAAGTACGGAGATGAAGCTTTAATCAGAGGTTTGCAGAAATGTGGATTTGAGGTTATAATTAGATCAGTCGTGATTGCATTAAACAATGGATAGGCTAAAGAGCCCAATATCCTATTCCTGCTGCATGTTTGTATATTTGTATAACCAGCATTTCCTATTAACAGGTTGAAAAATGATAGAATTTAAGACCTAAGAAAACTGACTTAAATCAATGCAAGAATTTATTATATATTACAGAGAAGCAGATAACAGGAAGAGCAAAACATATTGTAATCACAAGTGAAAAAAACAAACAATATCTATGCACACAATATTGATTACATTGACAATGCATGGCTGTCAATTGTGTAAGACATCACTGCTTTAAAATCAGCACTGATCAAAATATGAATAGCGAATTTGGTTTCAAATGTAGCCTAGAGAATGATGGATTGAAGGCCTAATGGGCCTGCTGCCCTCATGTTTTCTATCTTAGAAGGAATCTGAGGCAATATTAGTCTGATTCCTATTGGACATGAGCCCTTAACATAAACCAATTATATACTGGTAGCCTCATTCAAAGAAAAAAGTAATTTGCTTTGAAATATTTACAACATTTCAGAATGTCTCCAATCACTTTATGGCCAATTAATTTATTTTATTCCTGCGACAATATAGCACTATTGAACAGAAGTATCAGTCAAGATTATATTTGAATTAGGGTTTGAGCCTACAATTGTCTCTAACAGACATGCATACCGTCACTAGACGAAGGTAAATCAATAGGCTGAAAGATTATTCAGCTGGTAGCAATAGGGTATTATTTACTAAGGTTGGACTGACCACATTAGGAATGTAAAGATGTTCTACTGTGCACCTACAGTAATCACAATACAGGGAAAATTCTATTTCTCAAAAACACACTTTGATGAGTGCAAAATTCACAAAAACATGCAAATTGAGTATAATTTTGATGGTCTCAAAAGGCAGTAAATGTAATGCACATCAGTTAACTGCCATGCCCCATTTCGTGCACTAGTTCTTATTAAGACTTCTGTCTTGAATCATTTTTTTGGATTGGTCCACAAAATAAACAAAACCATGAATAACATTTCATAATCCTGAACCACAGCACAAACCAACAAATTCAATGTAAATATAAACATATGTGTGTATCATAATAGCTTTGTATTTCACTTAAAGTGAATATGAATATTAAAAATATATAGGAATACTGAATTGACTATTTGCATTTGTACCACAGAATTTGCATTGTATCCACAGAAGAACATGAATGGTATTATGTTTTCATTAAATCCAAATTATTATGGATTTCACAGAAAACACAGTAGGTAAACCTTTGACCGAGCAGAATTGACCAGGTTTAATGAGATTAATGGTGGGTTAAAGTTTGTTTTGTCCCATCATCAAGTCTGAAGGCAGAAGTGCTGAGAAAATTCAGCAGGCATTTCTGGTCATTACCTTTCTGCTCATAATCACCCAGCTGAAATTTTACAGGAGCAGTAGACATGTTGGGCAGTCCTCTCTCCCTTGGGCCTATTGGTATTTTATCGATGATGGAGGAGGGCCCATGCCAAATGGAAAGCCAACAATTTTAACTGAGCAGTTTACGGTTATGAACAATGAAGGACTCCCTTTGGGACCCATCACCACCAAGTTTTCTCTGGCCTCTTGAACCTGTCCCCAAAGGTCATGGCTGAGACCCTTGAACCCAGACCTGCTTGGGCTAGAGGTGACACTGATTGTAGTCCCACTTCTAATCAGGATGTAGAGGACCCTGTTAGAAAGTGAGTTTGCGTGGATGTTGACGAGACCAGAATTGAACTTAAATTTGCTCCATCCCAGCCTAATAATACGCAGCATTGAGGATCTAAAATAATGAAATGAGTGATCTGCTCTTTGGATATGGATAGACTATGCATTTTCTGCACTGCCTCCTTAAAAGAGTGTGGGTTTGATCTTCTGCTTGTGATTTTATTGTTACATTTTAATATACTTCTGGTATTTCGGGTTAAAATATCCCCAAAGGTGTCAATTTACACAAGTTGGAGCAATAATTTAGTATATCGTTGACTTCAGAAGAGTAATGAAAATGTTTGCAAGGATTTTTATGTATTTTTATTCCATAACAGATTATTATATTATTCAATTAATTTTGTAGATTCTTATTTGTGCTCTTTATTACTCCTTGTGGAGTTCTGAATCCATGGTTAAGTTATAACTTATTGCAAGGTGAATAGGATATGAAGTGGAGATGTTTTGCTACAGTTGAATAAGGCATTCATGTGAAAACATCTAAAATATCATATATAGTTTGCTTTCCTTAAAAAAGGACATAACTCCATTAGAAGCAGTTTAGAGAAGATTCACTTGACTGATTTCTGGAATGACGGTTTCATTTATGAGGAAGATTATTGGACAGATTGGGCTTATATCCTTTGGAGTTGAGAAGAATGGGAAGTGATCTCATGGAAACATATACAAACCTGAAGGGACTTGACAGAACGGATGCTGAATGGATATTGTAAATGAAATAAACATATACCTGTCCCTGTGTTATACTTTATTTCTGTGCCTATGCTGATAATTATTCCTGTAATGGTACTTCTACCAATGCTGGGTCTTTGTTACAATGTCAGTATCTCCACTTGCTGATATATAAATGTGACCTATCTGTACGTATGGTACTGTTTATTCCTGTTTGACTAATAGTTATTCCTTTGTCAGCATCTGTTCCATGCTATTATTTATTTTTGTGCCAACGTTTGCATGTCTTCTAGAATTTATTCCTGTCTCAGTATCTAGAATTTCTTTTGCTGTCACTCTTTGTTATATGCTGGAATCCAACAAATATTGGTGTGCTTGCATCTCATATTTTTCAGGCATCTGACTTTGCTACTTGATATAATATGGACACCCTTCCTGTCCTGGTCTGGTATCTGATGTTGTATATTACTCCATTGAGTTAGTATTTGTACTAGTGTCCATATCTGCTATTTTCTCAGCATCAGGCAGACACATGAACAGGCAGTGAATAGAGTGATACGGACCATGTGTAGGCAGGTGAGATTAGTTTAGAATAACATCATGGTCAGCACAGATATGGTAGTCTGAAGGGCCTATTCCTGTACTGTACTGTTCTATGTTCTATCTGTGCCTTTCTTATTGGCTATTTCTGTATATTCATTTATTCCTATTCTATGTAGTGCTATCTGACGCTATGTTGTAGATATCATTGCATTGCATTTTGCTAATCTTATCCCTGCAGTTATCTGAAATTAGTTCTTTATACGTATCTGCCACTGTCCAAGTTTCTCCTTCTGTGCTTCATCTATTTATAATTATATTTAATCAATCTTTTTGGATATGTCATGAAACAGCTGCAGTGCAGGTGGGAGTTGAACTCAGACCTCTGGGCCACTACCACAGTATCACAAGGTCCCAACTTATTATGGAGCCTTTGTTTGTCCTTCAGGTACATCATGCTGTACACAACTGTGCCAGTAATAATTGACATTGCTTAAGTTCTGAAACCTTATGATGAATAAGCAATCCCCAATTTTATAATTTTAATGATGTTTCTTTGTTATTTTATCCCCAAGCTTACCTCATACTGTTGCATCACCCTCCAAAAGAGAAGACATGAGTTATTAATTCCTTTTCTGACTGTTTCGCCTGAGTTGGTACTTCACAATCATAAAACAAAAAATGCAAGTTGGAAACAGATGAATTCATTATTTTCTTTACAGCCTGCCAATTAAATTCTCACCTCCAACTACCATGTGAGTTAAAAAAAAGACAGAACTCTTTCAGCTGAGGCTAGAATTTGGCTGAAATTGGCTAGGCAATTCTATT
The DNA here is from genome assembly GCF_037043375.1 of Chiloscyllium plagiosum. NCBI lineage: Eukaryota > Metazoa > Chordata > Chondrichthyes > Orectolobiformes > Hemiscylliidae > Chiloscyllium > Chiloscyllium plagiosum. The sequence continues at coordinate 8,356,617 of NW_028270153.1, forward strand.
TTACCAGAAAGGGAGTTGAAATAACATAGAATGTGGGCATGCAATGCACAAAAGAGCATTGTGTCCTAGATAATAATATATAAATGGAACTTCAGCTTTTATGTAGGTCTGTTGACCCCTTGTGCAAGGCAAGTAAGCTATGACTCATTGGAGTGAATTTGTTGCATCTTGATATGTTGATTTGAGACTGGGACCATGACTGGAAACTCTGCAGTATATCATATCCAAGAACATTGTTGATAAGCGACCAGTCAGGCTGGCTCATTGATAGGAATATGAGCAGACATGCCATTGAAAGTAAATACTCAGCTCCAAATAATCCTGTGAACCAATGATCCAATAGCTTAAATAATGAAAAAAATGCTGGAACAATGAAGACATTCATTGCTATACCATGTTGGTAAAAAAAAGTTTCAACTTGTCTACAATAGTCTTCCTATGTACTCTTCCTCAGTATTGTCTAGGTGTCCTTCCCTTATTAGATCTCCCAAAATCCATCGCCTCGCATTTATCAGGATTAAATTCCATCTGCCATTGCTCTGTCTAATATACCAACTGATCAATATCAAACTGTGACCATCCTCCTCACTATCAACAATGCCACCAATTTTTATGTCATCTGCAAACTTACGAGCTTTACCGTCTGCATTCACAGCTGACTTGTTAATATACATAAAAAAAGTAAGGATCCCAACACCAGTGGAACACTGCTAGTGACAGGCTTAGAATCATAAAAACAACTCTTCACCTTCACTTGTTCCTCCTGTCTGTGAGCCAATTGGATCCAGTTTGCCAACTTGCCTTGGATCCCATGGGCTCTTACCTTTTGCACCAGCCTTCTTTCTGGGATCTTGTTAAGTACTTACCTAAGTCCAGATAAACCATTATCAGTTGCAAGACGGTCATCAATATATTTAATCACCTTTTCAAAAAAACTCAATTAAATTAGCCAGACAGGCTCTCCCTCTAACAAATCCATGCTAACTATCCCTGACCAAATCCTGTCTTTCCAAGTGTTGATTAATTCTATCCCGCAGAATTTTTTCAAATAATTTCCTCACAGTAAAATCAAACGAACTGGCCTATAATTACTTGGCCTATCCTTGCTGTCCATCTTGAACAAAGGAACAACATTAGCTATCCTCAGTCATCTGGCAGATCACCTGCAGCCAGGGGAGTATTACGTGGATTTGCCAGAGCTCCAGCAATCTCCTCCTTTGCCTCCCATAGCAGCCTTGAATACATCTCATCAGGCCCTGAGGATTTATTGACCTTTATGCTTGCTAAACATCAATAACCTCCTTATTAATCTTAATATATTCTAGAACCTCTCCATCCTAACTGAAATCTCCAGTTACCATGTCTTCTTTGTGAATACAAGTGAGAAGTGTTCATTTAAGACCTCACCCATGTCCAATGGTTCCATGCATAAGTCTCTAATACATCCCACTCTTCCCCGGTAATCCTCTCAGTTTTCATATATCTGTACTTCTAAAATGCCTTGAGGTTTTCCTAATCTACTAAATATATTTCTTGACCCTTCTTTGCCTTCCTAATTTCTTTTTTAATCAGCCCTCATACTCTATATTTCTGAACGGCTTCCACTGTTTTTATTGCACTGTATCTGACAGATGCTTCCCTCCTTTTCTTTACCAAACTATCAATATCCCTTGACATTCAGGGTTCCCTGAACATTCTGCCCTTGCCCTTTACTCCTAGAGGAGCACACTGACCATAAATTCTTGCTATAATACTTTTAAAAGACTACCACTTTCCAAATGTAGACTTACCTGCAAGTAGCTGCTCCCAGTCTATGTTTGCTAGCTCCTGTTAATAATAATGAAATTTGCCATCCCCCTGTTTAGACACTTAACTTGCACACTATCCTTATCCCTTACAGCATTATGGTCACTAGTCCCAAAGTGTCCTCAACTGAAACTCCAATTACTTAACTGGATTCATTCTCAGGATTAGGTCTGACACTGTCCATCTCCAATACTAGATATCGACGTACTGGCACAAAAAGGCCTCCTGGATGCACTTTAAAAATTCCACCCTATCTAATCCTTTCACACTAAGGTCATCTCAATTAATGTTGGCAAATGTTGAAATCCCCTATAATTATAACCCTGTTTCGCTGCAATAATCTATAATCAAATAATTAATTTACTGTAACTTAATTTCAGGTGGAAGACAGTCTGCCATTTCCACTGTTGCACTTGATATACATATGTACAGCATGAATTGGAAGCAGGGAGAATAGGCTAATTAGCCCTTGAACCTGATTTGACATTTAATAGAATTATATGAAAACAAAATACTATGGATACTGGAAATCTGAAATTAAAAACAGGAAATGCTGGGGACTTTCAGTCGGTTTGGCAGCATCTGTGGACAGAGAAACAGTTAAATTTCTCCAGCATTTTCTGCTTTAATAAAATTACTGTTGCTCTGATTGTGGCCTTTGCTTTCCTGCCTAACCATATATCATTGACTTCTTTTTTAGTCAAGAATCTATTTAACTCAACCTTAAAGATATTTGATAATCCCAACTACATTGTTCTCAGAGGAACAGAATTCTGCAGATCAACAGTACTTTGAGAAAAAAGCATTTCTCTTAGTCTGTCTCTTAAATGGGACATTCCTTATTTTTAATCAGTATACACTAGTTCTGATCTCTCCCATTCATGAAAGATAACCTTTCAGCAAGCATCCTGGCACATCCCCTCACCTTCCATTCTGTATAATGAAGTTTGTGCTTAATTATTGTGAAATATTATTGATCCAGAAATCATTCAGAGATCTGCCTGCTTTCAGACAGTACGCTGTTCACTCTTATAAGAGATCACATATGACCTCTTCAGACTTGTCAGTCTTCACATTTTCTTCAACATTACTTAACAGATCTTCTTTTTATGTAGCTCTTTTGGAAGTGAGTTCAGACACGATGGGTAAAATGGTCCCTTCTATACTGTAAAATTCTATGATTTTTGACAGAAAATGTTGATCACAGCTACTTGGGGAATGCACAGTAAATCTGAAATCTAACAACTCCCTGTATAACAGACTGGTTGAAAAATTCAAACCATGACCCTTTTCCTTGCTGGTTGACATATTCTGAGATTTGAAAATTTAGCAGTACAGACAACCACTTTGACAGCTCATGCGAAAGGGTAAGTGTGGTGCCAGGTGTATAGGATTTCAGGTGGGTAGGTACAAGTTAATTAATGGAGTGTTTTAATGGAGATTGGAGAGACGCGACTACAATATCTGGTGGCAGAGAATGTATACTGTTGGGTCTGAGAATTGGGAGAGGATTGGGTTGCGGATGTTGGGTTTTCAAGTGGGAGAAAGGGATGTTGTGACCCAGTGAGGAGGGGAAGAGGATGTCAGATCACATTGATGGGAGGGAATGCAGTTTCATTGACATAGAACATTTTATCTTGATGGGGAACGGGAAAGATACAGGACTGGGGAGGGGGGGCATGAGAAGATGTCAGGTCACTGGGGGAGAGGGTTAATTGGTCTGGATGAGAAGGGGCTGTCAAATCCAGGTCGGGAGGGAAGTGTTGTGTCCAGTGGAGGGGCTTTGCAGATCTAGTGATGGAGATGTGGGTTAGGGACAGTGAAGGGAGGGGTGCTCAAGGGGTGGAGGCTCTCAGGTCACAGTGAACAGGGGATTTTCATGTGAGGTCAGAGTCTGGTGGGCATGTGAAATCTAAGAGAGCTATAAGTGGGGGAATGAATAGTGCGTTATGGAGTCAGTTTAATAGTTACCTAGGAGTTTGACTAAATTTTCAATCTTTTGACATTTTCATGTAATTCTCAGGCTAACTGTAGTCAAACCTCTAAATTATCTGATTTAAATGGATACTTTTGGAATTGCTATTGGAATCGTTGAATCTGTTACTTCAGGGTTTCAAGAGGGACCTTTGCCCCTCTACAGAAATAATTGTCTATTGGAAAATCTGAGCCAGTGCTGTAGACAGCATTAAAAAGCAGACACTCAATTTTGTGAACAGAACAAATAACAGAAGGCCATTTTTGTTCATTAAATCCACACATACTCAAGAGAACCTTGATTGAAGTTGAAGGAAAGTTGGAATATTGGCATATGGAAGATCATGATTGCTTCCTGGAGAAAAATGTAATTCATCAGAGCGATTTCCTGTTTGTATACATTTATCAACTGCCAAGAGGGTAAGGAAGGAAAATGGAGTTAAATTCACAATCAGATTAGGCATGATCTTACTAAATGGGGACACGGGCTCAAAGGGAAAAAATATCTACTCCTGCTCCTGTTTCTGATGTTCTAATGTCAGCTGTAAAGTTCTGTGTTCCATGATAGACTACAATATGGATAAATATTCCTCCAAGGACAAGCAAAATTTGGACAATGAACTAGATCTTGCCCTGTGTTTTCTATATATGAGAAAACACATTATTACATAAGATGATCATGCTATTGCTCTGAAAAAAAAAGATTCCAATGACAATAGGCTCCTGCTAAAACTTGAGAATCAGAGGTATGATAGGAAGTTAAGTGAAATGTTATCGTTTTTTTTGCGATTCTATTAATTTTATTTTTGAGAAAAGGTGTTGTGTGATTATTTGCAAAGGTGGTGTAAGTCACACTTTTGTATTTGCAATTGATAAATGACTCTCTTGGTGTTCTTTCCTCCACCCCAAAACATTTACCAAACGTTTTTTTAGATGTGGGCTTGTGAGCCTTCAATTTCACAGACATAGCGCAAAACAATGAAGGTTCTGTATTTTTACTGTTGATTTGTAAATAATTCTCAATCAATTGGAATACCTTTATCCTTATCCATAATTTGATTTGACAGTGACCAACAAGAAGACATGCATAGTATTTACTTTTAATTTTTTATAGCCAGGCTGGCTGTGCTATTCTTCATCACGGGTGCAACTGCTTACATTTTGTCCAAACACTTGGCATTTAGCTTCCGGCAATAGCAGACAGTATTGAAAAATCGGCAGTGACAGAAGGCACAAGGGTTGCAACATCGTGGAGATGGTGGAAGACACATTCCCCAGAGTGGCACACAATGACCGTTCTCTGGTTTTAGCTTCTTCACCTTATGAGCCATTGCAATTCTGTTATTCTGTATTTAAGGAGATGAGAAAATTAAAGATGAGAAGTTTGCAATACAATAACTAAAACAAATATCCTTATAAAAATTTATTAAATCTTATTCCTTTACTGATATGCATTCTGCACATAATGAATGGTAGAACCAAGGTGAAAGGAGAAAGTTCCAAATTCAAGACAACATCAAAGAGTGAAGAGAGCAGTACAAAAAATTAACGGAAATCAAAACACAGGAATTGGTAGCATTAAGTTTGTGTTTTAAATAATTATACATTATAGGAGAAAATGAAGATTGAGAAAGGAAAAGAGTTCCTTATGTTCCAGACTGGATTGCATACAATTTAGAGACTTCAAAACAATTCAATTAGACAAAGACTAAAGGAAGGGAGACCATATTGAACTGTGTACCTGGGGATTTGGGGAAGAGGAATAAACTGTAATATTGATAATTAGAGGAAGAAGCAATTAAGATTTCAATTGAATTCATCACTATTCTCTTGCTCCTTTTTCTTCATTGCTATTAACTTGGGTCAACATATAAGGAAAATGATACGCATCATAATGCACTGTGAATACCAACTTTATATGTATCACTTGGGAAATTGGTTCACATTAACTCTAAAAGGTAATTCTCTTTTCTGTAGTCCTAATCTGTGGAAAATTGCTTTGTCCCATAGAGACAAAATTGAGATCAGATTCAAAGACAGTGTTCCTGCTTGCCACTCTGTAGCATAACTATTTAATATTCCAAAATGCCGAATTGCAAAGATGAGAAAAAGCTTTGACACCAAGATGCATGAAAACATTGCCAGTGATGAATTTCTCTATTCTTTGGTTTCACTATCATCCTTAATTAATAGAGTTCATGATTGGAAAGCATCAGAGATGTTAGTGATTGAGATACCAAATATAATATTTGCCTTGAATCCATAATGGATTTAAGAAAGACTGCTTGCTTAAAGTTATCAAATCAAATGCTTCCTGCAAGGTACTTAGGAACACTTAATCTTGCAAAAGCAGGATTTTTGACTGTTAAGAATTTGGTTGATTCTTTGATGGGACAGATATTCTGTTTGTGACAAAGGCAGCCAATTTGTTACATTGGTGCAGTGCATTGAACCATGGAATGTGGAGATAGCCTCAGAAACCTACTGCATGTTTACTGTGTTAAGTTGTCTTTAGAGTAGTCAAGAACAAAAATCTTTAGGAATAGTTTTAAATCATGGCAAATTATTCCAATAGGCCCCAAGATCTATTCATCCACTGAGAAAAGTAGATCTTTGCAAACAAAGTAGCTCAGACGAGAAGCAGGTGTATCCTATATATATAGCATTTCTATTGTAATAAGTGAGAGGATTAAACTTTATGACATTTTCTCATTCTATTTGTGTGTGTAATTGATCTGTCCACTTGACGGCTTGTCTGAGTTCTGGCTACTCTGGTAATATTCTTACAGTTGGTTTGTGAATATATTTTTCAGGATGGCAGTCAGTGACTACTGCTACAGAGGTCAGTGTTGGGAAGACAACTTTTCAGATTATGCATCATCTATCTGGACAAAGGAACTGAGGGCATTGTTGTTAGTTTGCAGATGACACAAAGATAGGTGGAGGGACAAGTAGTGATGAGAAAATCGGGAAAGCATAATATCATAGAATCCTGACAGTGCAGAAGGCCATTCAGCCCATCAACTCTGCACTTACCCTCTGCAGAGCTTCCCGCCCAGATCTAGCCTGAATTGTATTCCTGTAACCTGCATTTACAATGAGTAATCCACACAGCCTACACATCACAGGGCAATTTAGCATGGCCAATCCACTGACTTGAACATCTTTCGACTGTGTGAAGAAGTGGAGTGTCCAGAGGAAACCCACGCAGACACAAGGAGAACGTGAAAGACAGTCAACCAAGGCTGGAATCAAACTCCAGTCCTCGGCACTATGAGGCAGCAGTGCTAACTACTCTGCCATCCAAATGAGGCTACAGAAGGGCTTGAACAGGCAAGGAGAGTGGGCAAAAAAATTCCAAATGGAATACAATGTGAGGAGATGTGATTTTATCCACTTAGATCCGAAGACTAGAGGCATTGACTATTTTTTAATTGGGAAAGGCTTCAGAAATCTGAAGCACAGAGGGACTTGGGAGTCCGAGTTCATGATTCTCTTTGAGTTAACAAGTAGAGTCAATTGGCAGTCAGGAAGACAAATATAAAGTTAGCATTCATTTTGTGAGGGCTAGAATATGAGAGCTAGATGAGGCTCTGATCAGACCGCATTTGAAATGTTGACTCTGTATCTAAGGAAGGATGTCCTGTCATTGGAGGAGGTCCAGAGGAGTTTTACAAGAATGATCTTGGGATGAAGGGCTTGTCATGTGAGGATCAGTTGAGGATTCTGGGTCTGTAGTCGATGGAGTTTAGAAGGGTGAGGGGGATCTGCAGAATTTACAGAATATTGAGAGGCCCAGATAGAGTGGACATGGAGAAGATGTTTTCACTGGCAGGAGAGATTAGGATCAGCGGAACAGCCTCAGAATGAAGGGATGACCTTTTAGAACTTAGGTGAAGAATTTCTTCAGCCAGAGGGCAGTGAATCTGTGGAACTCATTACCATGGAAAGTTATGGAGACCAAGTCATTTAGTGTATAGGTTTTGATTAGTAAGGGAATCATGGGGAGAAGGCAGGATAATGGAGCTGAGAAACCTACCAGATGGAGCAGACTCAATAGACCAAATGACCTAATTCTGCTCCTGTGTCTTAAGGTCTAAGTCAAATGCAGCAATCGCAGGTAGGACGGAAACAATAGTTCCTGATTATTATTATTAATGTAAATACAGAAGGGGGTGAGTATTCTAGTGTGTCTGTGCTGGATGTGTGGCAGTACTTTCCTGCAAACTGTGCCACTGCCTCATCCAATAAGGAGTATACCAGTTGGAAACTTACTGCAGAAACTGTGTTGTGGGAAGAGACAAAAGAAGAAAGAAAGTGAGAAGAACCCTAGCTTGGTACTCCCTTCTTTAGGGTACTCCTCTGGTTCCAGAATTAGCCTGAGAGTTACCTGAAGACATGCAAACCACAAAGCTTGGCAGATGCCTTCCTCACCTTGGGAAACCAGTTACTGATTGGTGAGAATAAGGCTGCCTCTGTCAGTGGCACCTTCCTCAAAGGTAAGGGCAGACAGAAGGATGAGTCTGATGTGGGCTACACAGCTGAATCTAAAGGTATGGCTGGCTTACTCATATCTAGTTAGTAGTTGTTGCACCTTCTGAACATTCTGGATACCCTTGTAGCTTCAAACATTTACAAAGGGGTCCTATTCCTTCACCTTTGGGAAACCACTCAACCTCTTTTTTAAAAAGTAACAATTTGTATTAAATCATAGTTTTGATATCACCTATTTTCTGGATCTTGCTTCACCACACATAACTGTGTTAGAAAGCGAAATAAAGAATACCAATTTCTTGAACTCTTGTTTCTGTCCAGAGATGTTGCCTGATATTTTGAGTATTTCTAACATTTTCTGTTTTCATTATAATACTAATAGGCCATTCAATTATAAGTAATAGTTTCTGACCAAGTCAAATTCTGCCCTCAACTGACATACACATTTGCATTCTGACAGAGATTGCTATAGCAATCAGAAGTAGGAAACCAACTGGCCAGAGTTTTGTCTTGTTGGCTCAAGGACCCCATGTCAGGGATTATGAATATTAATCTGTGACTCCTGCAAAATAGTTTCCATCAGTAAGTAAACTTGTGAATTCCATGGACATGTGACTTATTGTCACATTGGGCAGTAAATTTACCAATCTAGTTACTTCCAAGTCTAAAATGTTTTAATTCAGATGGAGATAACTGCAAAGATCAATTTACAAAAAACTGGCTAATATTACTTACTTTTTTGGGTGGATTGGGGCTCATTCTTCTACCATCTCTTCTGAAATTTATTTTTCTACTATTTGGCAGTTCTGTAAGGAAAATGTGAGAAGGTTGGGAAACAGAGGAGTCAAATTTGAAGCACAGTGTTAGCTGCTTTACCAGGAATTAAGACTTCTAAAGTGTAACAATAACTTAATTTGACTGAGGAGCTGAATAATCATATTGTCTCCTTGCCACTGTATTCTACCAAGTTTCTGCTATAAACATAGGTTGTAAACTATGTTGTGTCAGTTTTAATTTCATGGTTATCATGAACTCCAGACTTATAGTGATGTCATGAAGAACACTAGAGCTGAAGAGTACTCAGCTTTCAACAGTCCTGCACTTGCAATATCTCCTCAACTTCATGCAATACTCTTTGTTATGTGGTAGTTGGATTCAGTCAATGGGCATTTAAACCCTCCCATTTAAACTGAGGTTAGTGCTATTCTCTGTGTTTGGATACAAAAACATCTGCCAGAGTGCAATATCAGTTTGAAAAGCTAGATTGACTTTAGGCATTATAACTCACTGAAAGCAGACATACCAGAAGAGCATTAAGAGGTTCAGTACAATTTCTAGTTTCCCAAATAGGAGCATATAAATTTGAGCTTGTATAAGGGCTGTTTAGACCATATCTACGAAAACTACTTTTAGCACTATACTTAGAAAGTATATTAAAGGTATAGAGAATGCGTTGAGTAGATAAAAACTAGATGTAAAAAATTATAGTTATTTAGATGGACTTACAACTATATTCATAATACAAATGATCCCAATATGCCTTCATTTTATATGCAGCTTTATCAATTTGTCCTAGTTTGTTCAATATTTTCTGAATAATACAGTGTGGTTAGTAATCTTAAATCCAAAATGAATCACATCACACTTTGTTGCATTAAATTTCACCTGCCATGTGTCTTCCTGTTTTAATAGCCTGTCCATACCCTCTTGATCTCATACACTCCTCCTTATTGTTCAGTACATTTCTAATTTTGTGTTATCTGTAAACTTTAAAACTATGTTCCCATACTCAAGTCTAGTTTACTAATAAATACCAAAAAGAATAATTGTGTATCATCAATTCCCAATGGACCACAGTATATACTTTCTTTTGAATTTGAAAATCAACTACTACTCTTTGCTATCTCAGCTAATTTTAATGTGAAGGTTCCGGTATTGGACTGGGTGGGCAAAGTCAGAAATCACATGACACCAGGTTATAGTCCAACAGGTTTATTCGAAATCACAAGCTTTAGGACTGTAGCCCCTTCGTCAGGTGAAGTGAGAGGGAAACACACAGAACACAGGATTCATGTGCAGATGGATCAAGAGCAGTGAGAGGGAAACACACAGAACACAGGATTCATGTGCAGATGGATCAAGAGCAGAGAGATCAAAAGATCTTACAGATGGTGTGAGTGGACTGTCAAATAATAAGTCTCTGCAGGTGACCAAGAGTGTTAGAGGTAATTAAGGTAGAGTGATAATAACAGTTTATCAAGGTAATGGTGTCAAAATAGGACATTAAGGAAGATTTTCCAGATACAGAACAGTGTGGTGGAGTCACGTAGTGTGACATGAGCCCAAGGCAACGGTGAGGTCACTTTCATGGCTATGGAACTTGGTTATCAGTTTCTAACAAGTCTATTACATGGTCTATTAAATGTCATTTGAAAGTTCGTACATGCATCACCTGATTTATCTTCATTAACCCTTTCAGATAGTTCATCAAATAATTCTGCAACTTTTGTCCAATGTAATTTATCTTTAAAATTGCATTCATGTTTGTTTTATTCATTCACAGATGGGGCATTGATGGCTATGCTGGCATTTATTGCCCATCCCAGAGAGCAATCAAGAGTCAACCATATTTCTGTGGGTCTGGAGTCACATGTAGGCCAGAGCAGCTAAGAATGGTAGTTTCCTTCCTGAAAGGACATTAGTGAACCAGATGGATTTTACTGACTTTTGAAAATGGATTTGTAATCATCATTAAATCTTAATTCCAGATTTTTATTGAATTCAAATTCTACAATCTACCATGGCAGGATTCAAACCCAGGTTTTCACCAGAATATTAACTGGGTCTCTGATTAGCAGTCCAGCGATAATAACACTGAGCCATCACTTGTCTTATTGCCAATTATTAACATCTGATCACTTCCATCTTCCAAATGGATGAATTACAGATTGAATACATTTTGGAATTTTGATAAGAACATTTCTGATGTCAGACAGGGTGCAGAGTGAGCATTTCAATGATAGTTGGGATCATTAAATAAAGGAAAGCCCTGAGAGATCAATTAACTCTAAAAATGTATTTCTTTATAAGAGTTTTTAATAATTCATAGAATCGTACTCTTATCTGTTCATATGTTCTTGGCCACTAGTCACACAGTCACAGACTTTACAACTAATGCAGCCTTACCGTTGCCCATTCAAACTATTTAAATAATTCTATACATACAACTAAAATTATACAAGGTCTGATGGGAATTCTACTCCATTGTGCTTTCTTGCCGAGAGTGAAACTTCCCAGAAATTTGTCTCCTAAGACTTGTGAATAACTATTGATAGAATGATTTATTCTCTTAAAGCTAAATATTCAGAGTTTAGATTAGATTACCTACAGTGTGGAAACAGGCCCTTCGGCCCAACCAGTCCACACCGACCCTCTGAAGAGTAACCCACCCTGACCCATTTCCCTCTGACTAATGCACCTAACACTATGGGTGATTTAGCATGGCCAATTCACCTAACCTGCACATCTTTGGTGCTATGGGAGGAAACCGGAGCACCCAGAGGAAACCCACACAAACATGGGGAGAATGTGCAAACTCCACCCAGACAGTTGCCCGAGGCTGGAATTGAACCTAGGACCCTGGTGCTGTGAGGCAGCAGTGCTAACCACTGAGAATTAATTAACTAATATATGAAGCAAATTAGAATAATTGATTGAGGAGAAAGTGAGGACTGCAGATGCTGGAGATCAGAGCTGAAAATGTGTTGCTGGAAAATGTGTTCCTGAAGAAGGGCTTATGCCTGAAACGTCAATCCTCCTGTTCCTTGGATGCTGCCTGACCTGCTAGAATAATTGATCACCAAGTTTGAGAGTATGCATGCTAGTACAAGAATAGCAAATCAGGTCAAAAAGGACAGACCCCATCTCTAATAGATCACTACAACTTTAAATTAAATAACTTGATTTTTCATATCAAAAGTGATTTTCAATGTTCTTCTCTTGACCCTTAGTCAAAACAACTAATTTAAAATACTTTCTATTCCCTTCCACTTACCACCATCCCCTCAGGTATCATACCCAATGATCTCATGACTAACCTACAATGGAGATGCCAGTATACTTGGATTCCTGCTCAGGATGGAGACCAGAAATATTCTTGTTTTGTGGAGTTTCTGGGTCTTTTTCTTCAATAACCAGATGTGAGTACACAAGGAGGCAGCAGGTGTATTGGAGAATCCAACAAAAGTACACAGTGCGAGCCATCTTGAATGTTGGTGAACTAAAGAATAGGCAAAATAAATAGATGATTACTTATGCATTAACAAAGATGACAACATAATTTTTGATGATAATAAATAACTTGCAATTATATTGTGGTTTTTAGATCCTGAATGCAGCCCAAACCAATTTTACAGCTGATAATATAGAATCATAGAGGTGTACAGCATGAAATAGATCCATCGGTCCAACCCGCCAATGCCGACCAAATATCCCAACCAATCTAGTCCTACCTGCCAGCACATAGCCCATATCCCTCCAAACCCTTCCCATTCATATACCCATCCAAATGCCTTTTAAATGTTGCAATTGTACTAGCCTCCACCACATCCTCTGGCAGCTCATTCCATACATGTACCACCCTCTGCATGAAAACGTTGCCCCTTAGGTCTCTTTTATATCTTTCCCCTCTCACCCTAAACCTATGCCCTCTAGTTCTGGACTCCCCCATCCCAGGGAAAAGACTTTGTCTATTTATCCTGTCCATGCCCCTCATTATTTTGTAAACCTCTATAAGGTCACCCCTCAGCCTCCAATGCTCCAGGGAAAACAGCTGCAGCCTGTTCAGCCTTTCCCTATATCTCAAATCCTCCAACCCTGGCAACATCCTTGTAAATCTTTTCTGAATCCTTTCAAGTTTCACAACATCTTTCCAATAGGAAGGAGACCAGAATTGCATGCAATATTCTAACAGTGGCCTAACCAATGTCCTGTACAACTGCAACATGACTTCCCAACTCCTGTACTCAATACTCTGACCGATAAAGGAAAACGTACTAAATGCCTTCTTCACTATCGTATCTACCTGCGACTCCATTTTCAAGGAGCTATGAGCCTGCACTCCAGCATCTTTGTTCAGCAACACTCCCTAGGACCTTACCATTGAGTGTATAAGTCCTGCTAAGATTTGCTTTCCCAAAATGCAGCACCGTGCATTTATCTAAATTAAACTCCACCTGCCACTTCTCAGCCCATTGGCCCATCTGATCAAGATCCTGTTGTAATCTGAGATAACCCTCTTCACTTTCCATTACACCTCCAATTTTGGTGTCATTTGCAAACTTACTAACTATACCTCTTATGCTCACATCCAAATCATATATATACATGACGAAAAGTACAGGACCCAGCACCGATCCTTGTGGCACTCCACTGGTCACAGGCCTCCAGTCTGAAAAACAAACCTCTACCACCAGCTTCTGTCTTCTCCCTTTGAGCTGGTTCTGTATCCAAATGGCTAATTCTCCCTGTATTCCATGAGATCTAACGTTGCTAACCAGTCTCCCGTGGGGAACCTTGTCGAATGCCTTGCTGAAGTCCATATAGACCACCTCTTTGTTATTTCTCCAAAAAACTCAGTCACGTTTGTGAGACATGATTTCCCACGCACAAAGCCATGTTGACTATCCCTAATCAGTCCTTGCCTTTCCAAATACATGTACATTCTGTCCCTCAGGATTTCCTCCAACAACTTGCCCACCACCAACGTCAGGCTCACTGATATCTAGTTCCCTGGCCTGTCCTTACCACCATTCTTAGACAGTGTCACCACATTAGGCAAACTCCAGTCTTCTGGCACCTCACCTGTGACTATCGATGATATCGATATTTAGCAAGAGTCCCAGCAATCACTTCCCTAGCTTCCCACAGAGTTCTAGGGTACACCTGATCAGGTCCTGGGGATTTATCCATCTTTATGCGTTTCAAGACATCCAGCACTTCCACCTCTGCAATATGGACATTTTTCAAGCTGCCACCATCTATTTCCCTACATTCTATATCTTCCATGTCCTTTTCCACAGTAAATACTGATGCAGAATACTCGTTTAGTATCTCCCCCATTTTCTGTGGCTCCACACAAAGACCGCCTTGCTGATCTTTGAAGGGCCCTATTATCCTTATGTCCTTAATGTATCTGTAAAATCCTTTGGGTTCTCCTTAACTCTATTTGCCAAAGCTATCTCATGTCCCCTTTTTTGCCCTCCTGATTTCCCTCTTAAGTATACTCCTGATGCCTTTATACTCTTCTAAGGATTCACTCAATGTATCCTGTCTATACCTGACATATGCTTCCTACTTTTTCTTAACCAAACCCTCAATTTCTTTAGTCATCCAGCATTCCTACCAGCCTTTTCTTTCACCCTAACAGGAATATACTTTCTCTGGATTCTCATCTCATTTCTGAAGGCTTCCCATTTTTCAGCCATCCCTTTACTTGCGAACATCTGCCCCCAATCAGCTTTTGAAACTTCTTGCCTAATACCGTCAAAATTGGCCTTTCTCCAATTTAGAACTTCAACTTTTAGCAGTGGTCTATCTTTTTCCATCACTATTTTAAATCTAATGGAATTATGGTCGCTGGCCCCAAAGTGCTCCCCACTGACGTCTCAGTCACCTGCCCTGCAATATTTCCCAAGAGTAGGTCAAGTTTTGCACCTTCTCTAGTCTGATCCACATACTGAATCAGAAAATTTTCTTGTACACACTTAACAAATTCCTCTCCATCTAAACCCTTAACACTATCGTAGCTCCAGTCTATGTTTGGAAAGTTAAAATCCCCTACCATAACCACCCTATTATTCTTACAGATAGCTGAGATCTCCTTACAAGTTTGTTTCTCAATTTCCCTCTGACTATTGGGGGGTCTATAATACAATCCCAATAAGGTGATCATCCCTTTCTTATTTCTCAGTTCTACCCAAATAACGTCCCTGGATGTATTTCCAGGAATATCCTCCCTCAGAAGAGCTGTAATGCTATCCCTTATCAAAAACGCCACTCCCCATCTTCTCTTGCCTCCCGTTCTGTCCTTCCTGTAGCATTTGTATCCTGGAACATTAAGCTGCCAGTCCTGTCCATCCCTGAGCCACGTTTCTGGAATTGCTATGATATCCCAGTCCCATGTTCCTAATCATGCCCTGAGTTCATCTACCTTCCCTGTTAGGCCCCTTGCATTGAAATAAATGCAGTTTAATTTATCAGTCCTAGCCCGTTGTCTGCTTTGTCCCTGCCTGCCCTGACTGTTTTACTCGCGTATGTTCTCAACTGTACCAGTCTCAGATTGATTTCTTTCCTCACTATCTCCCTGGGTCCTACCCCCCCCCCCCCCCCCCCCCCCCCCCCCCCCCGCCCCCATCTTACTAGTTTAAATCTTTCCAAGCAGCTCTCGCTTGTATATTAGTATATTAGTCCCCTTCCAATTTAGGTGCAGTCCGTCCTTCTTGTACAAGTCACTTCTACCACAAAAGAGATTCCAAAGATCCAAAAATGTGAATCCTTCTCCCGTACACCAGCTCCTCAGCCATGCATTCATTTGCTCAATCCTCCTATTCCTGTCCTCACTAGTTCGTAGCATCAGGAGTAATCCAGATATTACTACTCTCGAGGACCTCCTTTTTAAATTCCTGCCTAACTCTCTGTAATCTCCCGACAGAATCTCAACCTTTTTCCTTCCTATGTCGTTGGTTTCAATGTTGACAATGATCTCTTGCTGGCCCGTCTCTCCCTTGAGAACATTCTGCACCCTCTCTGAGACATCCTTGATCCCGACATCAGGGAAGCAACACACCATTCTGCTTTTTCGCTGCTGGCCACAGAAACGTCTGTCTGTACCTCAGACTAGAGAGTCCCCTAACACAATTGATCTCTTGGAACCTGATGTACCCCTAATTGCATTACAGCCAGTCTCAATTCCATAAACTTGGCTGTTCGTGCTATGTTCCCCTGTGAATTAATCACTCCTTACTTTTCCAAAACAGCATACTTGTTTGAAATGGGGATAGCGCAGAAGGCTCCTGCACTAACTACCTATGTCTCTTCCCTTTCCTGGAGTTAACCCATCTATGTGATTGTATCTGCGAGCTTTCCCCCTTCCTATAACTGCCATCCATCACATACCGTTGCTATTGCAAATTCCTCATTGCCTCTAATTGTCTCTCCAACCGATCCATTCGATCTGATAGGATTCACAACCAACAGCATTTATTGTGGATATAATCCACAGTAACCCGTAAATTCTCCTTATACTCCCACATCTGACAAGAAGCGCATATCACTCTACTAAAGGCATTTTTGCTCCTTTACAATCTACAGACCCAGAAAATAACACCGTCTTATTCCTCTGCAAAACACTGCTCCAGTGAATAGTTATGGCTTATATTTTAAGTTTAATCATATCTCAAAAAACATATAATCGAGAAAAAACTCACTCTACTCACTACTGCAGACTTTCTGTCAGTCACAGTTAAAACTATTGACTTATCTGCTCCTGTGCTGTGACTTCGCCCAAACAATTCCTCCAAGATCAGTTGTGAATTTCACTATTTGTTAATTTTCCCAGACGCACTCCGATGCCCAAACATACATGAATTCAAACAGCAAAGGCAGTAACTGTGCAGGTTCACTGTGCTGTCAGTTTCTTTCTCTCTCTCTCCTGCACTGACCTCCCCATGTGCTCCCTTAATCTGTTCTTCTCCCTTTTAAAATTGCTGTTGTTTTGACTTTTTTTTCCAAAGTTCCAAAACAATGCAACAGCATATAAAACAGTAATTGCTGCTCTTGGAATTCGAGGAAATATATTTTCACATGTAATCACTTTTCATATGTAGGTGAACAAGCCAGTTGATTTGGGCAGGGAGAGATTTTATAACTAGTAATGAATAAATGACCAGTTTAGCTATTGCATTGGCTGTGTTTGTAGCTGGTCAAAGATGAAATGCCCCAGCTACTGGCACCCAAAGGACTGGTGGAGACCTGGCACCTGCTCATCTCCAAGAAGAGGACCTCACGGTACCGGAATCCAGGAGTTCACAAACTCTGTAAACAGATATGGGAGTAACAGGTTTGTTAGGTGTACCAGTCAGTTGTACACAATGAATGAAGAAGTGCAACAACACCATAAGGATCCTACTGTCTTAGGCATATGATCATCTGGCTGCCTCCGTGAACTTGTTTGGTTCCTTGTGTAGCATCAAATGCAACCAACCATCTATATCTCTAGATGGTGTGCCTTTGACCAAGGTACGAAATCAGCAATTGTGCTCCATCAGTATGTAATGTGAATAGCAGGTCCCTGTGACATTGGCAACTAAACTCCATCTTTCCATGTATTAGTGGGGTTAAACTGTTAGCCTGCATGAAAAGACATGAGTGTAATGTGAAGGAGTTGGACTGCACACAGTAGATTAATGCAATGGTTACAAGGAATGATGAGCTTGCAAGAATCTTTCTTCCTCACAGCGTGGGTGAATGTCTATTGGAGTTCCCTTTGAAGGGTCCCACATATCTACATCTTGCAGACCCCTCCATCATTGAATGAAGCACTTACCCCACCCATTCTGGGTTAGGTCCTAACCCTTTTCATTGCCATTACACATTTGTGATTGTCAAGATAATGAAAGGTAACAGTGGTTCCTCGAACCATGAGATGTCAGCTCAGCCTCACCAAACAGGTGAACCCTCAGACATCAAAATCTCCTTTCTGATGGCCAAACTCATCAACCTCATAGGTGTCGTTTAGTAGGCTGTCTGAGTCTGGATCTGCCTACCTCCCGAGTCTTGGGTATATGAGGTGAATATGTCAGATCTTGTAGTTCACTGTTCCTCCCTTGGCAACCAGGTTGCTGCTCACCATCAACAAC
Source organism: Chiloscyllium plagiosum (assembly GCF_037043375.1). Classification (NCBI taxonomy): domain Eukaryota; kingdom Metazoa; phylum Chordata; class Chondrichthyes; order Orectolobiformes; family Hemiscylliidae; genus Chiloscyllium; species Chiloscyllium plagiosum. The sequence continues at coordinate 8,374,808 of NW_028270153.1, forward strand.
CCTCTTACATTCTAGCACCTTCCTTCTTACCCTTGCATATTGTGTGCCCCCCTTCACTTTTGAAATCTCATCTGCATCCAAGCATTCTGCTTGCACTCCAGTAAATTCCCCACCCTCCTATGTACCAGACCCTGAAAACCCCCATCCCTCCTTGATGTTTCATAAACGAACCCTGCACTGACCATGACCTACTCCCTTAAGCAACTTAGCCCCAAACAATGATTGACCAGACCCCTGACTGATATCAGTATAACTCCACAGCTGTGTTCTCACAACTTCTCAAATTAGTGTACAGCCTGTTGAAAGGTTCTGACCTAAAACATTGACTCCCCTGCTCCTCTGATGCTGCTTGACCTGCTGTGCTTTTCCAGCTTCACACTTTATCGGCACAGACCCACGAAGCTGACAGTGACAACTCCCTGTACTGTACTTGTATCAACCCCCTCACCAGATGCCTGACTGTGCCCAAATCAGGACTGATGTTGGAAGCTGCCTTTGACTTACTGTTCCAGGAAGCTTTGATTGATGAGTGTCCCCCGGACCGTGCCTCTTAGATTTTGAGACATGGCTGTCTACTTGAAGCAAATGCAATATGATTGCTCATGTGACTAACACATAGAAGTGAGATTATTTAGCAGTGAGATGTATGCATAATATTCACCTCCATGATTGTTGACAGCTAATAACCATAACAAGCTTCCTTTCTTTTTATTCACATGTGGGACATGGGCATCACTGCCTGCCCTGCATTTATTACAATCCTTAGTTATCCTTGAGAAGATGGGGGTGAGCTGTCTTCTTGAAATGCTGCAGTCCATGTGTTGCAGATAGACCCACAATGCTCTTAGGGAGGGAATTCCAGGATTTTGACCCAGTGACAGTTAAGAAAGGGCGATATATTTCCAAGTCAGGATAATGAGTGGCTTGGAGAGTAACTTGTAGGTGGTGGTCTTCCTATGTATCCATTGTCCTTGTCCTGCTAGATGGAAGCAGTCATGGGTTTGCAAGGTGCTATCTGATGACTTTTGGTGAACTTCTCTAGTGCATCTTATATTTAGTACACACTGCTGCTCCTGCGCATTGGTGTTGGAGGGATTGGATGCTTGTGGATGTGGTGCCAATTAAGTGGGCCACTTTGTTCTGGATAGTGTAAGGCTTGAGTGTTGTTGTAGCTGCACCCATCCAGACAAATAGAGTGTATTCCATCACACTCCTGACTTGTGCCTTTTAGATGATGGACAACTTTTAACAGGGAGGTCAGAAATTGAGTTACTCACCACAGTATTCCTAGCCTCAACTGCTCTTTTAGCCACTGTATTTATATGATGAGTCCAGTTGAATGTCAGGTCAATGATAACCCTCAGGATGTTGGTGGTGGGAGATGATAACACCATCAAATATTATCTCTTATTGGAAATGGTCATTGCCTTGCAAAAATGTTACTTTTCACGTTTCAGCGCAAGTCTAAATATTTTTCAGATCTTATTGCATGTGGACATGGACTGCCATTTCTTGACACAATGGGGGATAGTGAAAAGTGAAACTATTTACAAATGTGCTCAACTATTCTTGTGATTTCCAGATTTCTCACTTTCCAGGTTCTGCCTTCATGTTCAAGTTTTGGAAGTAATGAGTTGAACCTACAGTTTTCTAACTTAGAGGAATTATGTCTTGCTACTGATCCATGGCTGTCACTGTTTTTTTTCCCAACCCTCCTTTGGGTGGCAACACTTACACAGCTGAGGTAATCTAAACTCATAAAATCTCTCCAGTGTGGAAGCAGAATATTCAACCCATCAAGTCCATGCCGACACTCTGAAGAGCATCCCACCCATACCCACCCCGTTCCTATATTTCCCATGGCTAATCCACCCAACCTACACATTCCTGGACATTACAGACAATTTCCCATGGTCAGTCCACCTAACCTGCACTTCTTTCGATTGTTGGATGTAACTCACACAGACACAGACAGAACATTCAAGCTCCCCACAGACAATTGCCTGAGGGTGGAATTGAACCCAGGACTTTAGTGCTGTGAGGAAACAGTGCTGACTACTGAGCCACCATGCTGCCTTAGTGAAGGTTATATCTCAGTGTGGGTTCATCTGTTGTTCAAATAAACTCAGGCCAAACCTCAAGATTTTCTTTAAACAGTGTTTAAAAACAATATATTCACAATGTTCTAACAGCATAGAGCTACTCTGGTTCCACCTTCTCTTAGGGTCCCTCTCACATGAGTACTAAATTCATAGTTCCATCACAGCATACCTCAAAAGTTCATCTGCATATTTATTAAATCCTAGCTCTACAAATTAGAGATCAAAATTGGTATTTAATTTTTCTGTGTTGATTAGATCCATACAAGTCATTGCAGTTGACTGCTAATTGAAAGTTTTGAATATGTTGTTGCTGTAAAACATTCATTACAATGTTTGTTAGTGTCCAGTCTTTTTGTACTATAAGCTACTGTCTGACATCAGCTGAAATATTGACAACTTGAGAGATACTCTTGCCATTTATTGACATAGCCCTGGAACATCTACGGAGATAACTGGCACACAGGAGAGATTTCTTTACTAATAACCTCATGGTAATTTATTTGAAACCTCTTTTGAAAATCTATGGTTAAGTTTGAAAAGTTTTAAAGGAAGTATTCTGTAATATAATACCTCTTGACTGCAGGCATCAGATGTCTCCAGTCCAGTAAAACCACAGTTTAAAGCATTTTGTCAATACTGTATTAATTCCATTTCCTACAAGATAAACTAATCTTGGGTTGAGCTGTATAGGATGTTATTCATACTTGAGGCACTGAAAAATTATTCATTATCAGTACCAGCCACTCAGTGGGTAAGAGAGGAAGAACATCTCATATGACTTTATAGCAGACAATATAAAACAATGGGGTATTCATTTCCCTGTCATCTACATTAATTTACTTCCAAAAATAAGTGTCCTGAAATTTCACTAGTATGATTCAGATTGTCAGCTTTAAAAGGATCAATTCAGAAGATGTCATCATTTTTTTTTTCTCTTTTAATTGTGGGTCCCCATTATTAGCCTGTTGGGGATGTAAGAAATCAGAGAATGATGATCCCAGTGAAGGCACATGACCCTGTAAATGTGGAATCATTTTAGAACTGTATATTTAATGAGTCAAATGTTAAAGTGAAAGAAAGAATAGAAAAATTCAAAGAAATAACAGCATACTTGAAACAGAAATTGATGTAAAGCAGTCTGAATTTAGACCTGGAGTAGGAACAAGAAAAAGAGTACAATATTTGATAGTAAAACAATCTCCAATAAATAATTGGAAGTAAAGAAGAACATTCATATATGCTTTATTATTAATTAATTTGAAAGAAACTTGAACTGCATTTGTCACTAAAGGTTGATAGACATGTTACTGAAATGTGATAATGACAATATAAGATGTGATATTTTTCAACAGCCTTCATGGGGATGAAAAAATGAAAATCAAACTAGAAGAGGACAATCTAATATGTTTCAAGCAAAGAGAATAGTGAGTCAAGACAGTATATTGTTACCAAATTTATTCAGTCTGTAATCAGCAGAGGTCCTGGTAAACATTGTAGGTAAGTAAAATCTAGAAGTACAGACTATCATTTAAGAATGAGCATCAAGAAGAAAAAAGAAATTGTAGTTTGAGGAAATACATCAGGAAAAACTAACATGAAGATTGAACTGGGTGGTTACATGCTAAAACAAGAAGATACATACAGATAAGGAAGGACACCACTTCAACTGGGACAACACATCCATCTTAGGACAAGCCAAACAAAGACACGCACGAGAATACCTAAAAGCTTGGCATTCCAACTGGAACTCTATCAACAAACACATCAAGTTAGACCCCATCAACCACTCCCTGAGAAAAAGAACAGGAAATGACATCACCACAGGAAATGACATCACCACAGGAAATAACATCACCGACCCAAAGAAACCCAAGCATATAAATAGAAAGCAGGAATCATGTATACTGCTTCACCTGAGGCCCACTGAAGATGTTACCTAGTAGGGTGACGAAACGTCTGGAAATGAACCTCCCAGCTCAGCGAGCAACCCTAAATCCAGAACCTCAACCTGAACTACAAATTTTCTGAAAACTTGTTACAAGAAGATAGACAGACTTATCTGTCTATTCAGTACAAATGATAACTGAAAATGATAGATGCAATGCAGAATGAGAAGAAGGATAGGGATAGCCAGAAGTAGTTTTACAAAGGTGAAGAATATTAACAGGAGGAAAGCTAAGGTTTGTAAAATGGAGAAAAACCCTTAAGATGTTGTTGTCTATCCAATTTCCTTGCCTGCCTCAGAAACCTAGATGACCAGTGAAGGTGGATGCTAAGGTATAAACTAAAAAAAAACGCAAAAAGTTACTTGAAATTGCAAGAGTAAAAAATGCTAAAAAAAAGACATTCCAAAATGTGTCATTTGATCTGAAGCTGTAAAGCTGCACAAATCCCTTCCAGAAGGTAACGTGAAAAGCAACAGAAAATGGTTGACTTAAGTGTGGTTGGATGATGGATGTCATGGAGCAATTGCAGACAGACTATGGATGATGTATAAGGATGGTACGACAGACAAGCACAGCATACCATGACATACATTTCCTGGCAGGAAGAGCTATAAGGATAGTAGCATGATTTTTAATTCTGTTAATAATGTGATAGTTTAATCCATATTTGTGACTTAACCCACATTGCTTTTGCATGAAAATTGCTTCACACATCCAGCATAGTGAAGGAAACAAATTGTTCTTCTCTGAGATAGGAGCAACATTGCAAATACTAGCATTCCGGTTTTTAATACAGATATTCTTACCATATAATTTTGATATTTTTGGATTTTAATCAGTCTCTTCTGTAGCCTTGTGTAATTAAAAATTAATCTTAATTACTCAGCCTTGCTGAGATTTTAAAGGACCAAGACCCCACCTCCCCCCCTCCAGCACAACCTACCCACCCAATGAAAGTAAGTTAAGTTTGCAAGTTTGTCTTTGTAATTTGGAACAGGAAGCATAAATTCCAAAAACATCCTTGTTAATTTTAGAGTCATAGTGATGTACAGCACAGAAACTGACCCTTTGGTCCAAACTTATTCATGCCAACCAGATATCCTAACCTAATCTAGTCCCATTTGCCAGCACTTGGCCTATATCCCTCTAAACCATTCCTATTCATTTCCTATCCAAATGCTTTTTAAATGTTGGAATTGCACCAGCCTCCACCACTTCCTCTAGCAGCTATTCCACACAAGCACTACCCTCTGCGTGAAAAGGTTGCTCATTAGGTCTCTTTTATATTTTTCCCCTCTCACCCTAAAACTATGCCCTTTAGTTCTGGACTTCCCTACCCCAGGGAAAAGACCTTGTATAGACAGGATCTATACCCTATCCATGCCCCTCATGATTTTATAAACCTCTGTAAGGTCACCCCTCAGCCTCTGACGCTCCAGGGGAAATAGCCACAACCTATTCTGTCTCTCCCTGTAGCTCAAATCCTCCAACCCTTCCAACACCTTTGCAAATCTTTTCTGAACCCTTTCAAGTTTCCGATAGGAGAGAGACCAGAATTGCACACAATATTCCAAAAGTGGCCTAACCAATGTTCTGTACAGCTGCAAATGACCTCCCAACTCCTATACTCAATGCTGTGACTAATAAAGGAAAGCATACCAAAAGCGATCTTCAGTATCCTATCTACCTGTGACTCCACTTTCAAGGAACTATGAACCTGCATTCCGAGGTCTCCTTTTTCAGCAACAATGCCCAGGACCTTACCATTAAGTGTATAAATTCTGCTCTGATTTGCCTTTCCAAAATGCAGCACCTCACATTTATTTAACTTAAACTCCATCTGCCACTCCTCAGTCCATTGGCCCATCTGATCAAGATCCCGTTATACTTTCTTTGAAACCTCTTTAAGTGATCAAGATACTTTTGAAGGTTGGATGCAGAAAAGTGCACATAATATCTTAAATATGCCATCACTCAATAAAATGCCTTGTTTTTGCTTAAAGGAACTTGACATGACCTGAAACTGAGTAATTAGATTAATTTTGTTCATAGTAGCTTCACAGTGATACGAAATCTTCAATGAAGGATCAGTAATTACATCCATAACTGCTTCACCTTTTAATTGTATATTTTATACTATCTAACAACTTGTATTGGCACAATCCCTTTAATATTGTTAATCATCCCAAATTTCACAATGAAAAGGATGCTTAGGACCTCTGACTGGGTGACTCCTAGTTCTGTCCCACATTCTGTCATTTGCCAAGACACCATAAAAGCAAATTACTGAGGATGCTGGAATCTGAAACCAAAAAGAGAAAATGCTGAAAAATCTCAGCAAGTCTGCAGCATCTGTAAGGAGAGAAAAGAGCTGACGTTTCAAGTCTAACTGAAAAAGGATCAGTTAGACTCGAAACGTCAGCTCTTTTCTCTCCTTACAGATGCTGCCAGACTTGCTGAGATTTTCCAGCATTTTCTCTTTTTTTGTGACAAAGAAGAAAATTCAAGAGAAAACCTGACCTTGCACTGAAAAGGATTTGAAAAACCTATCAAAAAGCACTTGAATTCACACAAGCCAGTTGAGAAAATAAGAGCAAATTTTCACACACCTAGTATTAAGTTACTATCTGGGGAGATAGAGTCATGGAACACATGCAGAATAAATGTCCAATACCTCAACATTGATCCCAGCTTCTAATTCTTGAAAATGGTGGCTATGCTCAAGTGAATCTATAGTGGACATGGATGATACTGCCAATTGCTCCATGTGTGAAAGATGAGAGACAACCCGAAGAGCTGTTTTGACTGTGGAACACATTACATTATTATGCACACTGAGATCTGCTGTAAATAGTGAAATAATTCCATAGAGGCCGGTGTCCGTTACAAAATCACCCATTATTTACACATGAACAGTCCTTGACTTTGGTACCTGACTCTAAATGAGGCAGTACTAAAGTGTCAATATCTGTGATACTCCCCTTTTTTTGTGAACAGAACCTCTGACATTCCTGGTTTTTTTTCTTCTTTTAACTCCCACATTACCGCCTAACTGCGGTAGTGCTTATTTTTTCCCCAGCACCCATGTTGTGTGTGTGCAGGTGTGAGACACACAGCGAGAGACACAAGGTGTATGAATCTTTATTCAATTTCCACCACCAGGAAGAAAGGAAACACCCGAGTGGCCGGTGACAAGCAGTGCCCTACACAAAAGGCAATGCTGTGTGATCAAACAGTGAAGGGGAGGGCAGGGATTAAATCAAAATAGAGTTGGAGGGGGAAATAATGCACTCCACTCCCTGCAGCACCCACCTCTCCCTGAAAAACTCCAGGGTGTTGGTGGAGACCGCGTGCTCCTTCTCCAAGGACACCCGGGCTCTAACGTAACCACGGAAGATGGGCAGGCAGTCGGCCCTAACGACCCCCTCCACGGCCCGCTGCCTGGACCTGTTTATGGCCAGTTTGGCCAGGCCCAGGAGCAGATACTCCCCTTTTTTTTTCAATTTCCACCACCAGGAAGATAGGAAAACACTCGAGTGGCCAGTGACAAGCAGTGCCCTTCACAAAAGGGCAATGCTGTCTGATCGAACAGTGAAGGGGAGTGCAGGGATTAAATCAAAATAGAGTTGGAGGGGGAAATAATGCACTTCACTCCCTGTGGCACCCACCTCTCCCTGAACAACTCCAGGGTGTTGGTGGAGACCACGTGCTCCTTCTCCAAGGACACCCGGGCTCTAACAAACATGCCTGCTTTAATTTTTTTTTCTTCTTAATGCTTATTTTTTCCCCAGCACCCATGGTGTGTGTGTGTGTGTAGGTGTGAGACACAGTGAGAGACACAAAGTGCACGAATTTTTATTCAATTTCCACCACCAGGTAGATAGGAAAACACCCGAGTGGCCAGTGACAAGCACTGCCCTTCACATCAAAGGGCAATGCTGTGTGATCAAAATAGTGAAGGGGAGGGTAGGGACTAAATCAAAATAGAGTTGGAGGGGGAAATAATGCACTCCACTCCCTACGGCGCCCACCTCTCCCTGAACAACTCCAGTGTGTTGGTGGACACTGCGTGCTCCTTCTCCAAGGACACCTGGGCCCTAACGTAACCACAGAAGAGGGGCAGGCAGTCGGCCCTAATGACCCCCTCCACAGCCCGCTGCCTGTCCTGTTGATGGCCAGTTTGGCCAGGCCCAGGAGCAGATACTCCCCTTTTTTTTTCCACCACCAGGAAGATAGGAAAACACCCGGGTGGCCAGTGACAAACACTGCCTTTCACATCAAAGGGCAGTGTTGTGTGATCAAAAACAGTGAAGGGGAACTCCCCTTTTTTATATGTCAACTAGAGCTCCCTGATTGGATCAGATTAATAGCCCTAATCAGGGAATTTATATTCTATTATGTCTTTGTTACAGTAACTAAAGGTGGCACCTAATAGTTCTATTTGGTATCTTTGGAGGCCATTTAAGCGGATATTCAAACTAGATGACTAATCGTTCCCTTTCTCTGTCTTTTGGAAATTCACAGGATAGTTACTTGAGAAAAGTAGAAATGTGAATCAGAGAAAGACAAAATCAGTTTTCTTTTGTTTATGAAAAAGTAGTACAAAGATCACCAACATATTCTGGACAAGTAGAAACAGTAATCAAAAGACTCATGGAGCATTGGCCTTTTATTTAATAGGATTACATCACAAAATTAGGGCAGTCATACTTGTACAGAGCTTTGAATTGACCACCCTTCGAATATTCAGTTTTGGCAAAACTTGATCACAATGATATACAGACTTACAAAAATTTTACAGGCATTCAAAGGATTAAAGCTTGAAAATTGTATTATCTTGGTTTGTAATCCCTTGAGTTCAGACAATTGAAGCATGGATTGAGGTCTTTAAAAACATAAAGAGATTTGGTAAGGTGCATATATAGAATCATAGAATGGTTACACCAGCCATATTCAATGCATTGATTCAGTACAGACTAGTTGCAGAAGCATTTTTTTTAATAGATATTTTTATTAGAAATTTAACATTTTTACAAGTTTACAAAAATAAGGAAAACTCTCAGATATAAACATTGATATACAATTAGCTCAAATATACAATAGCCAAAATTTGACAAAAAAAAACAAAACAACAAAAAAAACGAAAAGAAAAAAAAACAAACAAACAAAACTCAACTATCTACTAATCTAACCTACAACTAACCAGGGTGTATATTTAAGTCTCTTACATGCTCGGGATGTGTTAGCATCAGATATAATAAAACCCGTATTCGTGCGGGATTCCTCCCCCGAGGGGCCGCGGACCAGCCAGGTTTGTAATCTCAATTAAATAAAAGCCCTTGTTAGGATAGCCGAAATATCTGTATTTATGTAATTCAAGAAGGGCTGCCATATTTTATAAAATAATTCGGTCTTTCGGTGCACCATATTTGTAAGGAAGTCAAGGGGAATACATTCCATAATTAGTCTGTGCCAATTTGAAAGTCCAGGGGGGCCCTCCACCGCCCAGTTCACCAAAATATTTTTCCTTGCACAGAAAGAAAGAATAGAAAATAGTCTCTTCCCGTACGTGTCCAGGGAGGGAAAGTTCGAAAAGCCCAAGAGGAGAGATACAGGGTCCACTTTTATTTCCGTTCCTAAAATTTCTGTCAGGGTACTTGCTACTTTAGTCCAATATCTACGGATCTTATGACAGGTCCATAAGCAATGTACAAGAGTGCCCACCTGTATTTTGCATTTAGGACACATTGGAGATGCTCCTGCCTTAAATTTTGCCAATCGAACCGGTGCTATATGGGCCCTATGAAGTATCTTCAGCTGGATAGCCTGGGTTCTGTTACAAATAGTAATTCTTCTAGCATTTTCCCAGATATCATTCCACGTTTCTGTGGAGATTTCTAGTCCCAGATCCTGATCCCATGTTTTAAGCAGATTATCCATATCTCCCGATACTTCATCATGTAGTAAATGATAAATATTACTGACGGAAGATACCCCCACTGGTCGTAGGACACTACATTCTCTATTGGATTTATAAAGACTATCTAATAACGTAGTCTTCTTCTGTATATAATCTCGAATTTGGAAGTATCAAAAGAGGTCTCCATTGGGTAATCCGAATTTCTGACGCAGCTGTCCGAAAGACATCAGGACCCCATCTTTAAATAAATCCCCTAGACATGAGATACCCCTGGATCTCCAGAGTTTAAAAGTGGCATCTGTTAACCCCGGCTGGAATCCCCATGCTCCCACTATCGGTGCATAGGGGGATGTTTTATGTGAATTACCCTCATTTTGCCACATTATATTCCAAGCCTTGATTGTATTTAGTATTATAGGGTTTTTACAGTGATCTGTAATGATTTTCCTCTTGTCTCTGAGAATAAAAGGTTAATAAGTGGGTATTTTACTTGAGAAGCCTCGATGTCCAACCAGATTGATTGTGGATCAGACAAGACCCAATCAGCTATGTAACTTAATAGGGAACTTAACTGATATTTCCTAAAGTCTGGGAAGTCCAATCCACCCCTTGCCTGTGGAAGCTGTAGCTTCTTCAGCTTAATGAGGGGCCGCCTATGATTCCAGATAAAGGAACTCAGCCAGCCGTATAATTTACATAAAGCCATCCTCGGCAGCATCACCGGAAGCATTCTCATAGGATATAGGAGACGGGGCAGGATATTCATTTTGATTAATGCTATTCTACCCAACCAGGAAATTGGTAGGTCTCCCCATCGCTGGAGGTCCTGCCTATCCTTTCCAATAAATACACAAAATTAGCCTTATACAACTGACCAAATACTGGAGTAATAAAAATGCCTAAATATAAGAAACCCTCCAGGGACCAGCGAAAGGGAAAAAGGGAACCGTCCGCTAAGCGGGGTATCACAGCAAGGCCACCCATTGGCATAGCCTCCGATTTTGAAAAATTAATTTTATAGCCTGAGAATGCACTAAATGTATTAATAACTTGGATTAAGCGAGGTATGGACATCAAAGGGTTACTGAGGAATAGAAGAACATCATCTGCATAAAGGGTAATTTTATGTTTACCTGTACCAATCCTTGGGGCCACTATATTAGGATCAGCTCGTATAGCTTCTGCTAATGGTTCAATTATTAGCGTGAATAACAATGGCGAGAGGGGACATCCCTGACGGCAGCCCCTACCCACACTGAAGCTATCTGAGCCTAATCCATTGGTAACCACAACTGCTTTGGGATCACTATACAATGTTGAGACCCATTTGGTAAACAACTGTCCAACGCCAAACCTCTCCAATGTGTAAAACAAATATGACCATTCGACCCTATCAAATGCCTTTTCCGTGTCTAATGAAACCACTACTCCTGGTATCTTTCCCTGATGACAAGCTTGAATCATATTCAGAGCCCTTCTAACATTATTGGATGATCTACGGCCCTTAATAAACCCCGTCTGATCCTCCTTTATAATATGTGGCAGTATCCTTTCTAGTCTCAGTGCTAACGTTTTAGAGAGGATTTTAAAATCTACATTTAGCAAGGATATTGGTCTGTATGATGTACAATCTTCTGGGTCCTTTCCTTTTTTAAGGATAAGAGAGATATTTGCCTCTTTCAGCGAAGGCGGGAGACAGCCCTGACTATATGCATAGTTATACATGTCCATAAGTGGACCAGCCAGTATTTCTGTAAATTCTTTATAGAATTCAGCTTGAAAGCCATCTGGGCCCGGCGCCTTACCATTTTGAAGGTGCCTAATTGCATCAACTATTTCTTGGGGTGTAAGAGGAGCATTTAAGACCGATACTTGTTCCGGAGTTAGGTCTGGAAAAGTCAAATTTTTAAAAAATGACTGCATCCTCTTCGTCCTATCTTCACAATCCTGTGATTTATATAACTCAGAATAGAATTCTCTAAAGGTCGCATTAATCTTTTTATGATCATGAGTCAAAATACCCGTACTTTCCTTGATAGACATAATAGTCTGAGGGGCCTTTTTTTTCTTTGCAAGAAATGCTAAGTATCTACCCGGTTTGTCGCCATATTCATATAACCTTTGCTTTGCAAATAATATTTCCCTCTTAGCCGTTTGAGTAAGTGTAGTGTTTAGAGCTGTCCTAAGAGCTGTAATCCTTTGCAATTTAATAATAGAAGGTCTATCAGTGTATGCTGTTTCAGCCGCTTTTAAGCGGGCTTCAAGCAGACGCTGTTGTTCTCCCTTTAATTTCTTCTGGGTCGCTGAGTAGGAGATGATCAAGCCTCGCGTGTAAGCTTTGATGGTCTCCCACATCATTGATGGGTTGCTAGCTGTACCTGAATTAATTTCTAAAAAAGTTTTAAATTCTTGAGAGAAGTACTTTACAAATTTACTATCTTTCATTAGGAAGGGGTCCATACGCCAATGCCGAGGGGATGTCCCACTGTTCCTCGCCTTAGTTTCCATATATACAGCAGCGTGATCAGAAATTGCTATATTACCTATTTTACAGGATGATATGGAATTTAAAAAAATCGAGGGGGCAAAAAACATATCAATTCTGGTATGACATTTATGTGGATTAGAGTAGAAAGAAAAATCTCTACCCTGTGGATGAAGACATCTCCATACATCTACTAATCCTAATTCTTTGTTCAGATCCATCAATTGTCTAGATCTGGGAGATACTCCTGCAGTACTCTTGGGAATCCTGTCTATTTCCGGATCCATAATACAATTAAAGTCTCCCCCTATAATTATATGACGGGCATCAAAAGCCATCAATTTTGAAAAGGCTTCCGTTATAAATTTAAAGGGGTGTGCCGGGGGGCAGTACAAATTTAAAATCCCATATTCCTCTCCATTTATGAGGGCTTTAATCAAGATATATCGTCCAGATTCGTCTTTTATCTGCTTTAGGATTTTGAAAGGGAAATTCTTCCGAACAAGAATAACAACTCCCCTGCTTTTTGAGCTAAAAGAAGAAAAAAAAGGCCTGATCAAATCCGCCCTGTCGTAATTTCAAGTGTTCTTTATCTGACAGGTGTGTCTCCTGTAGAAGAGCTATATCAACTCTTTCCTTCTTAAGATTTGATAATATTTTCTTCCTTTTGAGTGGCGAATTACTCCCCTTGACATTCCAGGTGCACCACTTAACCGACTGATCAACCATAATCCTCTGGGCCAATCCGAGACCCCTCGGGAGGGGGAACCCTATCCAGAACATCCCGAGCGGGGAACATGTAAAATTTACAAAAATAAAGCCTCTTTAATACACCCACAACAATACAGTAAAAAACTCTTTCTAAGTAAAAAAAAATAAAACGTATCTAAGTGGAGACTTTCCCCCTTGTTCCCAGGGGGCGTCACTTCCTCTCCAAAAGTCCCTCATATCCTCTCCCAACCAATGCCCCACCCTTGACCCAGGCACTCCTCAATAAAATGAGGAGAATTCAAATATAATACAAAGCTAGAGTTAACAGTGAGCACCCCACTCCCACCCATACCAACACCTGGGTATATTTGGTAATGTTAATACCATATATAAACATATAACTATAAAATTACCACTTCAACAAATAATAATTAAATATGATAATACAAAATAACGAAGGGAAAACAACCCCGCTCCTAAAGACAGAGGTAAAATTGAATAAGGTAACCACCTCCCCCCACCAACATTAACCAAATCCCCCAGCTTATATATATATATATATATACATACACACACATATATATATATATATATATATATATATATACACACACACATACACACACATATACATACATCCCTCATATATACATAAAATAATAACAGAAAACAACTCCAAGGGGGGGGGGGGGGGGGAGAAAATCAAATCCCTCTCCTCACCACCCATGATAATATTAAGCAGTAAGGTAAGAGAAAGAAAAAAAAAGGAGGGGATATAAACCAAAGCGGGGGGGAAAGGCAGACCAACATCCATTATGTCCTACAGTTTATCTAAGAGAGTCCAAGAATTCCTTAGCCTTTTCTGGTGATCCAAAGTTATATACGGATCCTTCATGGTTGAAGCGTAACATCGCTGGGTAGCGCAAGGAGTACTGAATATTTAAGTCCCTTAAACGCTTCTTTGCCTCGTCGAATGCCTTCCTCTTTCGAACCAGAGCCGGGGAAAAGTCCTGAAATAGCATGATCTTGGATCCTTTGTAGATCATAGCTTGGGGGTCTTTTCCGAGATTTCTAGAGGCTTCTAGGAGTATCTGCCTCTCCCTGAAGCTCTGCAGCCGGAACAGAACCGGGCGTGGGCGCTGGTTCGAGCCGGGCCCGCGTATTGCGACCCGGTAGGCCCATTCCACCCTTACCTGGCCTGATCCAGCTTGCAGATTTAAAAGTTGTGGCAGCCACTGCTCCAGGAATGCTGTAAGCTGGGCTTCCTCTTCCCATTCGGGAAGGCCCAGCAAACGAATATTTTTTCGGCGACCTCGATTATCGAGGTCGTCAATATGATTTTCCAAGGTCCGGACTCGCTACTCGAGAGTCCGGACCTGATCCACGGCCGATTGAGCGGTTGTCTCGGAGGTCGCGGCCTTTAGCTCCGCCCCTCCGACTCGGTGTTGAATTTCTTCAATCTCTCGGTCGTGCTTCTGCAGCGCGGCCGAGAGCGACTCCCAACGATTTCTGGATTCGACAATAAAAGCATCGATCTTCGAGTCAAGCTTGGAAAGCATTTCTGCAAGGCTTGTTACTGTTGGTAAGTCCCCCGGGGCGGCTGTGGACGCCTCTGCTGCAGCTGGAGAGGGTGGGGGAGGGGTTCCTGCTTGCTGAGAGCTGCGGGCTCCCTTCCCTTTAGTCATTTTAACTTAGGATTAAATTGTTTAAATGTAATATTACACAACTAATTAAATTACAAAACTATTATAAATGATTTGGTGAGCTTGGTAGGGGGTAGGTGACCCACTGTACCCAAGTCTTGGGAGGAGCACTATAGACTCAGTCTTACTGGGTCGCCGCCATCTTGGATCCCCTGCAGAAGCATTTTAACTAATCCTAGTTCCCTACTCTTGACCCAAGCCCTGCATTTATTTTCCCTTCTCCAGCTCCACTTTGAAAGCTACATCTCAATCTGCCTTCACTACACCTGCAAGCAATGCATTCCAAATTGTAACCACTCACTTTGCAAAGTAGATTTTTCTTTGTATCATCTTAGGATCTTTTACTAAGCACTTTGATTCTGTATTTGATTCTGACTTCTTAACCCTCCTACCAGTGGGAATAAATTTTTCTCTATCTACTTGGCCTACATCACTCATAAATTTGAACATCTCTTTCCTCTCAACCTTCACTTCTTTAAGGAAGAAAAATGGTTCTTTTTCTGATTGGCAGAATGTGACAAGTGGAGTCCCACAGGTGTCTATGGTGAGCACTCAACATTTTACAATTTATATGAATGACTTTCGTGAGGGGATTGAAAGCATGATGGTTAAATTTGCAGATGACAAAACAATAAGTCAGAAAGTATATTGTGAAAATGGCATAACAAGAATACAGACTGATATAGATAGGTTAAATAAGTGGGAACCCGGTAGGTGGAATAATCTGTGGAGAAATGTGAAGTTGAATAAAAAAGCAGAGTATTACATAAATGGAGAATGAGTGCAGAATTCTGAGATAAACAGGAATCTAGGTGTTCAAATGCATGAGTTGCAAATGGTTAGTATGCAGGTACAGCACATAACCAGGAAAGCTAAAGGGATAGAGTCTCTGTTATGAGAGGAAATTAACGTAAAAGTAAGGATGTTATGCTTCATTTGCACAGGGTCAAAAAGTGTGGTGCTGGAGAAGCACAGCTGATCAGGCAGCAACCAAGAGCAGGAGAGTCAACGTTTCGAGCATATGCTTCAGCACCACACTTTTTGACTCTGATCTTCAGCATCTGCAGTGCTCATTTTCTTTCAATTGTACAGGGCATCGGTGAGACCACACCTAAAATACTGTGTACAGTTTTGATCTCCCTAGAGTAAAATTCCCATAGGAGGGAATTTTACTCTTGTGGGTGAGTCCTGAAATAAGGATGCTGTTTTACAATTAGGGGTTATCCTTTTAGGGCAGAGATGAGGGGATTTTATTTTGTTAGAGGGTTGTGTGACATAGGCACCCTCTGTCGCAGAAGGCGGTGGAGGCACTGAATACTTTGAAGGCATAAATGGATCAATTCTTGTTGGACAAAGGGATCAAAAACTATTGGGAAGAGGTCAGAATGTGGAAATTGAAACATAAACCGATTAGCCATGATCTGATTGAATGGCAGAACAAGTTTTAAATGCGGGATGTTCTACTTCCTTGCCTAATTTGTATGTTTGCGTATAATACTATTTTCTCTAGTCTTCTCACTGAAGTTTCTCATTCTTGGAACAATTTGCTGCCCCATCTTTAAAGCCTTCACATCTTTTGTGAAGTGTGATGCAGAGAATTGGACAGCCAAGGATCTAAATGTGGCCAGGTCATTGTGTTATACATAATTGGCATAATAATTCTTCACTCTAGTGGTTGTACAATCACCTTTGGACCGATAACACTTTCAGAATATCAACTGACAAATGAACTAAGTACCTGGATGTCGTCTTATGACCACAGGTTATGAACTCTTCATACATAGTTTGTGTTTAGAAAAGTACTTATACTTTGTACTATAAGTATTAGTTTAGCTGTAAAGAAACCTAAGTAAATAGAATCCATGTATCTCATTTACATCACATTTAGATAATATGTAATAATACAGAAATTATTTGAAAATTTATCTGAAAAAAAACAAGAAGAAACAAGCCTTACAAACTTAAAGACCAAGGGGGAAACAACAGTCAAGAAGTCTGATTGTAGAGAAAACAGAGAGAAAAAAAAGATGATTTTGCAAGCTGTGAGTGCCTTAAAGCTGGCCAGCTCTGTTTTAGTGTCTAGCTGATTCAAGCCCAAAGGCTATTTCAAATTTGAAAGGAGGCGGCCTTGCAATGTACTAAGAAAACACAACAAAAAATATGGCCCATATTCAAGTACAGTGCTGAAAGCAGATGGATGGATTCCAAATTCCCCACAACGCACTAGATAACAACGGATCTCCTATCTGAGTTCCAACTTTTTAAAGAATATGGCACAACTTCATAGATCAAGCTGTTTCAGAACTACTTAAATAAGCCATCAAAATACTCATTGTAGTTAGTAATGGGGGCTTCACTGAGACAATGCCTTTTACTTTTCTGAAAGATCCTGTAAGGATATGTAAAGTCTTGCAGGTGACTGTTCTCTTGTAGAGGGTGTGATTCTGATCTTTTGTTCTATGTATAGGTAAGTTAACTTCACACCTGCATTCAAGTCATGCACCATCTTCATACTCCCTTTTTGTCATAGAGTACTAAAGCATGGAGACAGGTCCTTTGGCACAAACTGGTCTGTGCCGACCAAAATGTCCATGTAGAGAAGCGCATCTGGAATCTCAGAGAATTTGGGTATGGGTAGCTCAACAAGATCAAGGTCAATTGCCTTCTGACCATGTCGGTGTTGTCGGTGTTGGTCATAAGTATCCAGAGGTGTGGCTCTGAGGTTTCACATGGCAACAAGAAAATCTTGTTTCATCTTACATTTCAGGATAAATGATTTAAAGATGCTTGGTAAGGCTGCTTGATATGGGGTAGTTTCGTGAGGATGTCACATGATTCATGTCCCATTTTGAAGCATGGACCCTTTCAAAGGTTTGCCTGAATATTGGTTATTAGAAGGGGAGAAAGTGAGGTCTGCAGATGCTGGAGATCAGAGATGGAAATGTGTTGCTGGAAAAGCACAGCAGGTCAGGCAGCATCTAGGGAACAGGAGAATCGACGTTTCGGGCATTAGCCCTTCTTCAGGAATAATCTTCAGGTTATTAGAAATCATTTCTTGAGACTGAATCTGGTACTCAGTGTATATCTCACTGTCCTGTTTAAGCATTCTTTAGCTGTTTGACAATTGGAAATTTCACAAAATAATCAGTGATTAAGATGGTATCATCTCCATTCACTGGAAATAAATCAGTAGCGATTGATAGAATCTAGAGTAGGTTTCTGTTGCTATGGTAGCTGGAAACCTTTGTACAACCTCTAACTTTTGACAGTCATTGTTTAGCCTTGACCAATAACTATAGTTAGGAGCTAGTCATCTTATTTGTGATGTTAGTGTAGTTGTGACAGTATGTCATATTGGGCAGCTTCAGCATAAGTAGTTGTTTTTATTTGAAGGTACCAAAGATACTCGAGATTTTGAGCTTGTCTCTGTAAAGCCAAAAGCATCTGAGAATATCTGGCACCTTTTTTATGGTGTCAGACCACCTTCAATTATACTTTTCCACAGTGACTTCTGTTGTGGATCATTAGCTGTTTCCAATTGAAGGCGATCATGTTTATACTGACCCAAAATACTGTAGATCAAATTAAACACATCTTCCACCTTGATGTCCATGTCTGTTAACTTGTATTTCCAGTGGATGTTTGTATCCTTAATCAGATTTGGCAATCTGCTCAGTGTATTTGAGATTACCATTTTGGTACCAGGTTTGTAGTCGACACCAAATTCATGGAACTAATCTCGGTAGTTCATTTGGTACAATGGTTTGGCACAAATCATTTCCAATACTTTATGATTGGTTTCCACAGTGACTTGCAGGTATGTATGGATGCTGTGATACTGAATACCAGAACAAATGTTCTATGCTCTTTGACAAAATAATTTAATTGGGTTTGTGGTAGACTTTTGGAATCAAATGCAACTGGCTTACTATCTTGTATAATGCACATTCCTAGCCCTTCTTGTGAAGTATCAACTTAAAGAATCATTTTCCTGCTTTGTATTAGAGTGCAATTTTATGCTGACGATACCTGTTTGTTTCTGAGACTAGAACATAAGTTGATGGTGTCTCCTGCCCAAAATATGGTATGTCTTGCTTTAGGAGCTCCCTGGACAATGATGTTTTGTGGGAAATGTATAGTTTCAAGAAGTTGAAGAATTCAAGGCATCTCTGTAGACCTGCTTTGGCTTGTGATATAGGAAGTTGATTTACATCTTTGACTTGGTCTGGGTTTGGAGAGATATAGAACCAAAAATTTTTATCTGGACCTGCATTCACCTGGCATGTCTTGTTTTTAGAAATGAATCCTTTGAGGTGACTGAAGGTTCTGATCATGCTCTTCTTTGACTTTGCACACAATGGCCATATCATCAGCATTTGGGCCCATTTTCTGTACTGCTGTCCATAAGTTGCTGGAACAGATTTTGACTGGCAGATAAATGTGAAGGGAGTGTTGGGAAACAATATCTTTCAAATGGGTTCTGAATGTGTAGTGATTTCCTGAAATTCCTTGGATAAGTGCACTGACAATTGATTGCTTCCTTCTTTAGCATACAGGCAGTTCTTCTATAATGCGATGGTTGCGTTCTTATGCAACCCTGCATTATAGAAAAATTATGGTTTAGAAACAGCACTTAGTGTTGGTGATGTAATCACGTTACAGCCAGCGCATGTTTTAAAAGTTTGTGCTTTAGAAAAATGTCCCCAATTTGTCAATCATGTTACAGTGAATTTGTGTTAAAAAATGTAGGTTACTACAGAATGACCTGTCCATGTAATTGAACTGCACCTGCCTGTTGGTAATCCATAGGGCAGATGATGCCATTGTATTCCATGTAATGCAGTTCAAGCTTAAACTTTCCTTGTATGTGAACATTGCCCTTTCAGGGAAGGTCAACTGACAGAATTTCATCTTCAGTAATACCATACAGCATTGGCTTTGAACTTTCCCTCGAGTAAAACCTGTCCAGGTACAATGGTAGTAAATTCTGGACTGATTCACATGAGCATTCTTGGTCTTCTCTGCCACCATAGGTGTCTTGGTGATCTCATGTGGTAGTCGTGCCACGGTTAGTTCGTTTGTGTCAAACAGGTGAAATATTTGCAGTTTTGATGCTAAATTCCCATGGCTGCATTGCATGTGCAACTGCTAATGCATTAATGCATGAATTTGGTGACCCATTGAATGCAGTTCATTTATTAGTTGTTGGTTGTACCATTGAATTCCAACTATCCTCGTAAATACTTCTCTCTCTTGTTTGAAGATGGTCATTGCCAGACATACGTTTAGCATGCGTTTTACTTGCCCTCATTAGCAAAGCCTCAATTAGTCCAGAATGTGCTGCATTTTGACATGGACTCCTTCAGTATCTGAGTGGTGACAAGTGGTGCTGAATCTTGTGTAATCATTGGTGAAAATTACATTTCTGACCTATGGTGGAGCAAAGTCATTGATGTCGCACCTGAAGAGATGGATGGACCTATGGCACTACCCTTAGAAACTTCTGCAGTTGTGTCTTGTGGCTAATACAACTGACTTCCAATTACTACAGGTTGTATCTCCATAATCTGGACGTTTTTGCCCCATCAACCTCTATAATATAGCAAGTTTTTCAGGCACTAACTCCAAGTATTCCAGTTTTTTGAAGAGCCCATAACCTTTCTGGATGTCCAGAATTATACTGACAAGTAAAGTACAAGTATACTGACACTCTCTAAAGTAACTGTTCTGTATCTCATTATATGTTGCGCAGCATTACTTAGGTTTAACAACTCCCATGTTGACCCTAACAGTTGGTCTTCCCTAGTTTGGCAAATTCTATGGTCTGCCAAAGTCCCAGTCTTGAATATTAAGAATGTACCATCTTCTTTTGTGCTAAATGTGACTTCAATTCACTCTACTTCCCACTTCCAATAAACTCCAGTTTTGCTCAGGCTATTTGATGCCATACTTGGTCAAAAGCAGCCTTGATGTCATGTACCCTCTTGAGTTCAGCTCTTTTTTCCATGTCTAATTTACTTATTCCGTGTGGATTATATAAAAAAAGCCCTTTTTTTTTAGCTCCACTACATAGATACATCAGCATCCCTTGAACTATTGTCACACTGCATCCTGAAATCCACACCATCAGGAAGTGCTATGACATGCACATTCTCTTCAGCAGGATCAATTCATTTTATCTCAAAGGTATCCTGGCCCACATTTCTATTTCATTCTTTACTTCA
This sequence comes from Chiloscyllium plagiosum, assembly GCF_037043375.1. Taxonomy (NCBI): domain Eukaryota; kingdom Metazoa; phylum Chordata; class Chondrichthyes; order Orectolobiformes; family Hemiscylliidae; genus Chiloscyllium; species Chiloscyllium plagiosum. The sequence goes on from NW_028270153.1 coordinate 8,395,899, forward strand.
TTCTAACTTTCAAGACGTTTTGAAGGTATGAAAAATTACAAGCAACTCATCAGGGTCGACAATCCTTTGAATACCTTCTCCTTCACTTCCCTCTGACCCCATCCCTTCTTTCAACTTTAACTCCTGTCATCTGTTCACAAAACCCTTTGACTGTCCCCTCTCTGATTCTGAACAATTTGTCTTTAGCATAGACCTCAGCTTCATCCCCTCAGGCCAAACTCAAGGAAGCTCTGAACAATGCTGAGCATTCTGCTATTGCCTTATCCTGCAAGTTTACTTCTTTATCTAGGACCCCTTCCTTCACTCAGTGGACTCTTTTATCCACCTCCAGTATTTTCCCTTTATCTAGACATCTCCTCTGATCACTTACAATCTAGAGTTCTTTTCTTTGAGAACAGCTGGTATGACATTGATTATCTCATTTTTCTATGGTCTCATTTATCTTCCTCTGGCTTTCTTCGGTCGAACTCTAAGATTATCATCAAACATGCTGATAAGAATGTCATTGTTATTGCCGAGAATGCAGACCTCTACCTACAGAGATTTAAAGCCACTCACATGACACTTGCTCTAATGTCACACTGGGCCTTAACAGTACCACCAAAAATCAAATCATTTCCAGGACCATCATTGACCTCATCTCTTCTTGTCACCCTCCAATTTACTAATCCTTCAACTCAACAATCTGCTTTTACCTCAAACAAAACCAGAAGTTCCTGGAGCAACTCAAAAGCATCTGTGGAGAGAAAACAGAGTTAATGTTTTGGGTCTAGTGACCTTTCTTCAGAATTCTTTTTTTCTCCACAGATGCTACCAGATCTGCTGAGTTTTTCTAGCAATTTTTGGTTTTGTTTCAGATTTCCAGCATCAAAAGTTTTTTTTGTTTAGCCTGCTTCTACCTATTTCCTACAATCCACAAACTGTACTTCCTTGGTTGGCCTTTTGTTTCAGCCAAGTTAACTTAACATTTTTTCTACCCTCGGTCTCTTCCTCCCTCCATCTGTGACTCTTCAAATTCCCTCTGTTAGTTTGCAGTTTCCCATTTCCTGCCCCTAACATCTCCTTTGCATTGTGAACCATTTGTACCCTCATTTCCCACCAGAATAATCGCAGAATCACAAAGTTGTTATGATGCCGAAGAAGACCATTCATAATATTGTGTCCCCACAGGTTGTCTGAGAATTTTAACTCTGGCCTTTTCCCTGTGACCTTGTTTCTATTTAAATAATCAACCAAAGCCCTCCAAAATGCCTCGAATGAACCTACAATGACACTGTTTCTAGGCAGTACATTCCAAACCATAACTATTCGCTGTGTGAAAAAGCTTTTTTCACCTTTTACACCCTACCTTTAAAAAGATGGCTTCTGTAATGAGTGAGAATAGTTTCTCCCTATTCATTTTGTCCAATCCCTTAATGATTTTTCAATTTTTCTATGAAATCTCTTCTTAACCTTCTCCTCCCCAAGGGAAACAGTTCCAAAGTCTCTAATCTTTCCTCATAATTAAAGTGTCTCATCCCTGGGACAACCGTCACAAATCCCTTATGCACTGTCTTCAGTGTATTCACATCTTTCCAAACGTTACACATAATAGACCAGGTGTGGTTGTATATAACTTCATCATAACCTCCCTGCTGTTATATTCTGTGCTTCTATTCATGAAACCTAGAATACTGTATGCTTTATTAACTACTCTGTCTATCTATCCTGTCATCATTAATGACTTACGCACACATACATATCGGTTTCTCTGTACATGCACCCTTTGAAATAGTATCCTTTGTTTTATACCAACTCTCCATGTTCTAAGTACCAAAATGCTCTGATCTTCATCTGCCATCTACTTTCCCATTTCACCAACTTGTCAATATCCTTTTTGAAATTCTACACTGTCCTCCTCGCAAAACTTGAAATTGTCCCCTGCATATGAAGAGTTAGATCATTGATATTTATAGGAAAAGCAAAGGTTCTAATACCAACTCCTGGGGACCTTTGCTCCAAACCTTCCAGTCTGAAAAATACCCATTGACTATTACTCTGTGTTTCCCATCACTCTGAGAAGAGTTGCAGTTGGATACACTCACTGCAGACATCATTGTCAGGGACATTTGACTTCTATCTGAACTCCAAAGGAGGAGCATATCATAGAAACATAGAGTCATAATTACCATTACTACCACTCTAGTAACTGTTGGATTAAAAGAAAAGGAAAGACCTCACCTTGCTGCTCACCCTCCCCACTGAAGCCACCTCTCACCTTCCACCAAGGTGTCTCCTCCCTAGGATTTGATGGATCCTCGAATTTTGAAAGAAGTACATTGCAAATACCTTCACTATAACCATCTAAATTTGACTTCATTTGGAATCTTATTTTGGAAAATTCCACGTCACTTTATTATTTAAGAAGGAGGAAAGGGAAAACCAGGAATTATTTAATGTCTATTTTTAGGAAATTATTGAAGTTTATAATTGAAGAAAGCGTTACAGTGCACTTTGAAAACTTTCAGATGATCAAAGACTCAGCAACTATTTGTAAACAGCAGATCATGCCTGACAAACCTGATAGAAGTTTTTTGAAGTGGTACTAAATTAAGGGTTAAATGAATGTGTACGATATTTGATGTTCAAGGAATTGTAGGCAAATTATTGACTTGTTTCGGAAATTTGCTGAGCAGTAGGAAACAAAGAATAGGGTTAATCCACAGGATATGATTAGTATTGGAGCACAAAGATCTGGCATATTGTGAACAAATCTTTGGTATCATACCTAAGCAAGGATATTTAGTCTTGGAGGAAAGCAGGTGCATTGCCAGAATGATATGTGGGAATTAAATGATCAGGAGAACTTAGACAATCTGGGAGTTTTATTCCTTGGAATTTGAAGGCTCATAGTAGTTTTTTTAAAGTTTGCAAAATATTGAGGAGAGTACATAGGGTGGATTGATATTGTTTTGCTCGTTGGTGAATCTAAGACTGAAGGCATAGTCTAAATTAGAGTTAGGTTGAAATTATTAACAACTATTTTAATAGCAATCAAAAATTTACACACTTATGACCAAGTGTCCAGATATATTTGATCATTGCTTTCAGTCCTTAATATTATACGAATCAGTTGTTGTGAAGGTGTAGAAGTGTACTGTACCTTTAAAAGAGTGAAGGACTTAGCAAGCACACAGAGTACTGGAGAATTTACAATGTAGCATTTGGTCCAGCAGATAGCACTGGCTAAGTAGCTATGAGACACAAAAAAATTGAATTTGGTCAATCAGTTTAAATTGTACGCCAAAATATCAACCTCTAATCAAGTTTGAATTTAGTATATTGCCTATATTAAAAACCAATGAAACCATCCAATGCTTTGGGAGGTATAAGATTGGGGAAAATTGAATAGTTGAGGGGAGAACTGCCAAGCCACCAGCATGTACAGACTGCCCAAACCACAGCTCTCTTAAAGGTACCATTATCTATCAATGACCTGTGAAAGAGACATCCCAAAGAAGAAGGAAATCTACAGAGGAAGATACAAAGGGAAGGTTCGACAGCTGCTTGGTTTTGAAATTTGAATTTTTGGTATATCTTACTTGGGGGTTTTATCGGGCTAGTATTATAGAAGGGAAAGTAAAAGATAGGTTAGAGGAAGAGGTTGTAAATGGTTGTTAGTTAATTATTCTCTGTTATACTTTAAGAAATAAAGTTGTTATTTTTTACTTTCTCGAATTTTCACAGATTACTGCACAAGATAAATCTTTTCTGTATTGTTAATTTTAATTAAGCAGGGGGGTTTGCCCCTGTCATAACAATTTGGGGGCTCGTTGCTAGGATTTGAACTTGTTCAGACAGATTTAAATAGATTTGGGGGTACAAAAAATCCCAGCAGATTTAAACAATAGACAAATGAGACAATTTGTTTAATTTTATGACTTGTGGTTGATTAAATTAAAAGTGAGAGAAATGGCTCTGAAAATTGTTAAATGGTTCTGGGATTTAAAGATGAATCTCAAATTTGTCAAAAAGTTTAGAAGGAAAGAAAAAGGCCATACTTTTAGAATTAGCAAATAAGTTAGATTTGGGTTAACCAAGGACAAAAGTAAAGCTAAAATTTTCGGGGAATTACTCAAACACTTAGATGTGTTAGCGAAACAGACAAGTATAGCAGAGGTAGAAAAAATTAAATTACAATTGAGGAAGATGGAGTTAGACGATAAACAGAGGGAGAGAGAAAGAGAGCAGAGAGAGAGAAGGTTCTTGGCTGAGCAAAGAGGGAGAGAAGAAAGAGAGAGAGAAAAAAGGGAGAAACAAAAAGAGAGAGCATTTGAACTTGAGAAGTTGCAAATTAGCCAGCAAAGTCAAGTTAATAGGATAGAGATTATAGACATGTACAGTATGGAAGCAGACCCTTCAGTCCAACTCATCCATGCCAACAAGATATCCCAACCCAAAATAGTCCCACCTGCCAGCACCCAGCCCATATCCCTCCAAACCCTTCCTATTCATATACCCATCCAAATGCCTTTTAAATGTTGCAATTGTATGAGCCTCCACCACATCCTCTGGCAGCCCATGCCATATACACACCACCCTCTGCTTGAAAAGGTTTCCCCTTAGGTCTCTTATATATCTTGCCCCTCACACCTTAAACCTATGCCCTCTAGTTCTGGACTCCCCCACCCTAGGGAAAAGACTTTGTCTATTTATCCTATCTATACCCCTCATGATTTTATAAACCTCAACAAGGTCATCCCTCAGCCTCTGATGCTCCAGGCAAAACAGCCCCAGCCTATTCAACCTCTCTCTATGGCTCAAATCCTTCAACCCTGGCAACATCCTTGTAAATCTTTTCTGAACCCTTTCAAGTTTCACAACATCCTTTCCAATAGGAAGGAGACCAGAATTGCATGCAATATTCTAAAAGTGGCCTAACCAATGTCCTGTACAGCCGCAATATGACCTCCCAACTCCTGTACTCAATACTCTGAATAGTAAAGGATAGCATACCAAACTGTCCTATCTACCTGTGACTCTACTTTCAAGGAGCTATAAACCTGAACTCTGGGTCTCTTTATTCAGCAACACTCCCTGGACCTTACCATTAAGTGTATAAGTCCAGCTAATGTTTCCTTTCCCAAAATGCCGAATTTCGCATTTATCCAGGTTGAACTCCATCTGCCATTTCTCAGCCCAGTTCTGCATCCTGTTTATGTTGCGCTGTAGCCTGCAATAGCCCTCGAAACTGTCAATAGCATCTCCAACCTTTGTGTCATCGGCAAATTTACTAGCCCACCCCTCAACCTCCTCATCCAAGTCATTTATAAAAACTACAGAGAGCAGAGGCCTAAGAACAGAGCCCTGCAGGACACCACTCACCACTGACCTCCAGGCAGAATACTTTCCAACTACAACCAGTCTCTGCCTTTTGTCAGCCAACCAATTCAGGCAGCCAAATCTCCCTGTATCCCATACTTCCTGACTTTATGAATGAGCCTACCATGGAGAACCTTATCAAATGCCTTGCTGAAATCCAAATACACCACATCCACTGTCAACCTTCGTCGATCTGTCTCGTCATGTCCTCAAAGAACTGAATAAGATTTGTGAGGCATGACCTGCCACTCACAAAGCCATGCTGACTGCCTTTAATCACGCTATGCTTTTCCAAATAGTCATAAATCCTATCCCTCAGAATTCATTCAAAACCTTGCTGACCACAGACATAAGACTGACTGGTCTGTATTTGCTAGGGATTTCCCTATTCCCCTTCTTGAAAAGAAGAACAACATTTGTCTCCCTCCAATCCTCCAGTATGACTCCCATGGAGAGTGAGGAAGCCAAAGCTCTTCGTCAGTGGCTTAGCAATCTCCTTTCTCGCTTCCTGGAGCAACCTAGCATAAATCTGGTCTGACCCTGGGGACTTATCAATCTTAATTTTTCCAGTACTTCAACTTCATCAATCTTGATGTGTTCAAGCCTATTTCCCAACTCGTCAAAGTTCTCATTCACAACAAGGTCCCTTTCCTAATGAAAGCTGAAGCAAAAAACTCATTTAGGGCTTCCCCCATCTGCTCAGGCTCCACGCACAAGTTCCCTATGCTATCCCTGAAGGCCCTACCTTCTCGCTGATCAATCTATTACTCCTCACGTATGAGTAAAATGCCTTTGGGTTCTTCCTAATCCTTCCTGCCAAGCCTTTATCGTGCCCCCTCCTGGCTCTCCTCAGTCCATTTCTGAGCTCCTTTCTAGTAAGTCTGTAATTCTCTGAAGCTGTGCTAGATCCTTGCTTCCTCCACCTTACGTAAGCTGCCTTCTTCCTTTTGACAAGAAGTTCCTCTGTTCTCATCATCCAAAGCTCCTTAATCTTACCCCTTCTTGCCTGTCACCAAGGAACAAATTTGTACATCACTCGCAACAACTGCTCCTTAAACAGTCTCCACATGTCTGCTGTGCCCATTCTGTGGAACAATTGATCCCTGTCTGTACTTCCCAACTCCTGTCTGATAGCATCATAATTTCCTTTTCCCCAATTAAATATCTTTCCTTGGTAACTGCTCCTTTCACTCTCCAAGGTTACGGTAAATGTGAGACAATTGTGGTCACTGTCACCAAAGTGTTCTCCCACTGTGAGATCTGACACCTGTCCTGGCTCTTTGCCAAGCACAAAATCCAAAATAGTCTCTTCCCTTGTCGGTCTGTCTACATACTGAGTAAGGAAACCTTTCTGAACATACCTGACAAACACGGCTCCATCCAAACCATCTGCACTAAGAAGGTTCCAGTCAATATTGAGAAAGTTGAAGTCACCCATAACAACAACCCTGCTACATCTGAATTTTTCCAAAATCTGCCGGCCTATGAGTTCTTCAATCTCCCTACTGCTCTTAGGGGGTCTGTAGAAAACACCCAATGAGGTGGCTTCTCCCTTGCTGTTCCTAACTTCCACTCGTACTGACACAGTAGACAAACCTTCCTCAACAACATTCGTTTCTGTAGCTATGATGCACTCTCTGATTAGCAATGCTACACTCCGTCCTCTTTTTCCACACTCCCTGTTTTTTTTAAACTTTGTAAACCCTGGAACATCGAGCAACCATTCCTGCCCCTGTGAAACCCACGATTCCGTTATGGCCACAACATCATAGTCCCAAGAACTGATCCATGCTCTAAATTTATCACTCTTATTTCTGACACTCCTTGCATTAAAGCAGACACACTTTAACTGACCCCATTGTTTCATCACATGAATAATCTTCTCGATAGATTCACTACAGCCTGTTACTTCCCCATATCTAACTACCCCCCTCTCAGATATGTAGCTCTGGTTCCCACCCCCCTGCCAAACTAGTTTAAACCCTCTCAAACCACACAAGAAAATCTCCCACCCAATTCAGGTGCAACCCATCCATCATGTACAGGTCCCACCTTCCCCAGAAGGCATCCCAATGGTCTAAATATCTGAATCCCTCCCTCCTGCACCAGCTGCACAGCCACGTTTTAAGCTGCACTCGCTGCCTGTTCCTCACCTCACTATCTCGTAGCACTCGTAGCAAACCTGTGAACACTACTCTACTCGTCCTGCTCTTCAGCTTCCAACCTAGCTCTCTGTAGTCACTTATGGTCGCTTGTCCTGAAGTGCTCCTCCACTGACATCACCTGCCCTGCAATATTTCCCAAGAGTAGGTCAAGTTTTGCGCCTTCTCTAGTTGGTACATCTGCATACTGAATCAGAAACTTTTCTTGTACATGCTGAACAAATTCCTCTCCATCTAAACCTTTAACACTATGGCAGTCCCAGTCAATGTTTGGAAAGTTCAATTCTCCTACCATAACCTCCCTATTATTCTTACAAATAACTGAGATCTCCTTACAAATTTGTCTCTCAATTTCCCTCTGACTATTAGGAGTCCATAATACATTCCCAATAAGGTGATTATCCCTTTCTTATTTCTCAGTTCCATCCAAATAACTTCCCTCGATGTATTTCCAGGAATATCCTCCCTTAGCACAGCTGTAATGCTATCCCTTATCAAAAATGCCACTCGCCCTCCTCTTTTGCCTCCCTTTCTATCCTTCCTGTAGCATTTGTATCCTGGAACATTCAGCTGCCAGTCCTGCCCATCCATAAGACATAGGAGTGGAAGTAAGGCCATTCGGCCCATTGAGTCCACTCCGCCATTCAATCATGGCTGATGCGCATTTCAGCTCCACTTACCAGCGTTCTCCCCGTAGCCCTTAATTCCTCGAGACAACAAGAATCTATCAATCTCGGCCTTGAAGACATTTAGCGTCCCGGCTTCCACTGCACTCCGTGGCAATGAATTCCACAGGCCCACCACTCTCTGGCTGAAGAAATGTCTCCGCATTTCTGTTCTGAAATGACCCCCTCTAATTCTAAGGCTGTGTCCACGGGTCCTAGTCTCCTCGTTTAACTGAAACAATTTCCTAGCATCCACCTTTTCCAAGCCATGTATTATTTTGTACGTCTCTATTAAGTCTCCCCTTAATCTTCTAAACTCCAACGAATACAATCCCAGTATCCTCAGCCGTTCCTCATATGTTAGACCTGTCATTCCAGGGATCATCCGTGTGAATCTCCGCTGGACACGTTCCAGTGCCAGTATGTCCTTCCTGAGGTGTGGGGACCAAAACTGGACACAGTACTCCAAATGGGGCCTAACCAGAGCTTTATAAAGTCTTAGTAGTACATCTCTGCTTTTATATTCCAACCCTCTTGAGATAAGAGACAACATTGCATTCGCTTTCTTAATCACGGACTCAACCTGCATGTTTACCTTTAGAGAATCCTCGACTAGCACTCCCAGATCCCTTTGTGCTTTGGCTTTATTAATTTTCTCACCATTTAGAAAGTAGTCTATGCTTTTATTCTTTTTGCCAAAGTGCAAGACCTCGCACTTGCTCACGTTAAATTCCATCAGCCATTTCCTGGACCACTCTCCCAACCTGTCGAGATCCTTTTGTAGCCTCCCCACTTCCTCAGTACTACCTGCCTGTCCACCTAACTTCGTATCATCGGCAAACTTCGCTAGAATGCCCCCGGTTCCCTCATCCAAATCATTAATATATAATGCGAACAGCTGTGGCCCCAGCACCGAACCCTGTGGGACACCGCTCGTCACCGGCTGCCATTCTGAAAAAGAACCTTTTATCCCAACTCTCTGCCTTCTGTTAGACAGCCAATCCTCAATCCATCCCAGCAGCTCACCTCGAACACCATGGGCCCTCACCTTGCTCAGGAGCCTCCCGTGTGGCACCTTATCAAAGGCCTTTTGAAAGTCTAGATAGACCACATCCACTGGGTTTCCCTGGTCTAACCTACTTGTTACCTCTTCAAAAAATTCCAACAGGTTTGTCAGGCATGACCTCCCTTTACTAAATCCATGTTGACTTGTTCTAATCAGACTCTGCTCTTCCAAGAATTTAGAAACCTCATCCTTAATGATGGATTCTAGAATTTTACCAACAACCGAGGTTAAGCTGATTGGCCTATAATTTTCCATCTTTTGCCTTGATCCTTTCTTGAACAAGGGGGTTACAACAGCCATCTTCCAATCATCCGGGACCTTTCCTGACTCCAGTGACTCTTGAAAGATCTCAACCAATGCCTCTGTTATTTCCTCAGCCACCTCTCTCAGAACTCTAGGGTGTATCCCATCGGGGCCAGGAGATTTATCAATTTTAAGACTTTTTAACTTTTCTAGCACTATCTCTTTCGTAATCCCCGAGCCGTATTTCTGTAATTGCCATGATATCCCAGTCCCATGTTCCTAACCATGCCCTGAGTTCATCTGCCTTCCCTGTTAGGCCCCTTGCATTGAAATAAATGCAGTTTAATTTATCAGTCCTAGCTTGTTCTCTGCTTTGTCCCTGCCTGCCCTGACTGTTTGACTGGCTTCTGTTCTCAACTGTACCAGTCTCAGACTGATCTCTTTCCTCACTATCTCCCTGCTTCCCACCCCCACCTTACTAGTTTAAATCCTCCCGAGCAGTTCTAGCAAATCTCCCTGCCAGTATATTAGTCCCCTTCCAATTTAAGTGCAACCCATCCTCCTTGTACAGGTCACTTCTACCTCAGAAGAGATTCCAATGATCCAAAAATGTAAATCCTTCTCCCATACACCAGCTCCTCAGCCATGTATTCATTTGCTCTATTCTTCTATTTCTACTCTCACTAGCTCATAGCACTGGGAGTAATCCAGATATTACTACTCTTGAGGACCTCCTTTTTAAATTCCTGCCTAACTCTCTATATTCTCCCGATAGAATCTCAACATTTTCCCTTCCTATGTCACTGGTTACAATGACCTCCTCCTTGGCCCTCTCCCCCTTGAGAACATTCTGCACCCTCTCTGAGACAACCTTTATCCTGGCACCAGGGAAGCAACACACCATTCTGGTTTTTCGTTGCTGGCCAAAGAAACGTTTGTCTGTGCCTAGGACTAGAGAGTACCCTAACACAATCGATCTCTTGGACCCCGACGTAACCCTCATTACATTAGCGCCTGTCTTCACACCAGAAACTTGGCTGTTTGTGCTACATTACCCTAAGAATCCATCACCCGCTGTTTTTCAGAACAGAATACTTGTTTGAAATGGGGATAGCCATAGAAGACTCCTGCACTACCTGCCCACCTTTCTTACCTTTCCTAGAATTAACCCATCAATGTGACTGCATCTGTGACTTTTCTCCCTTCCTATAACTGCCATCCATCACACCTCCTTGCTCTTGTAAATTCCTCATTGCCTCTGTCGCTCCAACTGTTCCATTCAATCTGATAGGATTTGTAACCAATAGTATTTATTGCAGAAAAATCCTCAATAGCACGTAAACTCTCCCTAAACTCCCACATCTGACAAGAAAAGCATAACACTCAACTAAGGGCCATTTTTGCTTCTTCCAATTTGCAGACCCAGAAAATGGCCCCATCTTATTTCTCTACAACACTGTTCCAGGTGAACGTAATACTTATGGCTTATATTTTTGAGTTTAATCAAGAGACATATCTCAATAAACATATAATCAAGAAAGAACCCACTCTATTCACTACTTCAGACTTAAAGCAAGGCCCCAAGGCCACACTTAAAACTATTCACTTATCTACCTCTGTGCTGTGGCCTCTCCCGAACAGGTTCCTCTATGATCAGTTGTGAATTTCACTGTTTGTTAATTTTCCCAGATGCACTCCGGTATCTAGTGATACATGAATTAAACAGCAAAAGCAGTAACTGTGCAGGTTCACTGCTGTGTCAGTAAGCAGTGTAGGATTCTTTCTTTCTCTCTCCCCTGCACTGATCTCACAATGTGCTGCATTTGTCTGTTCCTCTCCCTTTTAAAAGTGCCGTTGTTTTGAATTTTTTTTATTCCAAAATTACAAAACAATGCAATAGCATATAAAACAGTAATTGTTTCTCCTGGAATTCGAGGAAATCACCTCAAGTACCTCAAAAAAGGAGCAGCCTGTTTACAGCCAGAAATGTTTTCCACCCTCCAAAAGAGAAGGTAGTGATATATACAAATATGTCAAAACTGCCACATTTTGATGAGAAAGATGTTGAAGCTTTTTTTATTTCATTTGAAAAATTGGCTCGGTAGATAGAGTGGTCCGAGGATTTATGGGTAATGTTAGTTCAAACTAAACTGGTAGGCAGAGCTAGTGAGGTATTTGTCGTGCTGTCAGATGAGGTGTCAAGAGATTATGAAGAGGTTAAACAGGCTATTTTAAGTGCTTACGAATTGGTACCAGAAGCATATAGACAGCAGTTCAGAAACATAAAGACGGAACCAGGACAGATTTATGCTGAGTTTGAAAGAATTAAACATAGGCATTTTGATAGATAGGTGCGTGCTTTGAAAATAGATAGGACCTTTGAGGCTCTACAAGAGATTATTCTGCAGGAGGAGTTTAAAAACTCACTTCCAGAGATTGTAAGAATTCACGTGGGGGAACAGAAAGTTCAGGAAGTGAGAAGGGCAGCAGAATTAGCAGATGAATACATGTTGGTGCAAAAGACAAGCTTGCGGCCAGAACTTCATCTGGGAGGGATAGGAGTTGGGGGAAGGGGAGATCCTACACTACGAAACCAAGAGTAGAGATCACTGGTAAAAATTTACCACAGGATAAAAAAGAAGCCCAAGAGAGTGGAAAGGAGGTGAAAGGCCTCAGGTGTTTCCACTGTGGTAAAGTGGGACATGTAAAGTCACTGTGCTGATCATTGAAGAAAGGCACTGTGAGAAAGCATGTGGTAAAAGAAGCTAAGCCACTGGAATTAGTGAAGGTAGTAAAGGAGATCCCAAGGAAAGCCGAGGAGCTACAGGAGAGTGTACAGCCTAGGCAGCGGCTGGGTATGGAGTTAGTACATGATCTGTACAAAGAAGCCACCTCTGTGGGTAAAGTTTACTCAGAAAGAGCAGAGGGAGAAGGACAAGAAGTTATAATTTTGAGAGATACAGGATCTAACCAGTCTCTGATAGTAAGAGATGAGCGAATATGCACTCTTTGTGATCTGTTACCCGAGAGAGGGATAGATGAACAGAAATTTAATGTTCCCCTATGTAAGATCAGGTTGGAGTGCCAACTGAAGACTGGGAAAATTACAGGAGTGATTGACAGAGTATCAATTCCAGGAATTCAGTTTGTTCTTGGGAATGATTTGGCAGGATCCAAGGTGGAAGCGACACCACTTGTTGTGGAGAAGCCCAAGGAAGACCAAGAAACTAAAAGTTAAAACAGAAACATCCTGGTATTTTCCCAGACTGTGAAGTAACCAGGTCCTACTGTCATAAGTCACAGCACGAAGTGAAAAGTAAAGAGAAAGATGAAGGAATTAAGGTTCAATTAGCAGACACTCTGTTTGAAGCAGTGGTGCAGGAAAAACCTAAACAGGCAGAGGGTCAGACAGAAGTGTTTAGTCCTGAAAGGCTTAGAGACTTGCAACCGCAAAATAAAACGATAAAAGATACGTATGTAAATGCGTACTCTGAAAAGGAGGCAGAGAATATTCCTGAGGGTTATTATCTGAAAGATAGAATCCTAAGACGGAAATGAAGACCACGGCAGGTTCATGCAGAGGAGAAATGGGCCAAAGTGCACCAGTTTGTGTTGCCAGTAGCATACAGACAGGAGGTGTTATGGGTAGTATATGAACTACCTGTCAGAGGTCACCTAGGTCTACGAAAGACTAGGGCTACAGTACAAAAACATTTTTATTGGCCTGGAATGCACAAGGATTTGGTTAACTTTTGCTGTATGTGTCATACATGCCAAATGGTAGGCAAGCCACAATTGGTAACTAAGCTAGCACCATTGTTGCCAATTCCCGCATTTGAGGAACCTTTCCCATGGGTTATAATTGATTATAATAAAGTGGGAACCAGTACTTTTTTGATTTGTCTACCAAATTTCCGGATACAATTCTATTACGGAGTATCAAGGCAAAAAGGGTAATAGAGGAGTAAGTAGCTTTATTTACATGGTACGGGCTACCCTGAGAGATTCAGTCAGACCAAGGGTCAAATTTTACTGCTAAGCTGTTTAAGGAGGTTATGGATAGCTTAGATATACAGAACTTTAAATTCAGTGTGTATCATCCTGAATCCCAGGGAGCTTTAGAAAGATGGCATCAGACATTGAAAGCATACTGTCAGGATTACCCGAATGATTGGGATAAAGGTATCCCATTTGTATTGCTTGCCATTAGAGGTGTCCCAAATGAATCTACATAGTTCACTCCCTTCGAGTTAGTTATCAGGCATGAAGTGAGAGACCCTTTGAAATTAATTAAAGAAAAATTGACAGGACTAAAGTCAGAGATCTCACACTCAGATTATGTATTGGAGGTGAGGGAGAGATTAAATTGAATAGGTGAGTTAGCTAAACAGCACCTGAAGAGGGCACAGCATAGAATGAAGCAGGTGGCAGATAAAAACTCTGAGACTTGGATGTTTTCCTGAGGGAATGATGTGTTAGTACTGTTACCAGTGATAGGAGATCCCTTCAAAACTAGGTTTAGTAGTCCCTATCAAATTGAGAAAAAGTTGAGTCAGGTGAACTATCTTGTAAAGATGCCAGATATAAAAAAAATGTATTGGATATGCTATGTGAATAATGTGCAACTGTATTATACTGTAGCGAAGGAACTGGAGAAACAGATGTTAGTTACTGCCCTGCAGAGTGAGGAATCAAATCCAGAAGATGTGGATTTTGATGTGCCTCAAAACAGATTAAAAAATGAAGAAGTCCTTGAGGAGTGGGATAGGTTAGTAAGCTATCTGTCTCAGGAGCACAGAACACAGTTGAAAGATTTGTTACTGCAGTCTAAGGACATATGTAAGAATCAGGTGGGGAGGATTATGCTATTGTACATGAAATAGATGTAGAGAATACTGCTTCATAAAACAACAACCTTATCAGCTTAATTCTTGCAAAGTCGGATGTTGCCAGTAGGAGTGGAGGCCATGCTTGATGAGGATATCATCGAACCAAGCCAGATCGAGTGGAGTTCGCCAATCGTCTTAGTTCTCAAACCGGATGGACTCAAAAATTCTGCATGGATCATGGGAAGTTCAATGCTGTTACAAAATTGGACTCCTATCCAATTCCAAGATTGGAGGACTGTAGCAAGAATGTTGGACAAGCCAGTTACATCCCCGAGGAGGGGAAAGTGAGGGCTGCAAATGCTGGAGATCAGAGTCGAGAGTGGGATGCTAGAAAAGCACAACAGGCCAAGCAGCATCCGAGGAGCAGAAGAATTGACGCTTTGGGCAAGAGCTCTACATCAGAAATGACTGCTCCTTGGATGTTGCCTGACCTGCTGTGCTTTTCCAGCACCCCACTCTCAACTCAGTTACATCACCAAGTTGGAAGGAAAATGTGTGGTTGCTGGCATGTATATTTATCAAAGACAGTGAAAGAACTTTCTACATTTGTAACCCCAAATGGTGTATATCAATATAAAGTGATGCCCTTTGGAATGAAGAATGCACCCGTCACATCCCAAAGACTCATGAACGGAGTTGTGGCTGGGTTAAGAAAATGTGCAGTCTATTTGGAAGATGTAGAGATCTTTAATAAGTCCTGGAAAGATCACCTGGTATAATTGGCAGAGCTCTTTAAATGACTATGAGAAGCAAAACTGGTAATAAATTTAAACAAAACTGAATTCGCAAAAGCAGAGGTTCTTGGGACATAACATCGGTCATGGAACACAAAGATGAAGGCCATTGAGAAATTTCCACAACCAACCTTGAAGAAAGAGGTGCTTCGATTCTTAGGACTAAACGGATTCTATCAGAAGTTTGTTCCAAACTAAGGCAGTATAGTGGGACCGTTAACTGATTTGCAGAAGAAGAACACAAAGTTTCAGTGAGAGAACACGCCAGGAGGCATTCGGCCATTTGAAAGCAATATTATCTACTAAAACAGTTTTAGTTACACCAAACTTTTCAAAACTTTTTAAAGTCGCCATCGATGCTAGTGACATAGGAGTTGGAGCTGTACTCCTACAGGAAGGTGAGGATGGGATTGAACTGCCAGTTGGTTACTTTTCAAAGAAGCTCAACATCCACCAGAGGAAATACTCCACAATCGAAAAAGAACTATTGAGTTTGGTACTGGCTGACAAGTGGCAAGTAATATTTGTGCCACAAAAATGCCAAGCAATGACCATCTTCAATAAGAGACAATCTAACCACTGCCCCTTGACATTAAATGGCATTATCCACACTGAATCTCCCACTTTCAATGTACTAGGAGTTACCATTGACAAGAAACTCAACTGGACTGCCATATAAATACAGTGGCCTTAAGAGTAGGTCAAAGGCAAGAAATCCTGCAGTGAGTAACTCACCACCTGACTCCCCAAGCCTGTCCACCATCTACAAGGCCAAAGTCTGGAGTATGATTGAATACTCCCCACTTGCCTGGATGGATGCAGTTCCAGCAATACTCCATAAGCTTGACATCATCCAGGATAAAGCAGTCCATTTGATAGGCAGCCCATCTGGAAGCAATCACTCCCTCCATTCACTGAAATTAGTCAAAGAGTCTGGCATATCAACTTCCAAACCCATATCCACTTCTATCAAGAAGAACAAGAGCAGCAGATATAAGGGAACATCACCACCTGTAAGTTCCTCTCCAAGCCACTCACGACCCTGACTTGGACACATATTGTCTATTTTTCACGGTCACTGGGTCAAAGTTCTGGAATTTTCTCTCGAACAGCGTTGTAGATCAACCTATTGCAACTGGACTGCAGCGGTTCAAGAATGTAGCTCACCATTTATTTCACCAGCATTTATTGGACAATATTAATTGCCCTTGAAAAGTGGTGGTGAGCTGTCTTCTTGAAACATCACAAGAGATCCAGGATATGAATCGACTGCAATATATATTTGCGGCTTTGAAGGCAACTACTTCTGGAAATATTGGGAGAGGTTGTGGGTTTGATAAATTCTGTCAAAGAAGGTTTGGTGAGTTTTTGTAGTATAATTTGTAAATTGTTGCTGGAATTGTGTATCAGTGATGGAGGGAGCAAATGTTGGATGCAGAATCAATTAAGGGTGATGCTTTGTTCTGCTTGGTGTCAAATTTCTTTTGTGCTGTTGAACTGTGATTCGATCTGCAGTCACCTAAATGGAGAGTATTCTGTCATATTCCTGATTTGTTCTGCATAGAGGATAGACAGGCCAGGCTTTGGAGAATCAGATGGTGAGCTACTTTCTGCAGAACAGCCTGCCCTGATTTGCACATGTAGCCACATAAATTAGACAGATATTGCGGACAAAAACATTTCCCTCCCTGATGCGCTGAATGCTTTCTATGCTCAGTTCGAGCAGAATGCCAGTAGCGCGGTGTCACCTGGTTCGATAGCACCGGATGCATCTGTTCCCTCTGTCAGTGCTTCTGATGTCAGATCGGTCTTCCTGAGAGTAAACCTGAGGAAAGCAACTGGCCCAGACTGAATCCCTGGCTATGCACTTAAATCCTGTGTGGACCAGCTGGCAGAGGTATTGGCTGACATCTTCAACCTCTCCTTGCTACAATCTGAAGTCCCACCTGCTTCAAGAAGACTGACATTTTCCCAGTACCAAAAAAAAACATTTAAAACATGCCTCAATGACTACTGACTAGTGCTTGTGACTTCCATAATCATGAAATGCTTTGAGAAGTTGGTCATGGCCCACATCAATTCTCGCCTCCCAACCTGCTTCAATCCCCTGTAAGTTGATTAATGACAAAACAGGTCAACAGCGGACACCATTTCTACACACTGGAACATATAGATAACAAGGACATGAGAGTAAATCAAATCAAAATCAAATCTCAAAAACAGCTTTCCAAAGGAAAAGCATAGGTCTTTTTCAAAGTACAAGGGAACTTAGGAGTAGCGGTAGGTCACTTAGGCCTTCAAGCATACTGCACCATTGTAGATTTTAACTGACCATCTATTTTAATACAATTTTTCCTGTGATATCCCCATACCCTTGATGTCATTACTGTATAGACATTTGTTAGTCTCTACTTAATGACTGAGTTTCCAAAGATTCACTATATTCTGAATAAAGAAGTTCCTCCTTTGTCCAGTCTTAAGTTGCTTGCCTTTATTCTGAGGCAGGAGAAATATCCTTTCTGCATGTATCCTTGAACACTTCTTTCTATTTTAATGAGACCATCCTTCATCCTTCTAAACTTTGGAGAATACAAGCTCAGTATATTAAATCTCTCCTCAGAGGACAGTCCTGCCTTCCCAAGAATGAGATTGAACTCTCCATGAGGAGTATATCCTTCCTAAAATAAGGGAACCAAATCTGCATACAATAATAAGCAGAAATTGCTGGAAAAGCTCAATAGGTCTGGCAGCATCTGTGGAGAGAAATCAAAGTTAAAGTTTTGGGTTGAGTGACCCTTCCTCAGAAAGGTCTTTGCTATTCCTAAAAAAATGAAAGACATACATATGAAGCTATTTTTGGGATTTGATTTTGATTTGATATATTGTAGTCACATGTACCTAAGTACAGTGAAAAGTTTTGATTTGCAAACAATACAAGTAGATTATAGCAAACAAGGACATACAGATCATAGGGTGCTTAGACAAAATGAGGCAAACAAGGTTACGGAATGTTAGACCCTGAAATTGAATAACTAATTGTAAGAGGAAGAGGCTTCATCTTGTCCTCCTCCTGACATTCCCTCTAATGCAGCTGCCAGTTTTCAGCTAATGTGATTCTCCATATGGCACCGAGAAACAGCTGAAGGCACTTGAAAATTCAATACTCTGATAACATTCCATCTCTAATCATGATGACTTGTGCTCCAGAACTAGCTGTGCCTTTACCCTGTTCTGGTGCATCTACAAGACTGGCATCCAATAATGTAGTAATTGACAAACTTGAATGAGTTCTTGAAGGAGGTGACAAAATTGATTGATGAGGGCAGGGCAGTTTCCTGTGTGGACTTTAACAAGAACTTTGACATGGCAGGCTGATACAAAATATAAAGGCACATGGGGTCCACGGTAAGCTGGTAAGATGGGATACAGAACTGGCTTAGTCACAGAAGGCGCAGAGTAGCAGTGGTGTTTTTCTAACTGGAGATCTGTGACCAGTGGTGTTCCTCTAAGGAAGGGTCACTCAACCCTAAACATTAACTTTGATTTCTCTCCACAGATGCTGCCAGACCTGCTGAGCTTTTCCAGTAATTTCTGTTCTTCTGATTTATAGCATCCACAGTTGTTTCAGTTTTTACACAATATTCAAGGTTCTATACAACTAAAGCAACAAATTTAAAGTTGGTGGAGTAGGATTCTTAGCTGGAGCTTATTCTGCTCCATCTATTTCTTTTTTTATATCTCTTTCTTCTTGGCGATGTCCTGAATTCCTGGTTTCGGTGTGAACCTAGTGTTGTAGTCTCTTGGTGGTCTGGCAATGTGGCGTTTTGGCCTGGTGTGGCCTCAGCATGGACTTCTAGACTCAAGATGATTTCAGAGCAGTCCTCCAGCCTCGATGGCCTCAAGGTGAAACCTGGCGCAGTCTGGAATCAAGGCCTATTGCAGACTAGAAACTAGGTGCTGGCATAGACTGGGTTGGAAAGACCGTTGTTCTGAACATTTTATAACTTTATTTTTCTAATTTATTTCTATGTTTTGTAATGCTGGATATTTTATTTCTTTAATTTGCTCATATTTTCCCTGAAGAATTTATACTGAAGAATGTGTGCCTAGGTACTTTGTACCTAAGATGACATCATAAGTAAACCTTTCACTGTACTCATTTGAGTACATATGACAATTAAGCTAATTCCAATCTAACTCTACATTTTTACTTCTGTACTCAAATCTCTTGTGATAAAGGCCAACATAGCACTTGTCATCCTATTTGCTTGCTGGTAGTACATGATAATTTGATTGACCTATGAGGAAGGAAACCTAGGTTTCTCTGGACATCAACACTTTCTAATCTCTCACTATTTAACACTCTGCACATCCATTCTTCCTATCAATGTGGATAATCTCAAATTTATCCGCATTATTTTCAATCTATGATGTTCTTGCCCAGTCATTAGCCTGTTCACATTCTCTGAAGCCTCTTTGTATCTTCTTCACAACTTTTGTTCCCATTCAGTTTTGTCTCATCCAAACACTTGAAAATATTACATTTGTTCCCCATTTATAAATCATTTATAAATCATCCGAGTTTGTGAATAGCTAGAGTGATCCTTGTAGTACCTGAACTGAAAATGATCCATTTATTTCTACTTTGTTTTCTTTCCAATAAATAATTCTCAATCCATGCCAGTATATTACCCCTATCCCAGGTGCTCCAATTCTACAGGTAAAGACTCTCTCACTGTGCCATAAGAGCCCCATTTCCTTCAAATTCATCACCTTAACAAATCAGCCTTAACTACAGGACTCGTGTACTGGTGTATTCATAAATCAATCAACCATAATCTCAGACTCTTTCACTTAATAATCCATTTATATATCTTGATTGTGGATCAAAAGCTATAAAACCCTCTAAGACCACTGACTTACAATCAAAGCCCTGTTAACCAATTAGAAAGATATCGCAAGCAATACAGGTCATCCTGCTATAATGCGTGTTTCATTAATGCAAATTTGCTGTCACATGATTGATGAATTTTGGACACTTTCTAAAGCACAAACTTTTAAAACATGTTGGCTGTAATGCGATTACATTGCCAACACTTTAAGTGCTGTTTCTAAAGCGTGATTTTTCTATAATATGGGGTTTCACAAGAACACAACCACTGCATTATAGAAGAACTATCTTTCTTAATTTGTTTTGGTTCCAGTTTTATAACATCATTAATTATTTTGACTAATGACACTTTAACAGAGCAGCCATTGTTGTGCCAAATAATGCAGTACCATGGAAATTGTGCATCATCAGCAAACATCCCTTTTTTAAATTTTATGATAACGAAAAGATCTGCTGTGAAATGGGTAAAGATAGTTTGCCCAAGTACAATGCCCTGAAGAATTCATCAGCAATGTCTTGGGACTAAATTGATTACACCAATTACAACCTTTTTTTTGTGGTGGATAAGACTCCAACCAGTGGAGACCCTTTTTCCAATTCCCATTGACATCTAAACCATTGACATAAGTTTTGCTTCGCAGCTCAAAGCCAGATTTAGTTAAATGCTGCCTTGATGTCAAGGCTAGCCACTCTCACTTTACTTCTGTAGCCTTTGACCTCCTGAGGAAAAGGGTGTTCAAGGATAACAACATCAGATCTGACATCAAGCTTATGTTTTGTAGAGCTGTAGTGGTTCCTGTCCTCCTGTGTGGCACTGAGACATGAAATTTCCAAAGCAGACGTCACAAGACATTGCAGCAGTATCACCAATGCTGCCTGTGCAAGGTCCTGAGAATCTGCTGGGAAGAAAGACGCACCAAAATCAGGGTCCTCAACCAACCTTCCCAGCTTAAAAGGAACTGACCACCCTTGTTTGGTTACTATAGTCTGGGCATGTCATCTGCATGATCAACACGAGACTCCCAAGCATGTGCTCTATTCTCAGCTTCAAAATTGCAGGTGAGGCCCAGGTGGACAAAGAAATATTTCAGTTATATCCTCAAGTTCTCACTGGTGAAGTGCAGCATTCCCACAGACACCTGGGAATCACTGGCCCAAGACCATCCAAAGTGGAGGAAGACCATCCGGGAAAGCATTGAACACCTCAAGACTTGCTGTTGGGAAAAAGTAGAATCCATGCAAAAACAGTGATTGGAGCATACTGCCACACCAATGCCACACCTAGCCCATCCCATGACCACTACCTGCCCCAAGTGTTTCAGAGCCTGTGGTATCCACATCGGTCTGCACATCAACCTACAGACTCACCCTGTGAGTGGACAAGAGTCATCCTTGCCTGTGAGGAACCACCAATGAATGAATGAATGACCTCTGAAGTTCAGCTCTTTTGTCCATGTTTGGATCAAAGCTGTAATGGGATCAAGAGCTGGACGGCCCTGGCAGAAGGCAAACTGAGCATCACTGAGCAGGTTATGGCTGAGCAATTGCTGCTTGATTACACTGTTGACAATACATTTCATCTATTTGTTGATGATCGATAGTAGACAGTTGCAGTGATAATTACCCAGGTTCATTTGTCCTGGTTGTTGGGAACATGCGTGGGCAATTTTCCACATTGCTAGGTTGATGCTGAGACAGCTGAACTAGAACAGCTTGGCTTGGAGTATGGCTAGTTCTGGAACATAAGTCGTCAAAGCTTTTTCCAGAATGTTGTCAGGGCACATAGCCTTTGCAGTATTCAATGACTTCAGCGTTTCTCAATATCAGGTGGAGTGAGTAGTATATGCTGTCTGTACAGAACATCTGCTAGAGATTAGAGTCATGTGCAATATAACTTCTCAAATCATAACTGTTCTTAACAAACTTGCACCTATGTTTCCTTTGAGTTGCACAACCAGCAATTTGTGTAGCAAACATGTGATGTTTCTGTACATAGTCTCAATTCCTGAGCATAGCATACTCATACTGTGCATTGAAACTAAAACCAGAGTAAAATGTTATGTTTGTATTCAATTTTTCCAATCTTGTAAATTTATATAATGTGGTTAATATGTTAAGTGCAAGGTTTTTTGACTGGCAATTAAATAGTATAATAGTAGTATAAAATTTAAATATTGCTAAGAGACATACTATCAAAGCTTTTCAAGAGTACAAAACAAAAAGAGAATAACAATTTATACAGCGAAGAAAGAGGGTCCTGATTAATTGGTTAGTGGACTCTAATCGGTAAAGGCGATTCTATGATGAATGAACAAGGGATCAGTTCACAGTCAAGCTTTTATTTAAATTGCAACTGCATAAGTCGATTTTGATCAGTTAAGGTTTACTAGAGGAAATGCACCAGGTAATAGTTGTCACCTAAATTTTTGTATAGTTTAAAACAGGTGTAAATTATGGACATAGTTTCTCTGTCTACATAGCACAGGGCCCTGCATTTGAATATATCTAGGTTCTACATGTGCATGTAAGCCACAATGCGATAATCTTAAATTCCTTTCCAGTCCATTTCTTAGCACAAACAGAACTGGTTGGCAAATGTTATCCAATCATGGATACACATATAATGTTGAACAGGTGAGGTGCCGGAAGACTAGAGGTTGGCAAACGTGGTGTCACTGTTTTAAAAGGGTGGTAAAGACAAGCCAGGGAGCCTGACGTCGGTGATGGGCAGTTGTTGGAGGGAATCCTGAGTGACAGGATGTTCGTGTATTTGGAAAGGCAAGGACTGATTAGGGATAGTCAACATGGCTTTGTGCGTGGGAAATCATGTCTCACAAATTTGACTGAGTTTTTTGAAGAAGTAACAAAGAGGATTGATGAGGGCAGAGCAGTAGATGTGATCTATTGGACTTCAGTAAGGCGTTCGACAAGGTTCCCCATGGGAGACTGATTAGCAAGGTTAGGTCTCATGGAATACAGGGAGAACTAGCCATTTGGATACAGAACTGGCTCAAAGGTAGAAGACAGAGGGTGGCGGTGAAGGGTTCTTTTTTAGACTGGAGGCCTGTTACCAGTGGAGTGCCACAAGGATCGGTGCTGGGTCCCCTACTTTTTGTCATTTACATAAATGATTTGGATGCAAGCATAAGAGGTACAGTTAGTAAGTTTGCAGATGACACCAAAATTGGGGGTGTAGTGGATAGCGAAGAGGGTTACCTCAGATTACAACACGATCTTGACCAAATGGGCCAATGGGCTGAGAAGTGGCAGATGGAGTCTAATTCAGATAAATGCGAGATGCTGCATTTTGGGAAAGCAAATCTCAGTAGGACTTATACACTTAATGGTAAGGTCCTAGGTAATGTTGCTGAACAAAGAGACCTTGTAGTGCAGGTTCATAGCTCCTTGAAAATGGAGTCGCAGGTAGATAGGATAGTGAAGAAGGCGTTTGTTATGCTTTCCTTTATTGGTCAGAGTATTGAGTACAGGAGTTGGGAGGTCATGTTGCGGCTGTACAGGACATTCGTTCGGCCACTGTTGGAATATTGCGTGCAATTCTGTTCTCCTTCCTATCTGAAAGATATTGTGAAACTTGAAAGGGTTCAAGAAAAGACTTACAAGGATATTGCCAGGGTTGGAGGATTTGAGCTATAGGGAGAGGCTGAACAGGTTGGGGCTGTTTTCCCTGGAGCATTGGAGGCTGAGGGGTGACCTTATAGAGGTTTACAAAATTATGAGGGGCATGGATAGGGTAAATAGGCAAAGTCTTTTCCCTGGGGTCAGGGAGTGCAGAACTAGAGGGCATAGGTTTAGGGTGAGAGGGGAAAGATATAAAAGAGACCTAAGGGGCAACTTTTTCACACAGAGGGTGGTACGTGTTTGGAATGAGCTGCCAGAGAAAGTGGTGGAATTGCAATATTTAAGAGGCATTTGGATGGGTATATGACTAGGAAGGGTTTGGAGGGATTTGGGCCGGGTGCTGGCAGGTGGGACTAGGTTGGTTTGGGATATCTGGTCGGCATAGGGTCTGTTTCCACGCTGTACATCTCTATGACTCTATGACTCTATATGGTAAGTTAATTTGCCCAAGCTAGTGAATAATTGAAAGGTACCTAATGTATCCAATATTTGTCACTGGATATAATATATTACAGCCTTCCCTGGACTTTAGGGAGGTGACAGAAGACTGAAGAATTGCCAACATTACAGCTTTGTTCAAGGAATGTTGTAAAGCTAATCCTGATAATTACAGACCACTTAGTTTAACTCCAGCAGTGGAGAAACTTTTGAAACAATTATTCAGGATAGGAATAGTCGTCACATGAAAAAATGTAGGTTATTTAGGAAAAGTCAGAATGAATTTCTAAAGGGGAAAACTGGCACTGGAGCCTGATAACGTACTTGTCTCAATTATCTTTTTTTGGAATTGCATTGTCCAATGTACAATTCAGCCACACAAACCTGTGCAGGTTCTGGGTTTGCTGTTAACCATTTCAGAGGTAGGATCTCGGGAACTAGCGTCTGTTTCAAAGAGGACTCTTGCTCCCATTTGATATCCATTAACTATTGCTGAAAGATGTTAGTGTATGAACATTGGGAGTGGACAAGGTCACCTGGGGTTATGATTTTTCTTTAAATCATAAGCATTAAAGTTCACCTCTGATGCATGTTAGTAATGTAAATTACTGGAGAATAGCTACCTGTAATGATAAAAATCACACAACACCAGGTTATAGTCCAACAGGTTTAATTGGAAGCACACTAGCTTTCGGAGTGACGGTCCTTCATCAGGTGATAGTCACTCTGAAAGCTAGTGTGCTTCCAATTAAACCTGTTGGACTATAACCTGATGTTGTGTGATTTTTAATTTTGTACACTCCAGTCCAAAACCGGCATCTCCAAATCATACCTATAATGAAGTCCCATATTCAGTAAGCAATAGGAACAAAGGATATGGGGAGGAAATGTTTGGCCTTAAAGTCTGTGTTTTTCATTAAATAAATCTTTTGGTTTTCTCTTCTTACCCTTCCTTTCCTGAAGAGACCAATTTGTGCTGAAATAAAGTTCTGCGATGGTTCTGTAATATTTTATCCAAGTGTCCATGAGTCGCACAGAACCGTAAAATCATCCAGAATAAGGGAAGGCATTTCAACCTTTTGGTTGAGCTATTCAATAAATCCCATTCTCCTGGTCTTTCCCAAAGTCCTGTATTTTTTTTTTCATTTAATTATTACCTAAATTCCTTTAAATATCACTGTTGAATATATTTCCATTCCTTTCAGACAGCACATTCCAGATTACAACAATTTGCTATGTATAAAAGTATTTCCTCATGACTCCTCTGGTCCTTTTGTCAATCACTTTAAATGCCATAAATTTGATTTATAGACATGAACTCAATTATAGTCAAGAACTCTGAACTTACAGAGCTTTATAAAATAATGAGGGGCATAGATAAGGTGAATAGCAAAGGTCTTTTCCCTAAGGTGGGGGAGTTCAAAAATGGGTGGCATATATTTAAGGTCAGATGAAAAAATTTTAAAAAGGACATGTTATGTACCAGGCCAGACACCACCAAAACATTTCACGAAAGTAGCCTTGACCCTAACTTTGCTTGTTGTTTTCAGCAGGTGCAAAAAAATGAACCGTCAATACTAAAGATAGCTTCATTTTAAAATCCCTTAATCTTAAGTTGTTAGTACACAACAACAATCTATATACATTGCATTGATAATAAATGTGCAAACATGCACTACTATATTCTGTTTCAGTCTGTTTACTCCTGCTACCGAATGCCTCCGTTGCTCATTCAAGTCTCAACAATGTGTCAGCAATCATGTTTCCTCATCCTGCCACATGCACAATTTTCAAATTGAATGGCCGTAACAACCAAGGTCTATCTAATCAATGTGGAATTTTTGTCCTTAAATTTCTACACTAACTTCAATGGGTTATGATCAGTGTATATGATTGTCTCAGATACATTACTGGTAACATAAACATTGAAATGTTGTAACACCAACACCAAGCTCAAAGTCTCCTTCTCAACTGTAGAAGATTTCTGTTGATGAATGTTTAATTTCCTGGAGAAATACCCAATAGGTCTTTCTATCTTCTCGTCATCTTCCTGCAAGAGCACAGCACTAACACCCACATCACTTGCATTGATAGCCACCTTGAATGGCTTTGCGTAATTAAGTGTGGCTAATACGGGGGAAGTGGTTAACACAGCTTTCAGTCTGTCAAAATCTTACGACAGTCCGCTGCCCACTGAAACGTCTTGCCTTTCTTTAACAATTCAGTGAGTGGAGCAGCCACACTGGTAAAATTTGGACCAAATTTTCAATAAAATCCTCTCAATCCCAGGAACTTTAGTACTGCTGTTTTTGTTAATGGTATGGGAAACTCCCCAATTACCTTAGTTTTTGCATATCATGGAGTCATTCATCCATGTCCAATAACATGAAGATGACTTGGGCTTTGGCAAATTCACTTTTAGCCAGGTTTATCACCAAGCCTGCCTTCCGAAGTCGTTCGAACAAGTCTGACAAATATTACAAATGTGACTGGCACATTTTTCAGATGAAATGGCATGCTTCAAACTAATACAGCGCATTTGGCATTACTAAGGCCAAAGTTGTCTTCACTCTTTCAGATAAAGGTATCTGTCAGTATAGTCTGAGCAAGTCCAGCTTAGAAATATAAGATGCTTGTCCCACCTCTTCAACACAGTCTTCCAAACGTGGAATCGGATATGCAGCAGTTTTTGTAACTGCATTGACTTTGTGATAGACCACACATTACTGTTGGGTACCATCTCATTTTGGCACCATTACTATGGGTGAGCTCCAGTCACTGTAACTCACTTCAATTATGTCATCTTGGACTTGGACTTGGACTTCAATCTCCTTTTGAACCTGTGCCAACATTAGAGGGTTATGCCTATAAGGATGTTGCTTAATCAGAACAGCATCTCCTATATCTACAGGTGAAAGCGGGTACTGGAGGTTACAGTCAAGATTAGAGTAGTGCTGGAAAAGGAATTCTGATGAAGGGCTTTTGCCCGAAACGTCGATTTTCCTGCTCCTCGGATGCTGCCTGACCTGTTGTGCTTTACCAGCACTACTCTAATCATATCTACATCATGCATAATTAGGTTAGTACTTCTCAGATTATTTCCACTTATCTCCCCTTGTGATAGTAATAACTCTTTCAGGTCATTTCAATTTTCTTCTGGAAGGTAACTGAATAATTTATCCCAATTTTTAAACAACTTCCTCATAGTCCAATTTAATTTGAGGAATGTCCAAGTAATAATCCTCTGAACTGGGTCTTCACTCTGTGTGTTAACCAATAATAGTTTCCTTTTGCATTCTTTCCCTGTCAAAATATCTTTTGAGCATATTCACATGTCACACTCTGTGAGATTTCTTTCTGTCTGGAGTCTTTATCAAATAGTTCACCTCACTCAATTTCCTTTCAAATTGATAAGGTCCAAAAATCCTTGCTTTTAAACATTCACTTATCACTGGAAGTAACACTAACACCTTATCTCTAGTAGCAAAATTGTGAGTTTTTGATTTCTTGTCTTTCTCCTGTTTACAATTTATGCTGTGATACTTTTAAATGCTGTCTAGCCAACTCCCCTGCTCATTTTAATTGTTCCCAAAAAATTTGACACATAGTCCAAATCTATGGTCTCTGACTTATGACTTACCAATTTCCCGAATTCCTCATTAAGACATTATTTTTAAGATAGTAGAATTCAGGGATACATTCAGATTCTTTTTCTGGTGTATGCTTTTTGATACAATCACTTTAAATTTTCACCTGCTGTAACTCAGTTAATTTATTTGAGCTAAAGATGTCATCTATCTGCTCCTGGTTTGTATCAACTATCTGATCAAACAAGGTCTCTGCTAATTCCACTTCAACTTTATTACCTGTATTCTTTGATCTCTCCTGTTTCAACTGGTGCATATGTGACCTTGTTACCGCACAGTCAAGAAAACTCCCAGGATATGTGTCCTTCAATAGTTCGGTTGCCTGTGTTTGCACTGGCTTTTCAACCATAGGACACAGCACTACTACCTGTTAACCAGCTATATCGTTAGCAAGGACAAATTGTATTCCTGGAGCTGAGAGTTTGTCCAGTACTCCTACCATGACTTCTCCATTCTTCACTGGACACTCTAACCTCACTTTACATAATTGAGTGCTTCTTGTCTCACCATGAATTCCCATTACTAGTACCTTTTCTGGCAATAGTCCTTCAGAGGTACATATCTCCTCACCTTATATCTCTAGCAGATTTCTAGCCTCCAATGTGCTTTCCATCACCACTCTAACAAAATTCACTGGCTTATCCTGTTTTCCTACATCGGACTTTCCGGTGCTTTTCCTAACCCACCAACACTGTGATTTCATGTGGTCTACATTTTTGCAGTGAAAACACTGGAGCTTTTTAACTTCTCTTTCCCCTTCAAAGGTTTTCTTTTTACCCTGTTAAGTTACCCTTATGATCTTCACCAAGATCTACCTTTCCCTTTCCACATGAGGATTTCTCTTTTCCCAAATTTCTATCCCTCACAGATTGAAACTGATTTTGGAAGCCAAACTTTGATTTATGAACCAACTCATAATCATTAGCCATTTCAGGTGCGAATCTTGCCATTTTAACTCTCTGCTCTTCCACATGGGTTCTCACCAGTTCAGGAAGTGAATTTTTGAACTCCTCCAAAATAATTGCCTCTCTAAGGGTTTGTTCTATTTTTAATGCCGTTATCCACCTATCAAAATTATTTTGTTTGATCCTTTCAAACTCAATGTAGGTTTAACCAGGGTCCCTCCTTAGATTCCTGAAACGTTGTCTGTAGGCTTCTGGCACAAGCTCATATGCACTTAAGATGGCTTTCTTCACCTCCTCATAAGCCCCAGATAGCTCCTCTTATAGTGATGTGAATACCTCATTAGCTCAACCGGCAAGTTTTGTTTGGATCACAAAACCCACATGGTCACTGGCCACCACTTCTGTTTAGCCACCTTTTCAAATGAGGTGGAAAAGCTTCTACATCCTTCTCATCAAATTTAGACAATGCTTGAATATATTTAAACAGTTTCTCACCAGGCCTATGGTTACCATGGGTTTGCTCATCCTCACTCTCTTCCTCACTAAGCTTACTTTCAGCCTTCATCTTCATCCTTTTAAGCTGACTTTCCTATCTATGCGCCAATTTCTGAAGTTCAAACTCCCTCTTTCTTCCTTTCTTCTCTCTCTCTTTCTTTCTCTTCTCTCTCTACTTTCAATTGTAATTCAAACCATTTATTTTCTATTGCCCTTTCCTTGTCTTTGGCCTCTAACTCAGGCTGCTTCATTTTCAACTGAGTTTTAGCCATGTCTAAGGATTCTGATGGTATATCCAGCAAAGTTAAATGGTGAGCTATTGCTGTAATTATCTCTTGTTTTCTCATGGAAGGAGGCAGCTCCAACTCCAGATTGCCTGCTAATTCTAACAGCCTGATCTTATTCACCTTTTGTAAAACCCCCAAAGTCACTTCTTCCACCCCCTAAAAACTCTTAGTCACTGAAAGAGCCGTTGCTATCCGAAGCACTGTTCAAATCAACCAACATCAACACCCAGAACAAAAGACACTAACCCCTGCCACTTGCAGCTTTTGAATCCAACAACCTTAATCTCAGTTTGAAACTATGGAACAAATTCCAGACAAGACCCCAGTCTGTTATGAACCAGGCCAGAACCCCTCAAAACATTTCAAGAAAGTCGTCCAGACCCTAACGTTGCTAATTGCTTTAAGCAGCTGCAGAGCGGATATTCCAGGAGTGATGCAGCTGGCCCAACCACTTAAGTTTAAACAAAAGAGAATTTATTTGCAAGATTACCAAATGAAACTCAAACAGACAACAGAGTACAGAATAACTTAATCTATCCTACAATCAAACAGACCATCCCAACTTAATAATGCTGTTCCAAAAACTTGCAACAATCCCCATAAACACTCCTTTGCCAAAAAAAGGAAACGTCCAACACAGGTTCTTCCAGGAGAGATGTCAGAGAGAGGAAGGATCAGCATGGACCTGCTTCTTTGGGTTCAGCAGCTTCACATTCTGCTTGCTAAAACCAAACCAAACCCAAACAAGAGAAAAGCTGAGCTGGGAGAAATGGCCACTCCCCTTTCATTGTATAAGTTTTTTAACTTAAAAGCTTCTTGAAGTAGATCAACCCCAGATGTTTCAGAATTGCTGCTTTTATGACCTCTATGAAAAAAACAGCCAAGGACAGCATTACCTTGTTAAAGGAGTAGCGTCATCACAGACATGAGAGGCAACTTTTTTTACAGAGAGTGGTTCTTATGTGGAATGAACAGCCAGAGGAAGTAGTGGATGTAGGTACAGTTACAAGGTTTAAAAGACATTTGAATAAGTCCATGAATAAGAAGGGCTTGGAGGGATAAGAGCCAAGTGCAGGCAGGTGGGACTCGTTTAGTTTGGGAACATGGTCGGTATGGACTAGTTGGACTGAAGGGAATGTTTCCATTCTGCATGTCACTATATCTCCATCAATATCATAAGCTCTGAAATTCCATTTTACATTTTCCCATTTTAAGACATTTCTTAAAAACCTCCTTGACAACGCTTTTGTTTATCTGTGCACATATACTTTCTGTAGCTTGACATCGAACTTCTGTGAAATTCCTTGCTGTGTAAATATATTATTATGCAAATACTGTGCCATTTTTCATTTTAGAAAGGAACTGGTTGCACCATCTCCTTACTCATTCCAACCAGTTCCATAGATAATTGAATCAAGCCATGCCCCACCAAAGATAACTCTTGATTTATTTTGATGGATCTAGGGAAGCACAAAAATAACCTTGGCTGTAGTCACCCTAGGGATCACCAACCTTCGAAATCTTAACCTCCTGCCATGACCCACAAATAAGGCCATAACAATGGATGAATTTCGAAACAGTCAATTGCCTATAAAGCGCTTTGAGAGATTCTTCATAACAAATAGCTCCATTAGATCAGAAAACTGAATATCACTATTTTAAAATCCTGGGGTAGGGAAATCAGGGAATGATCGACAGTTTAGCATCTGATGTTGGGTAATTCCAGGAATCAATAATTTAAGGTGGAGTAACTGATACCTGAAAACTTTTCATTGATCAGGAAGAAAGAGCATAGATTGTAAAGAATTGGTCACTCCTGATGAAGCTGAAAAGTGACTAAAATAATGGACATGTCTATGGATCTGATTTACATTCAATTCCGGAATACATCGTGTAAGGGAGTGTAATGTAATATTTAACATTATATAACTAAAGTTGAAGCTCACAAAATTGAAAATTGAGAAATTGGCTAAGTGGCAGGTGACAAAATGTAATGTACTCTAATTTACAGAATATGCCTAGCACCATCTCATAAGGATCTCAGTTACAGCTCTCAAATATTCATCACATTTATTAACAATGCACATGGGAATGCAAAAATCCAAGTTTGCCAATGTGCTGAAAGTGAGGTAAATTGTAAGCAGTACACATGAAAGCCTAAGCAAATAGCTCAAACTGCCAAACAGATTTCAAGGTGGACAAATTAAGTCATCCATTTTGGACCTAAAAGGGACATTTCAGGGTACACTCTGAATTGTGAAAAACTCAAAGCTGTGGAGATCTAAAGAGGCCAGACAGGGAAGAAGTTTATGTACATGAGTTATTAAAATATCACGAATGGGTACAGAAAATACTCAAAAAGGCTAATGGAATACTGGGCTTTATGCCTAAAGGTCAAATCATATGTGGAATATTGATAGACATTCTGGACACCACATCTTGAGAAGGATATAATGACCTTTGAGGGACTGAAACATGGGTTTACCAGCGATACCAGGACTCCAAGGGCAAAATCCCGTCCTGTATCTTAGCTAAGCTATAGGGAGAGGCTGAATAGGCTGAAGCTGCGGGGTGACCTTATAGAGGTTTATAAAACCGTGAGAGGCATGGACAGAGTGAATATCCAAGGTCTTTTTCCAATGTTGGGGGAGTCCAAAACTAGACAGCATTGATTTAATGTGAGAGGGGAAAATTTTAAAAGGGACCTAAGAGGCAACATTTAGGTGGTGCATGTGTGGAACAAGCTGCAGAAGAAGTGGTGGAGGCTGGTACAATTAGAACATTTAGAAGGCATCTGGATGGATATATGAATAGGAAGGGTTTAGAGGGATTTTGGCTAAATGCTGGCAAATGGAATTAGATTAATTTAGAATGTCTGTGTGGCATGGACAAGTTGGACTAAAGGGTCTGTTTCCATGCTGTACAGCTTGATGACTCTTAAGTGTTATTTTCAGGGAGTTTTATGAGGAGTTTCCCACTATGGCTCATGGTAATTTTCTTATGTAATCTCTGATCCTCACTGTGCTAATTATGCATCCAGGCTCAATTGTGCCCTTCTTGTATAACCATATGGTCACAAAAATACCAATGTTCGCCACTGTCAGGCCCATACTCTGTGCCAACAGACAGGATGCAACACCTGCTTTTTTACCATTGGCCTTCTCATCATTTAGGGCTCCAATACTCCTTTCAGGTTTAATGGCGATTAATCTTTACTTCTTTGAATTCAGTTTACGGTATTTACATGATTCAATCACCACTACTCTAACGAGACTAATTGCAAATTGAGGTACTGCAAATTCTCAGCTGCCTGTGATCTCTCTGTCATCAGCTGCCGACGTTGGTCAGTGAAGTTCAATACAAGTTTGGGGAAAGTATCTTTACTGAATAGGCACACCACAGCCTTATAGCTTCAGTGTTGTTAGAATCATAGAAGTGTTATACTGCAGAAGGAAGCCATTTGGCCCAGTGTGCCTGCAGTAGCTCTTCAGATGAGTATTGTTACTTTGTGCTAATTTTGCTTTTTTTCCTTCATATCGTTGCAAGCTATTCCTATCCAAATAATTTTCCATTGTCAACTTAAATGGCTCAGTTGAACCAGCCTCTGCTGCCTTTCCAGGCAGTGTATTCCATACCCTAACTACCCACTGGGTGAAAAGGTGTTTTTCTCACATCACATTTGCTCCTTTTGCAATGACGTCTAATCTACGCTGTCTCATTCCTGTTCCTTTATTGAGTTGAGGTAGTGAGGACTGCAGATGCTGAAAAGTGAGAGTCAATTAAATGTGGAGCTGGAAAAAGTACAGCAGGTCAAGCAGCATCAGAGGAGCTGGAGAGTCCATGTTTTCAGCAGGACCCTTCATCAAGAGTGGAACAGTTTCTCCCTAACCACTCTACTTGGCCTGCTCATGATTTTGAAAATCTTTATCAGATCTCATCCTAGTCGTCCTGTCTCCAAAGAGAACAGCCCCAGAAGTAACTTAATTGAAACATATAAAATCCTGAGGGGACTTGACTAGGTGGATGTTGAAAGGATGTTTTGTTTTATCTGGAACAGTGAGTCTTTGGAACTCCCTTCTTAAAAAGGGTGCAGTATCTTTAAATATTTTCAAGGCAGAAGTAGATAGATAGGGTTGAAAGATTATTGGGGATATGCAGGAATGTAGAGCTGAGGTTGAAGTCAGGTCAGCCACGATGCGATTGAATGGCAGAGAAAGCTGGAACAGCCGACTCTTGTTTCTTATTCATCTGAAAAAAAAAGTGCAGATCTACAGGAAAAGGAAGAGGTGATTCAGTTGAAGGGTGAAATTAGGGTCTCTGGGAATTTTCCTGGATAGATTATTCAGACTAAATCGCAGGTTTTATCCATAACTATCTTATGATTTAGTGACTAAGTTTGACTTTATGTGAATGTCTTTCTGAGTTCTGATCTTCTCTCTGTCCATGTCTGTACTATAACCTTTGTGCAAGATGATTTACAACTACGTTACAAAACCAGCGGGGGTTAACAAGCATCCAATATCTAAGTTCCTTAAACATACTGAGCAGTCATATATGCAAAATTGGACATCACGATAGTTTGACTTCAAGTTTTAATCTGATCCCAGGAACACATTTTAAATCGTTACCAGATTAACAACTAGTCTACCTGATTTTGAGTTTATTTCTGTATGTCATTATAAATGTAGAAAAATGCGAATCTGGTCACAGCACAGCACGATGACATTGGCTTCTCATGTTTGAGAACTTTGCAAAAGCAACTCATTTCATCCCCATAGCCTACTGTCCCCCGCAGCCATGCAAATATTCTCTGCATATACTGATCCAATTCGCTTTCGAAGCGTCAACAGAATCTGCCTCCATTTCATGCTCAATCAGTGCATTCCATGTCCGAACCACTCAGAGTAAAAACATTTCTCCTTTCATGGAATCCTTACAGTGTGGAAAACAGGCCCTTTAGCCCAACAAGTCCACACCAACCTTCCGAAGAGTAACCCACCCAAACTCACATCCACCCTGTTACTCTACATTTCCCCTAACCTAGCCTGAACACTACGGGCAATTTAGCATGGCCAATTCACCTGACCTGCACATCTTTGGACTGTGGTAGGTGTGGGCCCATGGGCCGTCAGTTTGGTCGGGGGGCAACGATAGCCGCGCCTCCGGCCTGCGTATCCTGTTGCGAGGAGGCAACTTCACCATCTCCGAGGTTAAGGAGGTGGTGGGCGGGCGCCTCCTCGTCGCCGACATCATGTACAGGAATGCTCCCCTGAGACTGATTAATGTGTACGCCCCAGTGGGTAAGAGTGAATGGTTGGCCGTCCTGCAGCAGCTTCCACTGTTGCTGGCCGGAGACTTCAACTGTATCATTGATGCATGGACGATCCGGCGGGGGGGACAGTAAACTGGACGCCACATCCAGAGCCCTGATAGACACAGTAAAAGATGCCAAGCTGCACGACGTCTTCAGCACCCCTGCAGACGGAGCGCAGCGTAGATACACCTGGTCACGGGCAGACAGGTCTATCCGCTCAAGGATAGATTACCTGTTTGTGTCCCGAACGCTCTCGGTCAGATCCACCGACGTCAAGCCGGTGTTCTTCTCTGACCACTGCCTCCTGCTGGCCGACTCTCACCTACAGGACGAGCAGCGGGCTGGAAAGGGAAGGTGGAAGCTGAACACAAAGCTGTTGACCCTGGAAACATTGAGGAGCTCAAG
Organism: Chiloscyllium plagiosum; assembly: GCF_037043375.1. NCBI lineage: Eukaryota > Metazoa > Chordata > Chondrichthyes > Orectolobiformes > Hemiscylliidae > Chiloscyllium > Chiloscyllium plagiosum. The sequence goes on from NW_028270153.1 coordinate 8,431,040, forward strand.
AGGGACTACGCAGGTTGGAGAACCATGAAGCCCCTCTTTGAGTCCCCAGCGGACTGGTGGGAAACAGTAAAAGGGAACATCAAGAGGTTCTTCATCCTCAAAGGTGTTCAGGAGGCGAGAGAGAGGCGGGGAAAAATGTCCCAGCTCTAGGAAAGTATGCAGAACCTTCTCCTGCTGCAGACGATGGGGGTGGATGTCACGGAGGACCTCAAGGAAGTGAAGGGCCAGCAAGCCTCGCTCTTTGCTTCGGAGGCCTCCAAGATAATCTTCTGGTCCAGGGTCTGCTCGGTGGAGCAGGACGAGATTTGCTCACGTTTCTTCTTCCAGAAGGTGCACAAAGAGAGCTCCGTGCTCAGCAGCCTGAAGGAAGAAGATGGCTCGATAACGTCATCTCAGGCTGACGTCATGAGGATCAGTAAATCCTTCTATGCCAGTCTGTATGACACGAAGCCGACCGACAGCACGGCCTCCCAGTCGTTCCTGTCCTCTATCACGGAGGTCTTAGACGACAGAACACGGGAGAGGCTGGACCAGCCGCTATCTCTGGACGAGCTGACCAAGGCCCTCGAGTCCTTCGAAAAGGATAAAACTCACGGAAGCGACAGCTTACCGGTCGAGCTCTATTCCACTCTGTGGGACTTGATTGGCCAGGACCTGCTGGAGTTGTATGTCAGTATGCTTCGGGCAGGTACCATGAGTGAATCCATGAGGAAAGGCATCATCACCCTCATCTACAAGCAGAAGGGGGAGAGGGAAGAACTCAAAAATTGGAGACCAATCTCACTGTTGAATGCGGATTACAAAATTCTGTCAAAGGTAATCACCAACCGGGTCAGGTCTGCTCTGGGGTCGGTGATTCACCCTGACCAAACCTGTGCTGTGCCGGGCAGGAAGATCGCTGAGAGCCTCACACTCCTCAGGGATACGATCGCCTACGTGCAGGACAGAGGGTTGGACACCTGCCTGATCAGCCTGGACCAAGAGAAAGCCTTTGACAGGATATCACACAGGTATATGAGAGATGTTCTCTCCAAAATGGGCTTTGGGGAGGGTATCTGCAATTGGATCAGACTGCTCTACACCAACATTGTCAGTGCAGTCTCAATCAATGTGTGTGAATCAGATAGCTTCCCAGTCAGATCTGGAGTCAGGTAGGGCTGCCCTCTCTCTCCTGCCTTGTTTGTGTGCTGCATAGAGCCATTTGCCGAGTCCATCAGGAAGGATGCGAGCCTGAGAGGGGTGACTATTCCTGGCAGTGGGGGCCTGCAGGTTAAGGCCTCCCTGTACATGGATGATGTCGCCGTTTTCTGCTCGGATCCGCTGTCCGTGCACAGACTCATGTGCATATGTGACCAGTTCGAACGGGCCTCGGGGGCCAAGGTAAACCGAGGCAAGAGCGAGGCCATGCTCTTCGGGAACTGGGCTGACCAATCCTCAATCCCCTTCACCGTCAGGACCGACCACCTGAAGATGCTGGGTATTTGGTTCGGGGGGGGCGGGGCTGGGGCGTGCGCCAAGTCTTGGGAGGAGCGTATCAGCAAAGCTACGGTCGCTCTCCATCGCGGGAAAAAACCTGGTCATCAGGTGTGAGGCACTGTCATTGCTATTATACGTGGCACAGGTCTGGCCTATTCCCAGAACCTGTGCCGCTGCAGTCACCCGGGCCATCTTCCAGTTCATATGGAGGTCAAAGATGGACCGGGTCTGAAGGGACTTGCTGTACAAAGATCTGGGCAATGGGGGAAAAAATACACCCAATGCCACCCTCACCCTGTGGCTGCATCAAGCTGTGCGTGGATCCCCGGTACGCAAACACCAAGTGTCACTACGTACTGAGGTTCTACCTGTCCCCGGTGTTGCGAAGGATGGGCTTGGCCTCGCTGCCGCGGAACGCTCCGAGTAGTTGGACGGTTCCGTATCACCTGTCCTTCGTGGAGAAGTTTATGAAGAAAAACACCTTTGACCACAAGTCCATCAGGAAGTGGTCAGCACGTAGTGTCCTTGAGACCCTTCGGGAAAAGGAGAGGGCGGATCCTATCGAGCGGTTCCCTGAGCAGACTGTCAAAGCCATTTGGCAGAATGCCTCATCGCCAGAACTTTCCAACAAGCACCAAGACACGGCTTGGCTGGTGGTGAGAAGGGCTCTGCCTGTGAGATCATTTATGCACGCCCAGACTCTCAGCCACACCGCACGCTGCCCTCGAAGCGGCTGCGGGGGGACGAGACTGTCACACACCTCCTTCTGGAATGTGCCTACGCAGAGGAAGTCTGGAGAGGAATGCAGTGGTGTTTGTCGAGGTTCGTCCCGAGCAGCGCGTGACGCGGGACTCCGTGCTCTACGGCCTGTTCCCCGGGACGCACACCGAGACGAACATCAACTGTGCCTGGAGGATCATCAACTCGGTGAAGGATGCTCTCTGGGTGGTCCGAAACCTGTTGGTCTTCCAGCTGAAGGAGTTGACCCCGACTGAGTGTTCCAGACTGGCACATTCCAAGGTCCAGGACTACGTGTTGAGGGACGCGCTGAAGCTTGGGGCAGCTGCCGCCAAGGCGCGGTGGGGAAAGACCACTGTGTAAAGTCTGCCTGCCTAAGAAGAACAGGGGTCCCATGCAGTCATTTGGGCTCTGGTGACGCCTCAGCTAATTATATGGGCATATGATTGAAAAATGTACAGACCTGTATAAAAAATGATAAATTCTGATCTCTGTATGTACATGTTTACATATGTATGGCATGACCAACTGTACAGACCTTCAAATTATTTTATGAATAAAGTATATTTTTGAAATAAAAAAAAAGTGGTGGGAAACAGGAGCACCCGGAGGAAACCAGGGAGAATGTGCAAACTCTACACAGACAGTCGCCCGAGGCTGGAATCAAGTCCAGGTCCCCAGCGCTGTGAGGCAACAGTGCTAAACGCGGAGCCACTTTTACAGAAAGTCATCTTAAATACCACCCACATTCGATCCAGATCCCAGTTTAAAGTAAAACTACGTTATTCCTGTGAGACAGGAGCCGATATTGGAGTTTCTACCTTCCAGCTGTCCGAGGGGACTTGACTAGGTGGATGTTGAAAGGAGTTACCTTGCTTTTAGTAGTTTCTCTGTCCGTAACATTTAAAAAAGCTGTTTCTTCCTAATGTCCGTCGTTCAACCCCATAGATTTTAAATGGAATGTAACTTAAAATGTCAATTTGATTTCCCCATTCCTAACTTGTTGCGTGTTCTCTCTGCTGTGAATTCCCCCGAAGCTGGGAGTGGAAGCTCCGACTTTCCATGGAGACATCACCTGCCAGAATACCCGCCGTACTCAACACAACACAGAGCAGTTCTTACCGTCAATGAAAAGACAAAAAAACTGTGATGCTGGAAACTAGAAACAAAATCGGAAATTGATGGGAAAACTCAGCACGTCTGGCAGCATCTGTAGAGAGAAAGCAGAGTTAACGTTTCGGGACCAGTGACCCGTTTTCAGAATGTTCTGTTTTTGTTTCTGATTTCCATCATTCACAGTACTATACTGGAGATCACAGCAGGTCAGACAACACCCAGAGCTCCGATAAAGAGTCATCTCGATTCGAAACGTTCGCTTGCTCTGGCCCTGGAGAAGGGTTATACCCAAAACGTTGCCTTCTCCACCTCCTGATGCTGCCTGGCTTGCTGCGTTCTTCCAGCCTCCTGCCTGTCTACTTTAGTTCTAAGGAAGGGTCACTTAACCTGAAAGGCTAACTCTGCTTCCTTCACACAGATGCTGCCAGACCTGCTGAGGTTTCCAGAAATTTCTGTTTTTTGATCTAGTCTTACTCTTTCATTCTAACAGGGATATCGCTGCCTGGCCTGAAGGTCGGTATATACAATGCATAAATATTAACATGAAGACAGCATTACACTCTGACATAAACTGCAGTTTCATGAAGGCATTGATAATCAGGTAATATCTAGGACTGTCAAATACAACGGGCCGTTTAAATCCCAAGCATAGTATTTCATTTTGCTAAGTTGTGACAAAGTTTGAAACTCAGTTTCTAAAAATAGAAACATACAAGATCTTCGGCAGAAATTGTTCCCACAGGGAGCTGCTTTTAGACGGCAATCGATGTGAAAAAATGACAGGCTGAGTAAGGGTTACCGAACACAAACGGACTGGCATCACTTTCCTTCGCGCCATCTGCAATATAACGGCCATCAATGTCATCAATTGAATTTTCTTCCAACTCTTCAAATGTTAAATGGCTTAAATGTTGAAAAAGAAAACAAAAGCAAGAGGGATTCTATCTGAAGATATTCATTTCTATCGCCAAGGTCAGTGCTCTGTATATAACACTGACTGCACGCTCCTCAGTGACAAAAGCCCAGGGAATATGGGAATTCCTTATCCTTAAGAGTACAACTACAACCTGAAATAGCGGAAAGAACACCGTGGCTGAGAATCAGTTGCATTTTCTGCGATTTTGTCTCTACAGTGGTCACTTGATCCTTGGTTGGGGTTGGTGGAGATGTGGGGGCATTGAACGCTGGAAATGTTTCAACACTAAACCAGGAGAAAGTGAGGACTGCAGATGCTGAAGATCAGAGCTGAAAATGTGGTGCTGGAAAAGCACAGCAGGTCAGGCAGCATCCAAGGAGCAGGAGAATCGACGTTTCGGGCATGAGCCCTTCTTTCCTGAAGAAGGGTTCATGCCCGAAACGTCGATTTCCCTCAACACTAAACTACCTCGGTATTATTATTCAGCAAAAAAATCCCGCCTCTCATCAATCTAAGGCTGGTAAAGGATTTGAAGCTGGGACAATGTAATCGTGTTGGTCTTTCATTATTTTTAAATTTAAAAAAATACAATTTCACATTCAGGTTTGACAAGTGGATGAATCTAATTATTTCATATCCATTAAGCAGCGAGAACCGCCCTCGATTTCTCAGCCACGTTCCCAAACATCAGTCTGGCTGTTTTCCAGTGTGACTTCGCTCAGTCAGAAGTCTGTGCGAATTTATTGTCATTGCATCTAAATTGTACACCTTTCCCTGTAGCCGGTATAGTTCCCGTCTTCAAAGTTCCATCACATTATTCACTAGTCTCAGCGGCTGGGGATAATGCAGTATGAGCACTGGGTCTCAGTGACTTCAGCCGCAATCTCTGGTGGAGATAGGCTGCTCCCATTGCCCTCAGACTGTAACCCTCACAATCCCCCGGCTCTGCAATCTCCTCATTCTGAGTCCTGAAGAAGGATTACACCCGAAGCATGGCCTTCTCCATCTCCTGATGCTGCCGGGCTTGCTGCTCCTCATTCTCGGCCTCTCCCACACCCTGGCTCTGAATCGCTCTGTCATTTACGGCCTGGCCTTCAGTTGGCGGAGCCCAGACTTCGCACTCCGCTCCTTAAACCTTTCTCTCTTTCAACCTCCTTTTTTTTACAACCTACCTCTGAAAATAATACTGCAAGTGGCTCAGTATCAAATTGTATTCGAATATCTCTCCCATGAGACATTCGGGGGGAGCTCAACTGTTAAAGGCGCTGTCTAAATTCAACTTTATTGCTAATTTCGTTTAGCTTTCCGTGATTGTTGACAATAAAGGAAAAAGCAACAAACGTTTTGTGGACAATTTATTCCTATAAATAGCAACCGTCAATGAAGTGCTCTTCGAAACCGTGTAAAAGGAAAATATGTCCCTGAATTTTACCTACTCTGAATCATCAAGCGATACGGGGTCGCGGTTTAACGTTGTAGTCTATGAAACACAATACTGCAGTTTCCTCAATATCGCATTGAGATGCCGAAAGTTTGCGTAAACGCTGGTTATGACACAAGTTATCGACTAATTTTACTAACTTCTGACGGACAATGGTGACAAAGAAGGAAAAGACGGACCTTACTCTGTGTAAACATCTGATATAAAGGCAAAGAGTTTAAGAGGGACGGAAAGCGCTCACTCTAAAGTTAGATTCGCCTCTGTAACGTTGGCACAAAGAGCTGTTCTTAACTGCTGACCCAGGATATTCCTTCATCCCCGGCCGCACGATTCACTTTGTCGAGTATTCCTTAAGGTTTTCGCGAAGAGTTGTGTTATCGAAAGCGGAGTGAACCAGCCCTTTTTTAGAGTGACCGGCCAATCGAGCTTGGAATTCTGCTGTGGCTATGACTGGCGTTTTCCAGGTCAGTCTGTATGGTCCTTCCGAAATAGCTACTTATTTTTAAAGTTCACTTACTGTATTTACTGCCAAAATATTTAGCTATGTCCCACATTAAGGGTAATTTTAATGCATTGCGCACGTTATTGTGTCTCGGGGTTTATAACGAAGGATATCTGGTCGATCGTTACCCAAAACAAAATGTAAAGTTTACGCTATATATAGGATAGTTATACGGACGGGGTTAAGATGCATTAATGTTAACAGGACGACCGTACATTAACAGGGCAACAGGATTACATGGTAAAGTGAAAGCTCTTCTGCTACGAAGCGAATTTGTATCGAATTTTCTATTTTAGACAGTTTGCCGGAATAGAGGATAATTTTCTTCCATTGCATTCCCACTTCCACTTCACTGGGGGACTAATCAATCCAATGCTACATCCGCAAATACAATTTCCAAATCATATAGGAGTATATTTCCGACTACTACTTACTCTTTTTCTTAGAACTTTCTTTTAAACTAGCTGAAGATAGCAACTGATCTATAAATTCCGAAAAAAAAACTCAAGGTTGAACGCGTTTAAGAAAACAATAAGCGTCTAGCCATCATTTCACTTCAATCACATTTGCCAACAGTACTAGTTCCTGGTGAAGGCGTTTTGAATGTGCGATTTTGACGCTTTCATGTCCGAACTGATTTGCGGAAAAAGTCAATCAGGACCCCATTCTGTTCGCCCCACCCACCTCCTAACGTTATTATAAATGAATATTTTCGTTTCAAGAACTTTGCATGAGATCAAAAGGTGCAAGGAGCACCAGAAAGAAAAACCTCTACAAATTAGGGTTTAAACTTCAGAAGGTTTATAAAATCGGAATTAGAATCACTCATGGAACCAGATCACACACATACTGATAGAGTGCATACACTCTATCAGTCCCTTCTCCTGTAAAGCATTGTTTTAAAGAACAATGTTTTGTCGAATTTAATTCACACTTCTGGTGTCTCCCCAGTGGCAAATTAAAGTCCAAACAAGTTCAAACGTTTGTACACAGACTGGTGAGGGAAGTTCACCTACCGGTTGACACTGCCTCGCTGCTCAGGCTTTCTGCTAGTGTACTGTTCAGCCATCTGGGAACGACTTAAATAAACACTCTTTTTCTCTCAGTCTCCCCTTCTGAAAACAGCCTGGAAGTAGGAGGTTGTTTCCCTTCATTCCCTGCCTTCTCCCACCCCCTTTCTCGGGGTCTTGGGGGAGGGAGGAGGAAAAATGACGTATCACATGTCAACAAAAGACAAACATTTGGGAACCGGCCAATTAAAGATTGGGAGTCAAAGATAGTATTTTTTCCTTAAAGATAAATCATTCACTGAAACAGAAGAAAGCAAGTGTTAAGTGTTTAGAGTTCACAATCGCATAAATTTAAACAATTTCAAAAATGTTTAGGTTTCTTTTGTAAACATGAAAAATCATTGAGGGAGGTGGTCATTTAACAATTCGTGACTGCTCAGTTAGAAGATGTATTGGAGATCTCCAATATTCTTTCTAACTGACCTGGATAAATAAATCATTGGAGGTTGTTAACTTGTGCAGGATTTTATAAACGTCCGGTGAGTTCATTTTACGAGCGTCCAGAAGCCATGCAGTCGTTCGGGGCCTGTTAATGATGTTCTTTTCTTCCACTTTACAGTACAATGATTCATTTGACATCACCTTTCAACAACGCTCCGACCTGTGCAATTAAAAGTATACAACCAGGACACGAACGCGCACCATGAACCCGCACCACGAACCCTCACCATCAATACTTTCATTTGACGTGATGTCAGAAAGGATGGCTGCATTAAACAAACGTCCCTTTGCTTTGATTATTTGTCTGTTGGATTCCACGACTATATTCCACAAATATAAACATATCCCTGTGGGAAATACGGTTAAATACTGCGTGATTTTTATTGAGTGCAGTGCAAAATGCAGACTTGGACAGATGGATTAGAATTTGCTTTGAATTCAGGACTTCGCAATTTTCAATTGGAAAACAAAATCTAGAAAATTCAGTAATTTCCTGAGCAGAAACTGAGTCAAAGTTTGCGCACACTGCTTTAAAAAAGTATAACGGCTGCAAATATGACTTTTATGTGTTTCATTTATTTTACAAGCTGTAACTTAAGTGATGAAGAGTCCTAGCAGTTACTGAAGCAGTCATCTCTTTGCCCGTTTAAAACATAAACGTCCTTTCAAAATCATGGCTTAAACATTCAACGTAACTTTAAATCAATCTCCAATTTTTCTCTTTTTTTCATACAGCTGTTTTATTGAGGTCGATCAGATCACAAGCGTCTCTTCTGATTAAGGGAAGTATCCTTTCACAAGTTGGGAAAGACTTTCCGCCGATATTTTATTTATATTTAACTAACCCTGTAAACAGGATTTCAGTCGAGTCTCAATGGATTTAATTTCACCAGTGAACTTCCCGTGCAGTATTTAAGGAACAGGATTGTGTACACACGCGTGTCTGTGTCCTGTCTAAGTTTTTTATTTTTATATTCGTTTTAAGTTAATTTAGTCCCAAACAGTTTCCTGGACGAGATTAAAATATTCTGAACATGCACTTTATCGTCTATTAATAAACAACTCTCAAAGATAAAATAATCCGTTATTGTTTTTCATCTCTCCTGCTTTGCTTTATCAAAATGTTTTTTTTTAAAGAAAACATACGTTTGTAAACGAATACTTCGCCGCGTTTTAAAACTAATTCGATATTCACAACCATCAATGACGAGAATTAGAAAGGATTGGACACTTGCGTCAAATAACCGAAAATAAAAAGCTTGGGTGAAGTTAAGTTCATACTTTTTGAAATTTTCAACTGCAATTTTTTTCGAAATGCATTAAAGCCGATTACTTCGAAAGAGAAAATACTCAGTATGGGACGAAGAATATGAGTGTTAATATTTAAAAGTTTGGAGAAAGATCTTGCATTTGTTTAAAAATTTGTAGGTCGAAGAATTCATTTTAAAACAAAAAAAAGCACGATACAGTTTTCGATAAATTTAGAACACGGAAGTGGAGTCATATAGCTTATATTTCAATCGTTAATTAAAACCAATCATACCATTTACCCCTGTAAGGAGAAGAGGTTAATAAAAAGAGAATATTATGCTTATTAATCCTTTACATGCGTGATTTCTTAACGGTGGACTTGTCATGAAACAGCGAAACATATTAAAGTTCTTAGGTGTAATTGGGAAAATTGGTAAAACAGGGAATGGCAATAAAACGAACTATTAGTCTCCACATTCGTCTAGTATTCATTGCAACTATGATGTAGAATATGGCAATTGCTTACTTATTCCCTTTGCTCTAAAGTGATGTTTAATACACTCGGAATAATAAATAAGGGACGTTTAACTCACGCATGACGATGCGAAATTGAGCAGATTTACTCAGTTTTTTTGTAGTTTTTAGATTAGATAAGATTACATTACAGCGTGGAAACAGGCCCTTCGGCCCAACAAGTCCACACCGCCCCGCCGAAGCGCAACTCACCCATACCCCTACATTTACCCCTTACCTAACACTACGGGCAATTTAGCATGGCCAATTCACCCGACCCTGCACATCTTTTTGGACTGTGGGAGGAAATCGGAGCACCCGGAGGAAACCCACACAGACACGGGGAGAACGTGCAAACTCCACACAGTCAGTCGCCTGAGGCCGGAATTGAACCCCGGTCTCAGGCGCTGTGAGGCAGCAGTGCTAACCACTGTGCCCAATACTTTACAAAGATTGATGCCTTTGCTGATATTTATCTAATTTAATTCACAGTGTAATGTAATAGTCATTATGTTATTTCAATATACTATTTATTGAATTATATAATGGAATGTTTATTTTATTCACTGGAATACAACTGAAACACAATACTTAGGAATAAGAGTAGGCCCTTTGAACCAGATGTGCCATTTAATAAGATTATGGCAGACTAAATTTAATGATTCCAGACTGGTCTATTGTCTCCAAAAGGGAATTTTACAGATTATTGACCATTCACCAACTGCACCACCCCAGCCCCTCGCCCACCCCCACAAAAAAATCTAATCTCCATTTTAGAAGAGAAACATTTTATTATTAAACTCTGACATCTAATTCTGGTCTTTCCCACAAGGAAAATATTCTCCCATTATCTAATGTCCGATTCCTTCAAGGTCTTGTGTGTTTCATCAAGATCGCTTCTCATTCTTAAAAACTCCAATGGTTATCGGTACATCTGTTCAAATGTTCTTCATAGGACAAGTCATTCCAGGAATGAGTTAACTGAACTATCTCTGAACTGCTTCTAAGACAGTTGTATCCTTTTTAAAACATGGAGGCCAAAACTGTACACAGATGTCACCTCACCAAAGTAGTAAAAGTTCCCTACGTTTTACATTCCAATCCCATTGTCTTCCTGATAACTTGTAGCTATATCGTAATCTTTTTTTTATTTACCTATTAGGGCATCCAGATGCTCTGCATCACAACTGCCCTAATCTCTCTTGACTTAAAAAGCATATTGTTTTTGTATTCTTCCTGCCAAATTGGTGAGTTCATATTTTCCAAATTTCTCGTCCATCTGCCAATTTTTTCCCACTCACTTGAACTGTCAACTTTGGTTTGTAGACTCTTTACCTGCTTTAGTCAACTTACATTCTTACCCATCTTAGTGTCATCTGGAAACCCAGCTACCATACATATGTTCATTTCATAGAGTCCTACAGCTCAGAGTCAGGCCATTTGGCCCAAACTGGTCCATCCATACTAATCCAGTTTCCCTCCACTTGGCCCATATCCTTCTAATCTTTTCCTATCCATGTAATTGTCCAAACGTTTTTTGAATGTTGTTAATGTACCTGCCTCAACCACTTCCGCTGGCAGCTCATTCCATATGATTAGATTAGATTCCCTACAGTATGGAAACAGGCCCTTCAGCCCAACAATTCCATACCATACCTCCAAAGAGCAACCCATCCAGTCCCATTCCCCTAGCCTATATTTACCCTTGACTAAATACCCTTGCACTACGGGCAATTTAGCATGGCCAATTCACCTGACCTGCACATCTTTGGACTGTGGGAGGAAACCAGAGCACCCGAAGGGAACCCACGCAGACACGGGGAGAATGTGCAAACTCCACACAGTCACCCGAGGCCAGAATTGAACCCGGGTCCCTGGCGTTGTGAGGCAGCAGTGCTAGCCACTGAGCCACCGTGCTGCCCCTCTGTATGCATACCACCCTGTAAAAAGATTTCCCCCAGTCTCCCTTTTATTCTTTTCCCTCTAACTTTAAACTGATGCTCTCTAGACCCCACTTCCCCAACCCTTGGAAAAACACTGAATGCATTCACCCTATCCATGCCTTTCATGATCTTACACTACGACAGGATTCCCCCTTCAGTCTCCTACGCACTAACGAAAATTGTCCTAGCCTGTCCAACCAGGATTTGAACTACAGGAGGAGGCTGAATATCTGGGGCTGTTTTTCCTGATGCGTAGGAGGTTGAGGGGTGACATTATAGAGGTTTATAAAACCATGAGGGGCATGGATAGGGTAAATAGACAAGGTCTTTTCCCTGGGGGGGGGGGAGTCCTGAACTAGATGGGTGGCACAGTGGTTAGCACTGCTGCCTCACAGCGCCAGAGACCTGGGTTCAATTCCCGCCTCAGGTGACTCTCTCTGTGGAGTTTGCACATTCTCCCCGTGTCTGCATGGGTTTGCTCCGGTTTCCTCCCACAATCCAAAACTGTGCAGGTTTGGTGAATTGGCCATGCTAAATTGCCCGTAGTGTTAGGTGAAGAGGTAAATGTAGGGGAATGGGTCCTGGGTGGGTTGCGCTTCGACGGGTCGGTGTGGACTTGTTGGGCCGAAGGGCCTGTTTCCACACTGTAAGTAATCTAATCTAGATGGCAAAGGTTTTGGGTTAGAGGGGAAAAATTTAAAAGGGAAGGAAGGGGAAACTTTTTCACGCAGAGGGTCGTACATGCATGGAATGAGCTGCCAGAGGAAGTGGAGGAGGCTGGTACAGTTACAACAGAAAGAAGGCATCTGGATGGGTATATGAATAGGAAGGGTTTAAAGGGATATGGACTGGCAAGTGGGACTAGATTAGGTTAGCATATCTGATTGGCATGGACAAGTTAGACCGAATGATGTGTTTCCATGCTGTCTATTTCTATGACTCTATCACTCTCCCTATTGCTCAGACCGTTGAGTCCTGGCAACATCCTTGTAAATTTCTTCTGCACTCTTTCCAGTTTAATAACATCCTTCCAATAACAAAGTGACCAAAATTGAGCACAATACTCCAAATGCGGCCTCACCAACGTCCTGTATAACTGCAACATAACCTCCCAACTTCTATCACTGACTGATGAAGGCCAGTGTGTCAAAAGCCTTCTTCACTGCCCTGTCTACCTGTGACTCCACTTTCAGAGAACAGTGTACCTAAACTCCAAGGTCCCTCTGTTCCATTACACTCCTTAAGGCCCTACCATTCACCATGAAATTCCAACCTTGATTTGAATTTCCAAAATACGACACCTCACGCTAATCTATATTAAACTCCATTTGCCATTTCTCGGTCCACTTCTCCAGGTGATCAAGGTCCTGCTGCAATTTATAATAACCTTCCTCACTGTCCACAATACCACAAATTTTACTGTCATCTGCAAATTTACTAATCATGCTTGTACATTCTCATCCAAATTATTAATACAGATAACAAACAGCAATGGGCCTAGAACCGACCATTGAGGCACTCCACTAGTCACAGGCCTCCAGAACGACAAGCATCCTTCTACTGTTCCCTCTGCTTCCTAACATCAAGTCAATTGCGATTCCAATTTGCCAACTCCCTCTGGATTGCATGCGATCTAATCTTCCAGAGCAGCCTACCATGTGGAAATGTACCAAAAGCCTTATTGAAATCCATATAGACTACATCTACTGCCCTGCCCCCGTCAACCTTCCTGGTCACTTCATCAAAGAACTCTAACAGATGTGTGAGGCATGATCTCCCACACACAAAGCCATGCTGACTATTCCTAAACAAATCTTATAATTCCAAATCCATGTATATCTTATCTCTCAGAATCTTCTCAAGTAACTTACCCACCACAGATGTTAGGCTTACTGGTCTATAGTTCCCAGGTTTTTCGTTGCAACCCTTCTTGAATAAAGGTCCAACGTTCATTACCCTCCAATCTTCCAGGACCTCACCCGTGATCAACAATGATGCAAAAATATCGGCCAGTGTTAGAGTTCTTTGATGAAGTGACCAGGAAGGTTGACGAGGGCAGGACGGTAGTCTATATTGATTTCAGTAAGGCCTTCTTGAATAAGGACTCACCATTCACTACCCTCCAGTCTTCAGTTTTTTGGGAGCTCACCCGTGGCTAATGATGATGCAAAAATATCAGCCAGTGGCCCCCAATTTCTTCTGTAGCCTGTTGTAGTATTCTTGGATATATCTGATCAGGACCAGAAGATGTATCCACCCTCATGCCTTTTAATACATCCAACACGTCCTCTATTGTGATATGGACTGTCCAAGTTCCCAGGTCTTCACATCTTTCTCCACAGTAAACACAGAAGAGAACTATTCATTGAGGACCTTGCCCAGCTCCTACAGTTCTACCATACATGTCAGCTTTGATCCTTGAGGGGTCCTATTCTTTCTCTCTAGGTATTCCTTTTTCCTTTTATGTATTTAAAGAACCTCATTGGCTTCACTCTAATCTTTTCAGCCAAGGCTATCTCATGCCCCTTTTCACCCTCCTGATTTCCTTCTCCAATAAATTCCCGTATCCCTTGTAAATCTGCAGGAATTCCCTTGATCCCAGCTGCCTGTCCCTGAGCCATGCCTCCATTTTTCTGATCAAAGCTTCAATATCTCTTATCATCCAAAGTTCCTTATTCCTGTCAACCTTGCTTTTTACCCTCACATGAACATATAGACCTTGAACTGTAGCTATCTAACTTTTAAAGGCCTCTCACTTGCCAAAGGTCCCTTTGCCAGCAAATAAACTACTCCAATCAACTCCTGCAAGCTCCTGTCTAATTCCATCAAAATTGGCCTAGCCCCAGTTTAGAACTTGAATCTGTGGACTGGTTTGGTCCCTCTCCATAACTATTTTAAAATCAAATCATTTGCATAGATTGTAAGTAGGTGAGGCCTTAACACTGATCCCTGTGGCACTCTACCAGTTATAGCTTGCCAACTTGAACAGTATCAATTAATGCTTACTCATTGCTTCCTGTCAGCCAACCAATTCTCTAGCTTTGCTAATATGCTATTTCCTAGTGCTAGTGGTGATGTGGCACTATATGAAATGACTTTTGGAAATCCAAGTTCAGCACATCTACAAATTTCCTTTAACCATCTAGCTCTCATTTTCTCAAAGAACTATAAACTTTTAAATATTGCAACACAATTTTCTATTCATAAGACTATGTGGATTCTGGTTGATGCATTATGATTTTTCTAAACTCCTTACTATAACCTACTTAATGATGGACTTTAACAATTTGTGTATTTATATCCACTAAAAGGATGACAGATTCAAATTTACAATAGTATTTGCACAGAGTGTTGTGGAATATATAACTTATTGTAATCTCAGCTCTATGTAGTGTGATGTGTCATTGTATTTTGTGTAATCAGCAATACCCTACTCATGTAATGAAGTATTCATTTATTATTTCACAGGAGCTAGCTGTCATTGACTTGGTCCCAACTGATTCCCATCTTTAATTATCTTTGAGAATCTGATGGAAAGCCACTTTCTGAACAGCTGCAATGCATGGAGTGGAGATGCATCCACAATGCTGTAACAGAGGGATTTCCCAATGACTGTATGGACATTACATATATTACTGAAGAGAGAGACATGTTGTTTAAAGTCTTTGCTGTCACTTATCAGAACAAGCATAAGAATGCTAAATTTCAAATGATTGCAAAATTTATTGTGCAATAGAAAAGGGATGATGTTTGTTTATCAAATCATCTGTGATTTCACAAAGCATTGGCATAGAGAAAACAACAGGAAGCTGAAGGCTCACGCCAAGTTTCCATGATTCACTTATGGTGCAAGGCCTGAATGTATTCCTTCTGTTTGCAGAGAATGGATCGTATATATTTAAACTACATCCAGGAAACAACATTTCTCCATCTGTCTATAACAAGAAGAGAACAGACCATTCTCAACCAGCATACTGCTTAAAATCATTAAATATCAAACTGTTGCAAGAGGTGTACAAAGGTGAGATTCCTGAAGGCCAGCATACATAGGTTAGAGTTAATGTTTACAATCTGATGGAAAGCAAGATGCTTGACTGTCTGAGGGCAGCACAGTGGGGCAGTGGAGGGCAGCACAGTGGTGCAGTGGAGGGAACCACAATGGGGCAGTGGAGGGCAGCACGGTGAGGCAGTGGAGGGCAGCACAGTGGTGCAGTGGAGGACAGCACAGTGGTGCAGTGGAGGGCAGCACGGTGGTGCAGTGGAGGACAGCACAGTGGTGCAGTGGAGGGCAGCACGGTGGTGCAGTGGAGGACAGCACAGTGGTGCAGTGGAGGGCAGCACGGTAGTGCAGTGGAGGGCAGCACAGAGGTGCAGCGGAGGACAGCACAGTGGTGCAGTGGAGGGCAGCAGGTGGTGCAGTGGAGGGCAGCACAGTGATGCAGTGGAAGGCAGCACGGTGATGCAGTGGAGGCCAGCACAGTGGTGCAGTGGAGGCCAGCACAGTGGTGCAGTGGAGGGCAGAACAGTGGTGCAGTGGAGGGCAGCACAGTGGTACAGTGGAGGGCAGCATGGTGGTGCAGTGGAGGGGAGCACAGTGGTGCAGTGGAGGGCAGCACAGTGATGCAGTGGAGGGCAGCATGGTGGTGTAGTGGAGGGCAGTACAGTGGTACAGTGGAGGGTAGCACGGTACTGCAGTGGAGAACAGCACAGTGGTGCAGTGGAGGGCAGCACAGTGGTGCAGTGGAGGGTAGCACGCTGGTGCAGTAGAGGGCAGCAGAGTGATGCAGTGGAGGGCAGCTCAGTGGTGCAGTGGAGGGCAGCACGGTGGTGCAGTGGAGGGCAGCACAGTGGTGCAGTAGAGGGCAGTACAGTTTGCAGTGGAGGGCAGCACGGTGGTACAGTGGAGGGCAGCACAGTGACGCAGTGGAGGGCAACACAGTGGTACAGTGGAGGGCAGCACAGTAGTGCAGTGGAGGGCAGTACAGTGATGCAGTGGAGGGCAGCACAGTGGTACAGTGGAGGGCAGCACACTGGTGCAGTGGAGGGCAGCACGGAGGTGCAGTGGAGGACAGCACAATGGTGCAGTGGAGGGCAGCACGGTGGTGCAGTAGAGGGCAGTACAGTTTGCAGTGGAGGGCAGCACGGTGGTACAGTGGAGGGCAGCACAGTAGTGCAGTGGAGGGCAGTACAGTGATGCAGTGGAGGGCAGCACAGTGGTACAGTGGAGGGCAGCACAGTAGTGCAGTGGAGGGCAGTACAGTGATGCAGTGGAGGGCAGCACAGTGGTACAGTGGAGGGCAGCACACTGGTGCAGTGGAGGGCAGCACACTGGTGCAGTGGAGGGCAGCACAGTGGTGCAGGGGAGGGCAGCACGGTGGTGCAGTGGAGGGCAGCATGGTGGTGCAGTGGAGGGCAGTACAGTGATGCAGTGGAGGGCAGCACAGTGGTGCAGTAGAGGGCAGCACAGCGGTGCAGTAGAGGGCAGCATAGTGGTACAGTAGAGGGCAGCACAGTGGTGCAGTAGAGGGCAGCACGGTGGTGCAGTGGAGTGCCTTACAGTGATGCAGTGGAGGGCAGCACAGTGGTACAGTGGAGGGCAGTGCAGTGGAGAGCAGCACACTGGTGCAGTGGAAGGCAGCACGGTGGTGCAGTGCAGGGCAGCACAGTGATGCAGTGGAGGGCAGCATGGTGGTGCAGTGGAGGGCAGCACGATGCGGCAGTGGAGGGCAGCACAGTGGTGCAGTGGAGGGCAGTACAGTGATGCAGTGGAGGGCAGCACAGTGGTGCAGTAGAGGGCAGCACAATGGTACAGTGGAGGGCAGCACAGTGGTGCAGTAGAGGGCCTTACAGTGATGCAGTGGAGGGCAGCACAGTGGTGCAGTAGAGGGCCTTACAGTGATGCAGTGGAGGGCAGCACAGTGGTACAGTGGAGGGCAGCACACTGGTGCAGTGGAGGGCAGCACAGTGGTGCAGTAGAGGGCCTTACAGTGATGCAGTGGAGGGCAGCACAGTGGTGCAGTAGAGGGCCTTACAGTGATGCAGTGGAGGGCAGCACAGTGGTGCAGTGGAGGGCAGCACAATGGTACAGTGGAGGGCAGCACAGTGGTGCAGTAGAGGGCCTTACAGTGATGCAGTGGAGGGCAGCACAGTGGTGCAGTAGAGGGCCTTACAGTGATGCAGTGGAGGGCAGCACAGTGGTACAGTGGAGGGCAGCACACTGGTGCAGTGGAGGGCAGCACAGTGGTGCAGTGGAGGGCAGCACACTGGTGCACTGGAGGGCAGCACAGTGATGCAGTGCAGGGCAGCACAGTGATGCAGTGGAGGGCAGCACGGTGGTGCAGTGGAGGTCAGCACAATGCGGCAGTGGAGGGCAGCACAGTGGTACAGTGGAGGGCAGCACAGTGGTGCAGTGGAGGGCAGCACAATGGTGCAGTGGAGGGCAGCACGGTGGTGCAGTGGAGTGTAGCACAGTGAGGCAGTGGAGGACAGCACACTGGTGCAATGGAAGGCAGCACAGTGGTGCAGTGGAGGGCAGCACAGTGGTGCAGTGGAGGGCAGCATGGTGGTGCAGTGGAGGGCAGCACGGTGATGCAGTGGAAGGCAGCACAGTGGTGCAGTGGAGTGTAGCACAGTGATGCAGTGGAGGGCAGCATGGTAGTGCAGTGGAGGGCAGCATGGTGGTGCAGTGGAGGGCAGCACAGTGGTGCAGTGAGGGGCTGCATGGTGGTGCAGTGGAGGGCAGCACACTGGTGCAGTGGAGGGCAGCACAATGCGGCAGTGGAGGGCAGCACGGTGGTGCAGTGGAGGGCAGCACGGTGGTGCAGTGGAGGGCAGCACAATGGTGCAGTGGAGGGCAGCACGGTGGTGCAGTGGAGGGCAGCACAGTGGTGCAGTGGAAGTTGGCACAGTGTGGCAATGGAGGGCAGCACAATAGCTCAGTGGTTAGTACTGCTACCTCACAGCACCAGGTACCTGGTCTGGATTCCAGCCTTGGGAGTGTGCCTGTGTTGTGTTGGCACATTCTCCCTGTGTCTACGTGGTTTTCCTCTGGGTTTTCCAGTTTCCTCCCACACTGCAAAGATGTGCAGAGTTGGTGGATTGGCTATACTAAATTGCCCATAATATACAGGAATAAGCAGGATAGATGGTTGAGCCATGGGAAGTACAGGTATACAAGGATGGGCTTGGTCAGCGTGCTGTGCCACTCGGACGGTTGGTGTGGACTCAGTGGGCTGAATGCCCTGCTACCACACTGCAGTGATTCTATTCCTCAGTATGGATTAAACACAAGGGATAATGCTGTGCCAGAGAAATAGAGGGGCTTTCGATGATGTTGACTTGGAGGAAATCAGTGAGGTAAATTGGGATGGGGTGACAGAAGATCTTTCGGCTGAGGATATTCTACCGTAGTCTTGAAAAGTATTTGGATCTTAGAAAAGAGCTCACGAAACAAGGAACTGTTGTCCTAAGAGTAACTAGGGACAGATTTGCACCCCTTAAATATCAGGAGAAAGTGAGGACTGCAGATCAGAGTCGAGAGTGTGGTGCTGGAAAAGCACAGCAGGTCAGGCAGCATCTGAGGAGCAGGAGAATTGACGTTTTGTGCACAAGCCCCTCATCAGGATTGAGGTAAGTGGGCCGGGGGGCTGAGAGATAAATGGGAGGGGTGTGGGGCTGGGGGGAAGGTAGCTGGGAATACGATAGGTAGATGAAGGTCGGGGAGAAGGTGATAGGTCGGAGAGGGGGATGGAGCAGATAGATGGGAAGGAAGATGGACTGGTCAGGAGAGCAGTGCTAACTTGGAGGCTTGAGACTGAGTTAAGGTGGGGGGAGGCAAAATGAAGAAACTGGTGAAATCCACACTAATCATGTGTGTTTGGAGGTTCCCAAGGTGGAAGCTGAGGAGTTCTTCCTCCAGGCATCAGGTGGTTAGGGTTTGGCAATGGAGGAGGTCAAGGACCTGCATGCCCTTGGTGGGGTGGGAGGGGGTGTTAAAGTGTACAGCCACGGGGCAGTAGGGTTGGTTGGTGCGGGTGTCCCAGGGATGTTCTCTGAACCGATCCGCAAGTTGGCGTCCTGTCTCCCCGAAAGAGAGGAGACCACATCAGGTGCTACAGATACAGTAGATGACATCTGTGGAGGTACAGGTACATTTCTGTCAGATGTGGAAGGAGAAATACGGGTAAGTTCTTGTCGGACCAAAGGATCCTTCCACATCTGACAGTACCTCTACCAATGTATCCATTGCTCCCGATGTGGTCTCCTCTACACTGGGGACACTGGATGCCAATTTGCAGGTCGTTTCAGAGAATATCTCTGGGACACCCACACCAACCAATCCCACCACCCCGTGACTGACCACTTTAACTCCCCCTCCCATTCCACCAAGGACATGCAGGCCCTGGGACTTCTCGATCACCAAACCCTAACCACCCTACTCCTAGAAGAAGAAGAATGCCTCATCTTCTGCCTTGGGACTCTGCAAGCACACAGGATTAATGTGGATTTCACAAGTTTCCTCATTTCCCCTCCCCCCATCTTACCCCAGTCCCAAGCCTCCAACTCAGCATCGCTCTCTTGACCTGTCAATCATCCTTCCCATCTATCTGCTCCACCCTCCTCTCTGACCTATCACCATAACTCCCATCTTTATCTTCCTATCACATTCGCAGCTACCTTCTCCCAACCCCCCCACCTCCTATTTATCTCTTAGCACTCCCCCCCATCCCCCACAAGCCTCATTCCTGATGAAGGGCTTATGCCCAAAAAGCCAATTTTCCAACTCTTCAGATGTTGCCTGATCTGCTG
This sequence comes from Chiloscyllium plagiosum, assembly GCF_037043375.1. NCBI lineage: Eukaryota > Metazoa > Chordata > Chondrichthyes > Orectolobiformes > Hemiscylliidae > Chiloscyllium > Chiloscyllium plagiosum. The sequence goes on from NW_028270153.1 coordinate 8,451,255, forward strand.
TGTTTTTCCAACACCACACTCTTGCCTCCTAAATATCAGCAAGGCTGCCTATGTGTGGAAGCTCAGGGGATAGGGGAGGTACTAAGCATGTATTTTGCATTGGTGTTTACTGTGGAGAAAGACATGGAATGTAGAGAACATGGGGAAATAAAGAGCAACATCTTAAAAAATGTCCATATTACAGAGATGGATGGGCTGGAAGTCTTAAAATACATAAAGGTGGATAAATCCTCATGCTCTGAGGAGGTCATAGAGTCACGGGGATGTACAGTACAGAAACAGATTTCAGACCGACTTGTGTATGCTGACCAGATATCCTAACCTAATCTAATCCCATTTGCCAGCACTTGGCCCATAGTCCTCTAAACCCTTCCTATTCATATACCCATCCAGATGCCTTTTAAATGCAGTAAATGTACCAGCCTCCACCACTTCCTCTGGCAGCTCATTCCATACACATACCACCCTCTGTGAAAAAGTTGCACCTCAGGTCCCTTTTAAATATTTCATCTTTCACCCTAAACCTATGCCATCTAGTTCTAGACTCCCCGACTCCAGGGAAAAGATCTTGTCTATTTACTTTCTCCATGCCACTCATGATTTTATAAATCTCTATAAGGTCACCCCTCAGCCTCTGAAGCTCCAGGGAAAACAGCCCCAGTCTAGTCAGTCTCTCCCTGTAGCTCAAATCCTCCAATCCTGGCAACATCCTTGTAAATCTTGTCTGTACCCTTTCAGGTTTTACAACATCCTTCCGATAGGAGGGAGACCGAGAACTGTATGGGAAGCCAGGGAAGTGATTACTGGACTCCTTCCTGAGATATTTGCATCATTGATAGCCATAGGTGAAGGTGCCAGAAGACTGGAGGTTAGCTAACGTGGTGCCACTATTTAAGAAAGGTGATAAGGAAAAGCTGGGGAACTACAGACAAGTGAGCCTGACATCGCTGATGAACAAGTTATTGGAGGGAATCCTGAGAGGCAGATTTACATGTATTTTGAAAGTCAAGGACTGATCAACATGGCTTTGTGTGTGGGAAATTGTGTCTCACTCACTCAATTGATTTTTTTGAAGAAGGAACAAAGAGGATTGATGATAGCAGAGCGATGGACGTGACCTATATGGATTTAGGTAAGGTGTTCAACAAGGTTCCTCATGGTAGACTTGTTAGGAAGATCAGATCTTATGGAATACAGGGAGAACTAGCCATTTGGATACAGAACTGGCTCAAAGATAGAATACAGAGGGTGGTTGTGGAGGGTTGCTTTTCAGACTGGAGGCCTGTGATCAGCAATGTGCCACAAGGATCAGTGCTGGGTCCATTGCTTTTTGTCATTTATATAAAAAAATTTGGATGTGAACATAAGAGGTATGGTTAGTAAGTTTGCACATGATACCGAAATTGAGGTGTAGTGGACAGCAAAGAAGATTACCTCAGGGTACAACAGGATCTTGATCAAATGGGCCGAGGAGTAGCAAATAGAGTTTAATTTAGATAAATGTGAGGTGCTGCATTTTGGAAGAGCAAAGATTTATACACTTACTGGTAAGGTTGTGGGGAGGGTTTCTGATCAAAGAGACCTTGGAGTACAGGTTGAGTCACCAGTAGACAGGCATTTAGTATGCTTTCCTTTATTGATCAGAGCATTGAGCAGAAGATTTGGGAGGTCATGTTGTGGCTGTACAGGGCATTGGTTAGGCCACTTTTGGAATACTGCATGCAATTCTGGTCTCCCTGTTATAGAAAGGATGTTGTGAAACTTGAAAGGGTTCAGAAAAGATTTACAAGGATGTTGCCAGGGTTGGAGGATTTGAGCTATAGGGCGAGTCTGAATAGGCTGGGGCTGTTTTCCCTGGAGCGCCAGAGGCTGAGGGGTGACCTTATAGAGGTCCATATAAATCATAAGGGACACGGATAAGGTAAGTAGACAAGGTCTTTTCCCAGGGGTTTGGAAATCCAAAAGTATAAGGCATAGGTTTAAGATGAGAGAGGAAAGATTTCAAAGGGACCTAAGGGAAACTTTTTCAGCAAAGGGTGGTGCATGTATGGAATAAGTTGCCAGAAAAATTGGTGGAGGCTGGTACAATTACAACATTTAAAAGGCATCTGGATGGGTATATGAATAGGATTTAGAGGCATATGGGCCAAGTGCTGGCAAATGAAACTAGATTAGTTTAGGATATCTGGTCGGCATGGACGAGTTGGACCAAAGGATCTATTTTTGTGCTGAACATCTCTAAGCCTCTATGAATCTCATTCCTTGGTTATAGGTCTTAGTTGATTTTCTGTTGTAAGTGGTGAAAGGATGGAAGGGTTGATTTATCAGACTAACATCAGTCAAGAATTATGAAATCATTATTGGGCTGGAGGATCATCCCTCATCTCTGATATTAAATGAATCACAAATTTGGAGATCACATGGTAATGGATTTTGTGAAACTGAGAACATAAGATTCCACATGATTTATAATTTATCAATAGTAAATACAGTCGATAAATCCTTAATAGGATTAATAGATGCTGAATCTAAATGTGCTAAGGTTGTGAATAAAGGTTCAGTACCAGTGGCATGAGAGGGTGGGGAAGAATGTCAGAAACAGATAGCATTGTGAAGGCAGAGAAAGCAGTTTTGGTAATAGAAGGAGTGTGAAAGGAACTCAGCTCAGGACTGCTCAGCCTCTAAAAGACCACACCCAACCTGCATGGCAACCAACAAGGGTAAAGGAGGTCAGTATTTACAGTTTTGAGCCAAAGTCAAACCCTTCATTTTACTGGCAAAGTAACAGTTGACACAAGATAGGGATTTTAAAAGTTTATATATTGTTTGAACGATAGAAAGGAGGAAAAGTGAATTTTCAAGTTTTGTGCCATCAGACGGGGTGAATTTGAACAGAATGTTCTGCAGTAAATTTGGCTGTCAGGATTCAGAATGAAACATTACGTATTGGCCCAGAGATTAAATGGAAGAGGACATTTATAGTGTGTAAAGCACTATTGTTTTCTTGTTGCACAGCACCTCAGAATTGACAGTAACTTGCTTCCCCTCCAGTATTCTAGATTCTGAATTGGCTGCTAATTCAAATGGATGATTTGTAGACTCTACCACATTCACAGTAAATGCTATTTGAAGGTAGGATAGTTGAATTATTTGAGATTTGTGCTCTCCGCGAGACAACTCAAGCTTACCCTGATACTATTCTAGAAGGAGTTACATGATGTATTTGGTACTTTTGCAAATAAGCATTCTCTATTTTGGTCAAACACAAGTCAGATTCTCCCATGAATCAGCATTTATGTTCAATCTGTTCACTACTTTAAGATGCACAGTTATTTCAGGAGTTGGTGTCAGGGATATGTGTCACTTAGTGCAGCTTGCTTTGATGCCAAACAAGTTAGCTTGGGAGAAGACATTGTTGTTGGACTGTCTTTCTTGGCATTGGATTTACCTGACACAAAGGAAGGTGTTTATCATTGTTGGAAGTCAGTTATCTCAGCTTGAGAACATCTCTGTAGGAGCTCCTCAGGGTCGAATCCTCAGCCCAACCATCTTCAGCTGCTTCATCAATAAGCTTCCCTCCATCCTAAGGTCAGAAGTGGGGATATTTGCCAATGATTGCACAATGTTCAGCACCATTGGCAACTCCTTAGATACTGAAGCAGTCCACATCTAAATGCAACGAGACCTGGACAATATCCAGGCTCTGGTTTAAAAGTAAAAAGTAACATTTGTGCTGTACAAATGCAGGCAATGTTCATCACCAACAAGAGACAATCTAACCTCTGTCCCTTGACATTCAATGGTGTTACCATCACTGCATCTCCACTGTCAACATCCTGGGGGTTACCATTTACCAGAAACTGAACTGAACCTGCCACATAAACACAATAACTACAAGAGCAAGTTAGGCACTAGAAATACTGCAATGGGTATCTCACCTCCTGACTCCCAAAGCTGTCCATCATCTACAAGTAACAAGTCAAGAGTGTCATGGAATACTCCTCACTTCCCTGGATGGGTGCAGCTCCAACAACACTCAAGGAGCTACACACCATCCAGAACAAGGCAACCTGCTTGATTGGCACCAAATCCACAAGCATCCACTCCCTCTACCACCAAAGCTCAGTAGCAACAGTTGTACTATCTACAAGATGCACTGCAAAAATTCAACAGAATTCTTAGATAGCACCTTCCAAACCCACGACAATTTCTATCTCTAAGGACAAGGTTGGCCTATACATGGGAGCACCACTACCTGCAAGTTCCCCTTCAAGCCACTCACCATCCTGACTTAGAAATATATCACTATAACTTCCATGTTGCTGGTTCAAAACTTTGGAATTTCATTCATAGTGGGTCTACCTCCAGCACATGGACTATAGTGGTTCAAGAAGGCAGCTCCCCACCACCTCTTAAGGACAACTAGGCATGGGCAATAAATGCTGGCCCAGTTAGTCACACCCACATCTCCTGAGTGAATAGAAGAATGGTAGTAATGATGTACTTTCCAGTGCTTTGTGGTTTCTGATGTAACTGGTCTGAGTCTCCGAAGCCTGCAGGAGCTTGGGAATCATTGATGCCCAGTAAACTATAACCTTAGTCTCAAGTTGAACTCCTGGTCCTCAAATAATTGAGAGAGCATAAAGAAGATTTTCACTGAGACGCAAGTCAACAGTTCGAGCAACAACACTAATCTCTGTATGTGGCCTTATCTGACATCACAACAGTCTTTGACTCTTCACCATGAATGCTGCCCTCAGGAGTTTGTCACCATCCTCCATCTACTTCATTGCAACACTCGAGCCATTATGCTTATCACAGGAACTGCGACAAATCCCACCTCATTGACAACTGGGGTCAAACAAGGCTGTGTTGTTAACCAAGTCTCTTCTTCATTTTCCTAGTTGCACTGTTGCACCTCACCTCCAATAAATTATCCAAAGCTTGTAATGTTCTATACAATCAATGGTAAACAACTGCTCCTTCAAACCAAAACTAATTAACACTATCCTGTTTTAGGGCTCTACTGTGCAGATCTCACAGTGTAGGCACTCACTCAGAAGCTGAATTTTAAATCTTTTTCTGAAAAATGTGTTGCTGGAAAAGCGCAGCAGGTCAGCAGCATCCAAGGAGCAGGAGAATCGATGTTTCGGGCATAAGTCCTTCTTCAGGAATGAGGAAAGTGTGCCAAGCAGGCTAAGATAAGAGGTAGGGAGGAGGGACTTGGGGGAGGGGCGTTGGGAATGCGATAGGTGGAAGGAGGTAAAGATGAGGGTGATAGGCCGGAGAGGGGGTGGGGGGGGGGGGGCGGAGAGGTCGGGAAGAAGATTGCAGGTCAAGAAGGCGGTGCTGAGTCTGAGGGTTGGGATTGAGATAAGGTGGGGGAGGGGAAGTGAGGAAGCTGGAGAAATCTGCATTCATCCTTTGTGGTTGGAGAGTTCCTAGGTGGAAGATGAGGCGCTCTTCCTCCAGGCGTCATGTTGCCATGGTCTGGCGATGGAGGAGGCCAAGGATCTGCATGTCCTTTGCAGAGTGGAGGGGGAGTTAAAGTGTTCAGCCATGGGGCGGTTGGGTTAGTTGGTGCGGGTGTCCCAGAGGTGTTCTCTGAAACGTTCCGCAAGTAGGCGGCCTGTCTCCCCAATGTAGAGGAGGCCACATCGGGTGCAGCGGATGCAATAAATGATGTGTGTGGAGGTGCAGGTGAATTTGTAACGGATATGGAAGGATCCCTTGGGGCCTTGGAGGGATGTGAGGGGGGGGGGATGGGTGGGCGCAAGTTTTGCATTTCTTGCGGTTGCAGAGGAAGGTGCCAGGAGTGGAGGTTGGGTTGGTGGGGGGTGTGGACCTGACGAGGGAGTCACGGAGGAAGTGGTCTTTCCGGCAAGCTGATAGAGGAGGGGAGGGAAATTTATCTTTGGTTTGGGGTCTGTTTGGAGGTGGCGGAAATGACGAAGGATGATACGCTGTATACGGAGGTTGGTGGGGTGGTAGGTGAGGACCAGTGGGGTTCTGTCCTGGTGGCGATTGCAAGGGCCAGGTTCAAGGGCGGAGGAGCGGGAAGTGGACGAGATGCGGTGGAGAGCATCGTCAACCCCACCTCACACCACCAAACCATCATCTCCCAGACCATCCATAGCCTCATCACCTCGGGGGATCTCCCATCCACCGCCTCCAACCTCATAGTCCCACAACCCCGCACCGCCCGTTTCTACCTCCTGCCCAAAATCCACAAACCTGACTGCTCCGGCCGACCCATTGTCTCAGCCTGCTCCTGCCCCATCAAACTCATCTCTGCACACCTCGACACGGTCCTGTCTCTTTCCTCCACTTCCCGCTCCTCCGCCCTTGAACCCCGCCCCTCCAATCGCCACCAGGACAGAACCCCACTGGTCCTCACGCACCATCCCACCAACCTCCAAATACATCGTATCATCCTTCGTCATTTCCGCCACCTCCAAATAGACCCCACCACCAACGATAAATTTCCCTCCCCTCCCCTATCAGCATTCCAGAAAGACCACTCCCTCCCCGACTCCCTTGTCAGGTCCACCCCCCCACCAACCCAACCTCCACTCCCGGCACTTTCCCCTGCAACCGCAAGAAATGCAAAACTTGCGCCCACATCTCCCCCCTCACATCCCTCCAAGGCCCCAAAGGATCCTTCCATATCCATCACAAATTCACCTGCACCTCCACCCACATCATTTACTGCATCCGCCGAACCCAATGTGGCCTCCTCTACATTGGGGAGACAGGCCGCCTATTTGCGGAGAGTTTCAGAGAACACCTCTGGGACACCCGCACCAACCAACCCAACCGCCCCCGTGGCTGAACACTTTAACTCCCCCTCCTACTCCGCCAAGGACATGCAGGTCCTTGGCCTCCTCCATCGCCAGACCATGGCAACACGACGCTTGGAGGAAGAGCGCCTCATCTTCCGCCTAGGAACCCTCCAACCACAAGGAATGAATGCAGATTTCTCCAGCTTCCTAATTTCCCCTCCCCCCACCTTATCTCAGTCCCAACCCTCAGACTCAGCACCGCCTTCTTGACCTGCAATCTTCTTCCCGACCTCTCCGCCCCCACCCCCACTCCGGCCTATCACCCTCACCTTAACCTCCTTCCACCTATCGCATTCCCAACGCCCCTCCCCCAAGTCCCTCCTCCCTACCTTTTATCTTAGCCTGCTTGGCACACCTTCCTCATTCCTGAAGAAAGGCTTATGCCCAAAACGTTGATTCTCCTGCTCCTTGGATGCTGCCTGACCTGCTGCGCTTTTCCAGCAACACATTTTTCACCTCTGATCTCCAGCATCTGCAGTCCTCACTTTCTCCTAGTTGATTTTAAATCTTTTTGACTGCTTCGCTGAAGCTTATGAGAAAATGGGCCTCATGAAGTACCCATAAAGCTAAGGCCCTCTTTTACCTAACTTCCAGAGTACCACACCTCCCACATTCATTAAAATCAATTGTGGACCGTTTTCCTTGTCTCAGGAGCCTCCTCTTGATGAAGACAGCCATCAATTATGAAATTCACATCACTTCCAATATGCCATCTCAACCATTGCAAAGCCAGCTATAATTACCCTTGATAAAAGGAGATGGAGAGCTGTGAACACATGCCCCATTAGCCCAGGCTACTAGTTTAGAGATATTACCATTATTCCTCCACCTCTTCTAAATGGCACACAGTGCAGCTAAGGCATCTCAATGGTGGACGGAGCAAATGTTTAAAATGCTGGAAGCATTGCCAGTCAAATAGTCAATCTTGTCCCGAATAGTGTCTCAACAGAGGACTTTGATGCTGCACTCATCTTTTAATTGATTCCTGAATGTGTTGCATGGATCCTGGGAAGGATTTAGGGAGTCAAGAGGTGAGTCACTCACTTGTGAATAACTAGCCTCTAACTTGCTCCTGTTTGCACAAATATTAAGGTTAGACTTTCTCACGTTGGAAATGTATGATCTAATATTGCCTTACATTTCAGCCTACGACTGGCAATTGAACAAATCATACTGCAAACTAGTACACAATTTGTCATCTGGGGAGAGGAGAATAAAATTTAATTATGAGCAAATGTACTTCCATCTGACCTTATAATAAAGGAAAAGCCATCAATGAAGCAGTTGTCGGTACTTGGACCTTGGGCACTGCCCTGGGGAAAACTGAAGTAATGTTTTCTTTAATTCCTGTCTGGGACTTTGAGGCAAATCATCTGTTGTGGAAAATGCCATTGTTCAGGATGATAATCATTTAATCAGAATTCGTTTGGATTAATAGACTGCAGATCCTAGGAATTAATTTGCTTTTCCCTGGAACTAATTTTTTTTTAAACAAACGTGGCTTTGCATCAATTCTGTTGGAATAAGATTTGAAAACACCATCTACATGCTCAAAGGCATTTACATTTTTAATTCAGGATGCTTATTGCATGATTGGCTCAGAAAATAATGCTTAATGTATTTGTGAGGACTTTTTAAAATAATTAATTGGGGATTTCAATTTTGACTTGTTTTGCCAGCTGTAGCCTACTTGTATTTCTTGCCTTAACTGCCATGAACATCAGTCTCTGCACTGGTAGTGTCTCTACCTCTGGGTTTAGATACCTAAGTTCAAATCCCACCTACTCCAGAGGTATGTAATAGCATCTCTGAACAGGTTGATTAGAAAAAATAGGTTAAATTTTTAAAAAGCCTCCATGTGATACTAGCACTGCACTGCTTTCGTTTGGTGCAGTGCTAGTATCACTACCCTGGACCAGGAGGCCTGGATTCAAATCCCATCTACCCCGGGGATTCATCACAGCATATCTGAACATATTAATTAGAATGTTTTTTCCCCTGGAGAACCTTTATGTAGTACAATTAAACTCATTAAATTAATCAATTTTCATTCCAGATATTTGAACATACAATTCAGATTGGTACTGAGAGAGTTCTGCACTGTTGGATATACTGTGTTTTAGATAAGGTTTATTCCAGGCTGTATGTAACAATGTAGATAAGTATTTTTGGATTAGTGGTGCTGGAAGAGCACAGCAGTTCAGGCAGCATCCGAGGAGCAGCAAAATCGACGTTTCGGGCAAAAGCCCTTCATCAGGAATAAAGGCAGAGAGCCTGAAGTGTGGAGAGATAAGCTAGAGGAGGGTGCGGGTGGGGAGAAAGTAGCATAGAGTACAAGGGGGAGGGGATGAAGGTGGTAGGTCAGGGAGGAGGGTGGAGTGGATAGGTGGAAAATGAGATAGGCAGGTAGGACAAGTCATGGGGACAGTGCTGACAGTGGGGACACTCCATCCCCATTCCCCCCATCATCACATCCACTCCAGTTACTGGGTCCGCCCCCACTCCCAGCTCCACACCCACACCAGATCCCAGCTCCCAGCCCTGCCAAGTTTTCACCATCCCCCCAGACCTCCCCCTCACTGAGGACGAACGATCAGTCCTCAGCAAAGGACTCACCTTCGTCCCCCTCCGTCCACGCATCAATGAATTTAATACACGCCGTGACGTCGAACACTTCTTCCGTCGCCTCCGCCTCCGAGCTTACTTTTACAATCAGGATTCCCGCCCATCATCCGAGGACCCCTTCGCCCACCTCCAACACACTGCATCCACCTGGACACCCCGCGCTGGCCTATTACCCGCCCTCGACCTCTTCATTTCCAACTGCCGCCGGGACATTAACCACCTCAACCTGTCTACCCCCCTCCCCCACTCCAACCTCTCACCCTCACAACACGCAGCCCACTAATCCCTCTGCTCCAATCCCAACCTCACCATCTAGCCAGCAGATAAAGGGGGCACAGTGGTAGTCTGGCGCACTGACCTCTACACCGCTGAAGCCAAATGCCAACTCGAGGACACCTCTTCCTACTGCCCCCTCGACCATGACCCCACACCTCCATCACCAAACCATCATCTCCCAGACCATACAGAACCTCATCACCTCAGGAAATCTCCCACCCACAGCTTCCAACCTCATAGTCCGGGAACCCTGCACTGCCCGGTTCTACCTCCTTCCCAAGATCCACAAGCCTGACCACCTTGGCCGACCCATTGTCTCAGCATGCTCCTGCCCCACTGAACTCATCTCTACCTATCTCAACACTGTCCTACCACCCCCTAGTTCAGGAATTCCCCACATACGTTCGAGACACCACCCACACCCTCCACCTCCTCCAAGACTTCTGTTTCCCTGGGCCCCAAGGCCTCATCTTCACCATGGATATCCAATTCCTCTACACCTCCATCCGCCATGACCAGGGCCTCCAAGCCCTCTGTTTTTTCCTCTCCCGACGTCCCAACAGTACCTTTCCACCGACACTCTCATTCGTTTGGTCGAACTGGTCCTCATCCTTAACAATTTCTCCTTCGAATCCTCCCACTTCCTCCAAACCAAAGGGGTAGCCATGGGCACCCGTATGAGCCCTAGCTATGCCTGTCTCTTTGTTGGCTACGTAGAACAGTCCATCTTCCGTAATTACACCGGCACTACTCCCCACCTCTTCCTCTGCTACATTGATGACTGCATTGGCGCCACCTCGTGCTCCCGCGAGGAGGTTGAGCAATTCATCAACTTCACCAACACATTCCACCCTAAACTTAAATTTACCTGGACCATCTCTGACACCTCCCTCCCCTTCCTGGACCTCTCCATCTCCATTAATGACGACTGTCTTGACACTGACATTTTTTACAAACCCACCGACTCCCACAACTACCTGGATTACACCTCTTCCCACCCTATCTCTTGCAAAAGTGCCATCCCGTATTCCCAATTCCTCCGCCTCCGCTGTATCTGCTCCCAGGAGGACCAGTTCCACCACAGAACAAACCAGATGGCCTCCTTCTTTAGAGACTGCAATTTCCCTTCCCACGTGGTTAAAGATGCCCTCCAATGCATCTCGTCCACATCCCGCACCTCCGCCCTCAGACCCCACCCCTCCAACCGTAACAAGGACAGAACGCCCCTGGTGCTCACCTTCCACTCTACCAACCTTCGCATAAACCAAATCATCCACCGACATTTCTGCCACCTCCAAAAAGACCCCACCACCAGGGATATATTTCCCTCCCCACCCCTTTCCACCTTCCACAAAGACCGTTCCCTCTGTGACTATCTGGTCAGGTCCACGCCCCCCTACAACCCAACCTCCTAACCTGGCACCTTCCCCTGCCTCCGCAGGAACTGCAAAACCTGCGCCCACACCTCCTCCCTCACCTCCATCTAAGGCCCTAAAGGAGCCTTCCACATCTGTCAAAGTTTTACCTGCACATCCACCAATATCATTTATTGCGTCCGTTGCTCCCAATGCGGTCTCCTCTACATTGGGGAGACTGGACGCCTCCTAGCAGAGCTCTTTAGGGAACATCTCTGGGACACCCGCACCAATCAACCACACCGCCCTGTGGCCCAACATTTCAACTTCCCCTCCCACTTTGCCGAGGACATGGAGGTCCTGGGCCTCCTTCACCGCCGCTCCCTCACCACCAGACGCGTGGAGGAAGAATGCCTCATCTTCCGCCTCGGAACACTTCAACCCCAAGGCATCAATCTGGACTTCAAGAGTTTTCTCATTTCCCCTTCCCCCACCTCACCCTAGTTCCAAACTTCCAGCTCAGCACTGTCTCCATGACTTGTCCTACCTGCCTATCTCCTTTTCCATCTATCCACTCCACCCTCCTCCCTGACCTATCACCTTCATCCCCTCCCCCACTCACCTATTGTACTCTATGCTACTTTCTCCCCACCCCCACCCTCCTCTAGCTTATCTCTCCACGCTTCAGGCTCTCTGCCTTTATTCCTGATGAAGGGCTTTTGCCCGAAACATCGATTTTGCTGCTCCTCAGATGCTGCCTGAACTGCTGTGCTCTTCCAGCATCACTAATCCAAAATCTGGTCATGTAGTCATTGTTTTTACCCAATGTAGATCAGTAGCCTATTCTTCCATCCCACTTCAGACAACTCTTTCTTTGCCCTTCTGTAATTGCCCTTATTTAAGTTGAGGACACTGATGTGAAACATAAGTTGCTCTCCCTCAAACAGAAATCGAAATTTGCCCATGTTGTGATTGGTATTCTGTAGAGGATCCTTAGCTACAATATGTCTTAATAATCCTATCTCATTACACGTCACATATTTAAAATAGCCTGTTCTCAGGAAACAGGAACGTACAGCAACTGTTCTAAGAATCAGTTCCTGGTGCAGTCCACAAATTTGTTTTCCATGCTACCCTAGACTAGTTGATATACTGTGTCAAATTGCAGATTAATATCACTTGTGAACATTGTAATGCCCTTCTTATGCACCTCCACTATTTTCTGATTTTTATTTTGTCCTTCAACTCCTACCTATTACCTCTTTTCCTTTTTATTCCTTATTTAAGACTAAAAGACATAGGGGTGGAAGGAAGGCCATTTGGCCCATCAAGTCCACTCTGCCATTTAATCATGGCTGATGGGCATTTCAACTCCACTTACCCGCATTCTCCCCGTAGCTCTTAATTCCTTGCGAGATCAAGAATTTATCAATCTCTGCCTTGAAGACATTTAATATTCTAGCCTTCACTGTGCTCCATGACAATGAATTTCACAGGCCCACCACTCTCTGGCTAAAGAAATGTCTCCTCATTTCCACTCTAAGTTGACCCCCCCTCTAATTCTAAGACTGTGGGTCCTAGACTTTACATCCAAACTGATTCCACAACACAATCTATTGCACTAATATCACTACTCACCCCTGTATTGATACCATCCTTTATTAAAGGATGATGATTTTAGTGATACCCTTTCAAAATAATCCTGTTGTTCTACAGTAGGGTCTTGTTCTTTGCACAAATCTGTTTATTTTCTTGGGTAGTCAGAGATGTATTGTGTATTTTCAGCTATTTTGTTCATCCATTTGGGGGAGCCTGGATTTGTCTGTAAAGACTCTCTGTTAACCCATTATTAACCACACCCATCTCTACCATATTGAAGAGGATTCAGTTGGAGGGTAAATTATATTGGTTTTCTCTTGAAGAGATTTTACTTGGATTTTGGGTCATTAAATGTACTCATTTGTTTTGTTGTGTGGTTTATACTGTTTGCATTTCAAATTCCCCCAATTATTTGTAGTTCCCACAATGTTTCCATGATAAAGACAGTCTCACACTCTAGGTGGAATTTCTGTAACTGCAGAGCTGCAATTTATCTTGTAACATTTCTGGATTTTGGTTTTTACATTTTTGAGACTTGTATTCTGCAGTTTTCCCTACTTATCTTGGAAACCACATCTGTAGCCTTGTTTGTCTTAGTGAAATCAAAGTGTCAAATGACACCCTTGTTGTTCTTAAGCCCATATGTAATACTCCTTTCACCAACATTGATAGACTGTTACCATAAATTCACAAATCTTTCCTCCAGACATTGTGACATCTTCTCTCCTATCTATATTCATGCATCTACTGCTAATAGAATTACTGATAACGTTAAATTAGATTCTTCCAGTTGCTTTGAATATGTAGGGGCACTGTACAGTAAAAGAGTTTAAAAGCGAGCAAAGACTGAGAGATGCACAAAGTCCAGAATTAGGTAACAATGTAACATTTAGTTGAAACAACTAGCTAAGAGCTGTGTTGCCTGGATACAAAAACAATTTCAAATTCGGCCAATCAGTTTAAATTATGCCCCAAGATATCAAACTCCAATTAAGTTTGAATTTAGTGTTTTGACAATATTAAAACCAATGAAACGATCCAATGTTTTAGGGTATAAGTATCAGATATTTTGAACAGTTAGCCAGAGCGGCAAAGAGAACTGCCAAAAAAACCAACAGATGTTGGCTGCCAGTGAGAGCTCTCTGAGAGGTATCTGACTGGAGAAGGAGTTTACACAGAAAAAAACATTGAAACCGACCTGGAGATAGAATCCACAGAGGAAACTCTACAGAGGAAACTCGGCAAAGCTGACTGGTTTTGAAACTGTTTTTCTTGTAAATTATTATCAGGGTTTTATTGGACTGGTATTATAGAGTGGGAGGTAAAAGATAGGTTTAAGATAAAGGAGTTGGAAATAGTTGTTAGTTAATTATTCTCTGTTAGACTTTAAAAAAATGTTAATTTTTACTTTGAATAGTGACTTTTGGGATAGTTGCCTCTCGAATTTTAATTTAAATTAGCAGAGGTTTTTATGCCATGTCATAACAGTTTAGGTGCTCATCGCTGAGATTTGAACAGTTTGGGTCTCAAATTCGTGATTTGAACAGGTTTAGACAGATCCAGTCTGAGATTTGGACAGATTTGAATAGATATGCGGTATGAAAAAGCCCAGTAGATTTAAACACTTGCAGGTTAGTGTCCTAGATCTTTAAATAAAACATAGGTGAGATAATTTGTTTAATTTTGGTGACTTGTGGTTGATTAAATTAAAAGTGAGAGAAATGGCTCAGAAAATTGCTACAGAGGGTCTGAGATTTAAAGATGATTCTCAACTTTGGCAAGAAAGTTTAGAAGGAAAGAAAAAGGCCATACTTTAAAATTTGCGAATAAGTTAGATTTAGATTTAAGCAAGGACAAAAGTAAAGCTGAAATTGTAAGGGAATTACTCAAATGCGTAGGTATATCAGAGAAACAGACATGTGCAGTAGAAAAAGTTAAATTACAATTGAGGAAAATTGAGTTAGAAGATAAACAAAGGGAGAAAGAAAGAGTAAGAGAGAGAGAAGAAAGGGAGAGAGAAAGAGAGAGAAGAAAGAGAGAGAGGATAAAGAGAAAGGGAAAAGGTTCTCAGCTGAGCAAAGAGAGAGAAAGAAGAAAGAGAGAGACAAAAAGAGAGAGAATTTGAACTTGAGAAGTTGTGACTTAGTCAGCAAAATCAAGTTAACAGGATGGAGATTAAAACAGAAGGTATTGATATACACAAATATGTCAAAATTGTCACATTTTGATGAGAAAGATGTTGAAGTTTTCTTTATTTCATTTGAAAAATCGGCTAGGCAGATGGAGTGGTCCGAGGATTTATGGATAATGCTAGTTCAGACTAAACTGGTAGGCAGAGCTAGTGAGGTATTTGCCACACTGTCAGATGAGGGGTCAAAAGTTTATGAAGAGATTAAACAGGCTATTTTAAGTGCTTATGAATTGGTACCAGAAGCATATAAACAGTGGTTCAGAAACATAAAGAAGGAACCAGATCAGGCTTATGTTGAGTTCAAAAGAACTAAACATAGTCATTTTGATAGATGGGTGCGGGCCTTAAAGATAGATAAGACCTTTGAGGCTCTCCAATAGATTATTCTGCTGGAGGTGTTTAAAAACTCACTTCCAGAGATGGTAAGAATTCATGTGGAGGAACAGAAAGTTCAGGAAGTGAGAAGGGCAACCTGGGACTTCGATGTTGTGGCTATTACGGAGGCATGGCTAGAACAGGGACAGGATTGGCTGTTGCAGGTTCCAGGATTTAAATGTTTTAGTAGGGTCAGAGGTGGGGGTAAAAGAGGGGGAGGTGTGGCATTGCTTGTCAAAGATAGTATTACAGTGGTGGAAAGGACGATGGATGAGGACTTGCCATCTGAGGTAGTTTGGGCTGAGGTTAGGAATAGGAAAGGTGAGGTCACCCTGTTAGGAGTCTTTTACAGGCCTCCCAATAGTCCTAGAATCATTGAAGAAAGGATAGGGAAGGTGATTCAGGAGATGAGTGACAGTAATAGGGTGGTTGTTATGGGGGACTTTAACTTTCCTGATATTGATTGGGAAAGCTATAGCTCAAGTTCGTTAGATGGGTCAGTGTTTGTTCAATGTATGCAGGAGAGTTTCCTGACACAATATGTAGACAGGCCAACAAGAGGTGAGGCCATACTGGATTTGGTTCTGGGTAACGAACCAGGCCAGGTGTTAGAATTAGAGGTAGGTGAGCACTTTGGGGATAGTGACCATAATTCGGTGATTTTTACTCTCGTGATGGAGAGGGATAAGTGTGTACTACAGGGCAAGAGTTATAGCTGGGGTCAGGGAAATTATGATGCGGTGAGGCATGACTTAGGATGTGTGGCTTGGAAAAGTAGACTCCAAGGCAAGAGTGTAAATGATATGTGGAGCTTGTTCAAGGAGCAACTATTGAGTATCCTTGATAAGTATGTACCTGTCAGGCAGGGAGGAAAGGGTCGTGCGAGGGAGCCGTGGTTTAATAAGGAATTGGAATCCCTTGTTAAATGGAAGAGGGCGGCCTATCTCAAGATGAGACGTGAAGGTTCAATTGGGGCGATTGAGAGTTATAGGGTAGCCAGGAAGGACCTGAAGAGAGAGCTAAGAGCAGCAAGGAGGGGACATGAAAGGTCCTTAGTCGGTAGGATTAGGGAAAACCCTAAGGCTTTCTATAGGTATGTTAGGAATAAAAGAATGACTAGGGTAGGAATAGGTCCAGTCAAGGATAGTAGTGGGAAGTTGCGTGTGGAGGCGGAAGAGATTGGGGAGACACTGAATGAATACTTTTCTTCAGTATTTACTCAGGAACAGGGCATTGTCGTCGATGTGAATACTGAGTCACAAATAAGTAGAATGGATGGCTTTGAGGTATGTAGAGAAGAGGTGTTGGAAATCCTGGAAAAGGTGAAAATAGATAAGTCCCCTGGGCCTGATGGCATTTATCCTAGGATTCTCTGGGAAGCAAGGGAGGAGATTGCAGAGCCATTGGCCTTGATTTTTATGTCCTCTTTGTCTACAGGAGTAGTGCCAGAAGACTGGAGGATAGCAAATGTGGTTCCCTTGTTCAAAAAGGGGAGTAGGGATAACCCTAGTAACTATAGGCCGGTGAGTCTCACTTCTGTTGTGGGCAAAGTCTTAGAGAGAATTGTAAGGGATAGGATTTATGCACATCTGGATAGGAATAATGTGATCAAGGATAGTCAGCATGGTTTTGTGAAGGGCAGGTCATGCCTCACAAACCTTATTGAATTCTTTGAAAAGGTGACGAAGGAGGTTGATGAGGGGAAAGCGGTAGATGTGGTATATATGGATTTTAGTAAGGCGTTTGATAAGGTTCCCCATGGTAGGCTACTGCAGAAAATATGGAGATATGGCATTGAGGATGAGTTGGAGGTTTGGATTAGGAATTGGCTGGATGGAAGAAGACAGAGGGTAGTAGTTGATGGCAAAGTTTCTTCATGGAGTGCCGTCACTAGCGGTGTTCCGCAAGGATCTGTTTTGGGACCATTGCTGTTTGTCATTTTTATAAATGACCTGGAAGAGGGGTTAGAAGGTTGGGTGAGCAAGTTTGCGGATGATACGAAAGTCGGAGGAGTTGTTGACAGTGAGGAAGGATGTGGCAGGTTACAGCAGGATATAGAGAAGCTGCAGAGCTGGGCAGAAAGGTGGCAAATGGAATTTAATGTAGCTAAGTGTGAGGTAATTCACTTTGGGAAGAATAACAAAAAGATGGGGTACTGGGCTAATGGTCGGATACTTGGTAGTGTGGATGAGCAGAGGGATCTTGGTGTCCATGTACACAGATCTCTGAAAGTTGCCACCCAGGTAAATAGTGCGGTGAGGAAGGCATATGGCGTACTGGCTTTTATTGGTAGAGGAATTGAGTTCCGGAGTCCTGAGGTCATGATGCAGTTGTATAAGACTCTGGTGCGGCCGCATCTGGAATATTGTGTGCAGTTTTGGTCGCCATACTATAGGAAGGATGTGGAGGCACTGGAACGGGTGCAGAGGAGGTTTACCAGGATGTTGCCTGGTATGGAAGGAAGATCGTATGAGGAAAGACTGAGACACTTGGGGCTGTTTTCATTAGAGAAAAGAAGGTTTAGGGGTGACTTGATTGAGGTGTACAAGATGATTAGGGGGTTAGATAGGGTTGACAGTGTGAACCTTTTCCCGCGTATTGAGTCGGGTATTACAAGGGGGCATAGCTTTAAATTAAGGGGGGGTAGATATAGGACTGAAGTTAGGGGTAGGTTCTTCACTCAGCGAGTCGTAAGTTCATGGAATGCCCTGCCAGTAGCAGTGGTGGACTCTCCCTCTTTATGGGCATTTAAGCGGGCATGGGTAGGTATATGGAGGATAGTGGGTTAGTATAGGTTAGGTGGGCTTGGATCGGCGCAACATCGAGGGCCAAAGGGCCTGTACTGCGCTGTATTCTTCTATGTTCTATGTTCTATGTTCTAATTAGCAGATGAATACATGTTGGTGCAGAAGACAAGCTTCCGGCCAGAACTTCATCTGTGAGGGATAGAAGTTGGGAGAAGGGGAGATGTGACACTACAAAACAAAGAGTAGAGAACCCTGGGAAGAATTTACCACAGGTTGAAGAAGTGCAAGAGGGTGGATACGAGTTGAAAGGCCTCAGGTGTTTTCACTGTAATGGAGTGGGACACAGAAAATTACAGTGCCGGTAGTTTCAGAAGGGCACTGGGAAAAGGTGTTTTCACTGCCAGAAAGCAGGACATATAAATTCCCAGTGCTGGTCATTAATGAAAGGTACTGTGGGAAAAGATGTGGTAAAAGAAGCTAAGCCAGTGGCATTAGTGAAGGTAGTGAAGGAGACACAGGGAGAGTGTGCAAACTCCACACAGTCAGTCACCCGAGATTCTCTTTCTGATCTATTACTCGTGAGTGTGGTAATTTGTGGGATGGATGACAGAAATTTAGCGTTCCCTACGTAAGATCAGGTTGGAGCGCCAACTGAAGACCGGGGAGGTTACAGTGGGAGTGATTGACAGTTCCAGGAATTCAGTTTGTTCTTGGGAATGATTTGGCAGGATCCAAGGTGGGAGTGACACCACTTGTTGTGGAGAAGCCCAGGAAGACCAAGAAACTGAGGAGTTAAACAGAAATATCCTGGTATTTTCCCAGACTATGTAGTAACCAGATCCTACTATTATAAGTCACAGCACGAAGTGAAAAATAACGAGAAAGATGAAGGAATTAAGGTTCAATTAGCAGACACTCTGTTTGACGCAGTGGTGCAGGAAAAACCTGAACAGGCAGAGAGTCAGACAGAAGTGTTTAGTCCTGAAAGGCTTGCAACCGCAAAATAAATGATAAAAGATATGTACGTAAATGCATACACAGAAAAGGAGGCAGAGAATATTCCTGAGGGTTATTATCTGAAAGATAGAATCCTAAGATGAAAATGGAGACCACGGCAGGTTAGTGCAGAGGAGAAATGCCGGTAGCATATAGACAGGCTGTGCTACGGGTAGCACATGAACTACCTATTGGAGGTCACCTAGGTGCATGAAGTACTTAGGCTAAGGTACATTTTAATTGGCCTGGAATGCACAAGGATGTGGTTAACTTTTGCCATACATGTCATACATGCCAAATGGTAGGTAAGCCTCAGGCGGTAATAAAACCAGCCCCTTTGTTGCCAATTCCCGTATTTGAAGAACCTTTCACACGGGTTATAATTGAGTGTAGGTTTTCTCCTGAAAACTAAAAGTGGGAATCAGTACTTGTTAACCAGAATGGATGTGTCTACCAGATTTCCGGAGTATCAAGGCAAAAAAGATAGTAAAGGAGTTCGTAGCTTTCTTCACACGGTACAGGCTACCCAGAGAGATTCAGTCAGACCAAGGGTCAGATTTTACTGTTTAAGGAGGTTATGGATAGCTTAGGTTTACAGCATTTTAAATCTAGTGTGTATCACCCTGAATCCTAGGGAACTTCAGAAAGGTGGCATCAGACCTTGAAGACCATGTTGAGAGCATACTGACAGGATTACCCAAATGATTCGGATAAAGGTATCCCATTGTTTGCCATTAGAGATGCCCCAAGCAAATCTATTCAGTTCACTTCCTTTGAGTTAATATTCGGGCATGAAGTGAGAGGCCCTTTGAAATTAATTAAAGAGAAATTGACAGGACCAAAGTCAGAGATCTCATACTTAGATTATGTATTGGAGGTGAGGGAGAGATTAAATTGAGTAGGTGAGTTAGCTAAACAGCACCTAAAGAGAGCACAGTATAGAATGAAGCAGGTGGCAGATAAAAACTCTGAGACTTAGATGTTTTCCCGAAGAGATGATGTGTTAGTACCGTTACCAATGATAGGAGATCCCTTCAAAGCTAGGTTTAGTTGTCCCTATCAAATTGAGAAAAAGTTGAGTCAGGTGAACTATCTAGTAAAGATGCCAGATAGAAAAAAAATGTATTTGGTTTGTCTTGTGAACATTTTGAAACTGTATTATACTATAGCGAAGGAACTGGAGAAACAGGTGTTAGTTACTGCTCCGCAGAGTGAGGAATCAAATCCAGATGATGTGGATTTTGATGTGCCTCAAAATAGATTAAAAAATGAAGAAGTCCTTGAGGAGTGGGATAGGCTAGTAAACTATCTGCCTCACACAATTGAAAGATTTGTTTCAGCTGTATAAGGACCTACTTAATAATCAAATGGGGAGGACTAATGGAATTGTACATGAAGTAGACGTAGGGAATATTGCTCTGATAAAACAACATCCCTAGTGGCTTAATCCTCTCAAAACCAGACAGGTCCAGATGGAGGTGGAGGCCATGCTCGACGAGGACATCATTGAACCGAGCCAGATCACGTGGAGTTTGCTGACCATCTTATTTCCCAAACCGGACGGGACGCAACCATTTTGAGTGGATTATCGTAAGGTCAACGCCTTTACAAAATTGGACTCATATCCAATTCCTTGATTGGAGGACCGTATCGAGAAAGTTGAACAAACCAGTTACATCACCAATTTGGATTTAATGCATGGTTATTGGCAGGTTGCTTTATCAGAGACTGCGAATGAAATTTCTGCGTTTGTAACCCCAAATGGTCTATATCAATTAAAGTGATGCCCTTTGGAATGAAGAACGCACCCGTCACATTCCAAAGACTCATGAACAGAGGTGCGGTTGGGTGAACAAACTTTGCAGTCTATTTGGACATGTAGTGATTTTTAGTAAGTCCTGGAAAGATCACATGGTACAGTTGGCAGAGCTCTTTGAACAACTATGAGAAACAAAACTCGCAATAAACTTGAACAAAATTGAATTTGCGAAAGGAAAGTTGACGTTACAGTCATAGAGTCATAGAGATGTACAGCATGAAAACAGACCCTTCAGTCCAACCCGTCTATGCCGACCAGATATCCCAACCCAATCTAGTCCCATCTGCCAGCACCCGGCCCATATCCCTCCAAACCCTTCCTATTCATATACCCATCCAAATGCCTCTTAAATGTTGCAATTGTACCAGCCTCCACCACTTCCTCTGGCAGCTCATTCCATATATGCGACACCCTCTGCGTGAAAGGGTTGCCCCTTAGGTCTCTTTTATATCTTTCCCCTCTCACCCTCAACCTATGCCCTCTAGTTCTGGACTCCCTGACCCCAGGGAAAAGACTTTGTCTATTTATCCTATATATGCTCCTCATAATTTTGTAAGCCTCTATAAGGTCACCCCTCAGCCTCCGATGCTCCAGGGAAAACAGCCCCAGCCTATTCAGCCTCTCCTTGTAGCTCAGATCCTCCAACCCTGGCAACATCCTTGTAAATCTTTCTTGGGATATAACATCAGTCATGGAAGGTTGACCCCATGGAAGGCAAAGACAAAGGCCATCAAGGAAGTTTCATAACCAACCTTGAAAAATGAGGTGCTTCGATTCTTAGGACTAAATGGGTTCTATCGGAGGTTTGTTCCAAACTTCAGCAGTGCAGTGGCACCGTTAACCGGTTTGCTGAAGAATAACACAAACTTTTGGTGGACAGAACAATTCGATCATTCAGTCACAGGAGTGTGCTGGCAAACAGCAAGCTGGTTTGAAGTGTGTCTACTTCAATGCCAAGAATATCCAGAATAAGGTAGGTGAGCTTGCAGCATGGATAGGTACCTGGGACTTCGATGTTGTGGCCATTTCAGAGACGTGGTCAGGAATGGATGTTGCAGGTTCCAGGGTTTAGATCTTTCATTAAGATCAGGGAAGGTGGTAAAAGAGGGGGAGGTGTGGCTTTGTTAGTCAAGGATGGTATAACAGTGGCTGAAAGAACTTTTGACAAGGACTCATCTACTGAGGTGGTATGGGCTGAGGTTAGAAACAGGAGAGGAGAGGTCACACTTCTGGGAATATTTTATAGGCCTCTGCAAAGTTCCAGGGATGTGGAGGAGAGGATTGGAAAATCGAATTGGAGCAGGAGTGAAAGAAACAGGGTGGTCATTATCGGGGACTTTATCTTCCCCAACATTCACTGAAAATGCTATAGCTCTAGTACGTCAGATTGATCAGTTTTTGTCCAATGTGTATAGGAGGGTTTCCTGACACAGCATGTCGAAGGGCTGACAAGACGGGAAGCCACACTGGATCTGGTGCTTAGTAATGGACCAGGCCTGCTGTTTGATTTAGTGACAGGTGAACACTTTGGAGAATGTGACAATAATTCGGTTTTGCTTAGTTTAGCGATGGAAAGGAATAGATACATGCCACAGAGCAAGAGTTATAGATGGGGGAAGGGCAATTATAATGCAATTGGGTAAGACTTAGGAGACATAGAATGGGGGAGCAAAATGCAGGGGATAGGGACAATCAAAATTTAGAATTGGTCTAAGGATCAGATATTGCGTGTCTTTGATAGGTATGTCCCTGTCAGGCAGGGAGGAAGTGAAAAGGTAAGGGAACCATGGTTTACTAAAGAAATTGTATCTCTTGTTAAGCGGAAGAGGGAGGCTTATGTGACGTTGAGGCGAGATGGTTCAGATGAGACAATGGAGAGTTACAAAGTAGCGAGGAAGGATTAAAAGAGAGTTAAGAAGAGCAAGGAGGGGACATGAGCAGTCTTTAGCAGGTATAATAAAGGAGAACCCTAAAGTTTTCTATAGATATGTAAGGAATAAAAGGATGACTAGCATAGGAATAGGGCCAGTCAAAGACAGAAGTAGGAAGTTGTATGGGGACCCTGTGGAGATTGGGGAGGTGCTAAACAAATATTTCTCATTTATTTTCACTCAGGAAAAGGAGAATATTGTAGAGAAGACTGAGATACGGGCTATTAGACTTGAAAGGATTGAGGTTAGTAAGGAGGAGGTGTTATCAATTCTAGAAGGTGTGACAGTAGATATGTCCCCTGGGCCGGATGGGATTTTTCTGAGAATTTTCTGGGAAGCTAGGGAGGAGATAGCGAGCTTTTGGCCTTGATCTTTGGGTCGTCATTGTCTACAGGTTTAGTACCAGAGGACTGGAGGATTGCAAATTTTGTGCCCTTGTTCAAGAAGGGAAGTAGAGATGACCCAGGTAATTATAGACCAGTGAGCCTTACGTCTGTTGTAGGAAAAGTTTTGGAAAGGATTGTGAGAGATAGGATTTATAATCATCTAGCAAGCAACAATTTGATTGGAAATAGTCAACATGGATTTGTCAAGGGCAGGTCATATCTCACAAACCTCATTGAGGTTTTTGAGAAGGTGACCAAGCGTGTGGATGAGGGTAAGGCAGTTGACGTGGTGTACATGGACTTCAGTAAAGCCTTTGATACGGTTCTGTATGGTAGACTGTTGGAGAAAGTGCAGAGGCATGGGATTGAAGGTGATTTAGCAGTTTGAATTAGAAACTGGCTTTCCGTAAGAAGGCAGCGAGTAAATATTCAGCCTATTATAGAGGTTACGAGTGGATATGTTTTGGGACCATTGCCATTTGTCATTTTTATAAGCAACTTGGACACAAGCATAGATGGATGGGTTAGTAAGTTTGCAGATGACACTAAAGTTGGTGGAGTGGTGGACAGTGTGGAAAAATGTTGCAGGTTGCAGGAGGACTTGGATAAACTGCAGAATTGGGCTCAAAGGTGGCAAATGGAGTTCAATGCAGCTAAATGTGAGGTGATTCACTTTGGGAAGAATAACAGGAAGGCAGAGTACTGGGTCAATGGAAAGATTCTTGGTAGTGTAGATGTGCAGAGAGATCTTGGTGCCCATGTACATAGATCCCTGAAAGTTGCCAACCGTGCTGATAGTGCTGTTAAGAAGACACACGGTGTGTTAGGTTTTATTGGTAGAGGGATTGAGTTCCGGAGCCGTGATGTCATGCAGCAACTATACAAAACGCTAGTGCGGCCACACTTGGAATATTGTGTATAGTTCTGGTCACCCCATTACAGGAAGTTTGTGGAAGCATTGGAAAAGGTGCAGAGGAGTTTACCAGGATGCTGCCTGGTCTGGAGGAAGGTCTTATGAGGAAAGGCTGAGGGACTTGAGTATGTTCTCATTGGAGAGAAGAAGGCTAAGAGGGGATTTGATAGAGACATACAAGATGATCAGAGGATTAGATAAGGTGGACAGTGAGAGTCTTTTTCCTAGGATGATGACATCTGCTTGTATGAGGGGGCATAACTGCAAATTGAGGGGTGAAAGAGTTAAGACAGATGTCAGAGGCAGGTTCTTTACTGAGAAGAGTGGTAAGGGTGTGGAATGCCCTACCTGCCAATGTAGCTAACTCTGCCACATTAGGGGCATTTAAACAATCCTTGGATAAGCATACGGATGATGATGAGATAGTGTAGGGGGGTGGGATTAGATTAGTTCGCAGGTCGGTGCAACATCAAGGGCCGAATGGCCTGTTCTGCACTGTATTGTTCTATATTCTGTTTGAAAGCAATATTAACCACCGCACCAGGTTTAGCTGAACCAAACTTTTCAAAACCTTTAAAGTTGTCTTCAGTGCTAGTGACATTGAAATTGGAGCTGTACACCTACAGGAAGATGAGGATGAGATTGAACTGCCAGTTGATTACTTTTCAAAGAAACTCAACATCCCCCAGAGGAAGTACTCCATGATTGAAAAAGAACTATTGAGTTTGGTACTGGCCTTACAACATTTTAATGTGTATGTCATGAACAATGTGTTAGAGACAGTTGTGTACACGGATCACAATCCACTTACGTTCTTAGAATGCTTTGAAGACAAGAACATGAGACTATTTCACTGAAGTCTTATGTTATAGACTTTTAATTTACATATTATACATCTTGCGGGTCATAAGAATGTAATTGCAGATGTGTTAACGCGGATTTAACTAATAAAGTATAGATAACACACATCTATTCAATGTTATATATAGTTGGGAAGAAGTTAATATGAACTTAGATTAAAGTCATATGTATGTCATGATATTGTCATTAAGGATTGGAGAAAAAAAATTGAAGCTATCTTTTCATTATAATGGTTCATTTTTTTCTTAAGGGGGGACATTTTATGAAGATGTAGGGGCACTGTACCTTTAAGAGAGTTGAAAAGCCAGTAAAGATTTAGAGAAGTACAGAGAGTCCGGAACAAGGTAACAATGTAATATTTGGTTGAAACAACTGGCTAAGAGCTGTGTTGCCTGGATACAAAAACAAAATCAAATTCGGCCAATCAGTTTAAATTATTTCCAAAGATCCAAACTTTTTCAATCAAGTTTGAATTTAGTATTTTGACAATATTAAAACCAATGAAAAGATCCAATATTTTAGGGTATGAATGCCAGACATTTTGAACAGTTAGCCAGAGTGGCAAAGAGAATTGCCAAAAAACCAACAGATGTTGGCTGTTAGTGAGAGCTCTCTGAGAGGTACCTGTCTGGAGAAGGAGTTTGCCCAGAAAAAGAACATTGAAAGTGACCTAGAGATAGAATCGACAGAGGAAACTCTACAGAGGAAACTCTACAGAGGAAACTCGGCAAAGCTGGCTGGTTTTGAAACATGATATTTTTTATAAATCATTATCGGGAGTTTTATTGGACTGGTATTATAGAGTGGGAGGTAAAAGATAGATTTAAGATAAAGGACTTGTAAATAGTTGTTAGTTAATTATTCTCTGTTAGACTTTTGAAAAATCATTAATTTTTACTTTAAATAGTGACTTTTGGGATAGTTCTTGCCCTCTTGAACTTGAACAGATTACAGCACAGGGTGAATCTTTTCTGTGTGATTGGTTTAAATTAGCAGAGGTGTTTAGCCTGTGTCATAACACAGTGCTCAGTTTAATAAGTGCTTCATTTAGGTCTACTTCAAAACACAGAGTAGTTGTGGAATGGAGGGAGGCCACTTGGCCAGCTCACTGCAAGCATAATTTAGCAAGTCCCATAGAACATAGAACAATACAGCACAGAACAAGCCCTTCGGCCCTCAATGTTGCACCGACTTGTGAACTATTCTCAGCTCATCCCCCTACACTATCCCAGCATCATCCATGTGCTTAGGATTGTTTAAATCTCCCTAATGTGGCTGAGTTAACTACATTAGCAGATAGGGCATTCCACGCCCTTACCATTCTCTGCGTAAAGAACCTGCCTCTGACATCTGTCTTCAATCTATCACCCCTCAATTTGTAGTTATGCCCCCTCATACACACTGATGTCATCATCCTAGGAAAAAGACTTTCACTGTCTACCCTATCTAATCCTCTGATCATCTTGTATGTCTCTATCAAATCCCCTCTTAGCCTTCTTCTTGCCAATGAGAACAGGTTCAAGTCTCTCAACCTTTGCTCATAAGACCTTCCCTCCAGACCAGGCAACATCCTGGTAAATCTCCTCTGCACTTTTTCCAATGCTTCCACCTCCTTCCCGAAATATGGGGACCAGAACTGTACGCAATATTCCAAGTGTGACCACACCAGTGTTTTGTATAGGTGCAGACCTTTGCCCATAGCCCTGTGATTTCTTATCCAGAACTTTCTTTCTTCCATTAACTTGGGTAGAACATTAGATGCACAATATCTCTTATTAAAATTATAAGCCTTAAAATAAAAACAGAAAGTGTTGGAGAAACTTTGCAGGTTTGGCAGAATCTGTCTGATATGACTCTTCTTGTGTTCCAAAGTAGAGCCTCAATGGTCATACAGAATAAACATTTGATCATAATCCATTCAGAAAAATAATAATTGAGAATCAGGTAGGACCTGCCAGTAACCTTAAATAAATACACCTCAGACATTCTACTGGTCTGGACGTGAACTGAGTCGAGATAAGGCAGATATCAAGAAATTACCCTTGTATGGATCTCAGCATTCCTGGTCCACAGTCTTGTACATTTTGGGATACTCATGTTACTTTGGTGAAATTTCTCTAAGTTGTGTGCCCAATAGGAGACCAGAACAACAATTTCTCATCATGTACTGGCAAAACCATCCACAAAAAGAAAGTACTTCCTGCCCTCAATTTAAATTTAGAACTCATAGCTTTTCTAGTCAGTTTACTTGGTTTCAAATCATCTTTCCACAATTAGAAACTTTCTCGAGCTTCCTCAGCCTGACACTGACTCCCACTGTGATCCCTACCTTTCCCTGGAGAGTGCCTGCTACAAACTGCTTGACATTTGTTTATTTGAGCAATCTCTTCCAACCTGTTCTTGGACTATGAAATATTTTTCGCTACTTGTTTTTCACTTTTCTACCCCTTGGTCACCAGGGCATGACCTTTGATTGGGAGTGCACAATTTTTTATTTAAAGTTGTCTTTCTGGGGAACCGGATTTTTTAGCGCTGCCGAATGTTCAACTGAATCAATTTTGTGGCCCCCTTTACTTCACCAGTTCCCCGACTCCTTGAAGTCTATGATTACTGCATCAAAAGTTTCTTCACAGAGTACCATGTCTTTGTAAGTTGATGTTCTCATTCTCTCTGGCTCCTTCTTGACTGTGAAGCAGTTTTGGTGTTCATCCATTCATGTCTTTTCGGATTCTGCCAATTCTGGCATCATAATTTCAGATTTGATTTTCAGTGTTCATGGTGCTTGAATTTGAAGTTTTCTGGGGTCCTTTGCAGTTGTCACTGTTTTGTTTTTATTTATTCATTTTTTACCAGGATGTGAACTTTGCTGGTTGGCCCAGTATTTATTATCTGTCCCTGTTTGCCCTTGAGGAGACAGCGGTGAGCTGACTTCTTGAACTGCTGCTGTCTGTGTGCTGTGGGTTGACCTACGATGCCATTAAGGTGGGAATTCCAGGATTTTAACTCAGCGACAGTGAAAGAATGGTGAGATATTTCCAAGTCGGGATGGTGAGTGGCTTGGAGGGGAACTTGAAGGGATGGTGTTCCCCTGTTTCTGATATCTTTGTCCTTCTACATGGAGGTGGTCATGGCTTTGGAAGGTGCTGTCTGAGGGTCTTTGGTGAGTTTCTGCATTGCATCCTGTAGTTGGTACACACTGCTGCACTGAACATTGATGGTGGAGTGAGTGAATGCTTGTGGATACAGTGCCAATCAAGCAGGCTGCTTTGTCCTGGATGATGTTGAGCTTGAGTGTTGTTGGGGCTGCACTCATCCTCTCAAGTGGGGAGTATTCCATCACGCTCCTGACTTGTGCCTTGTAGATGGTGGACATGGTTTTGAGAGTCAGGAAGTGAATTACTCACCGCAGTATTCCTAGCCTCTGGCCTGCCTTTGTAGCCATTGCATTTATATGGTGAGTCCAGATAAGTTTCTGCTCAATGATAACTCCCAGGATGTTCATAGTGGGGAATTCAATGATAATAACACCATTGAATGTCAAGGTGTGGTGGTTAGTTGGTCTCTTGTTAGTGATGGTCATAGTTTGGCATTTGTGAGGCACATATGCCACTTGCCACTTGTCAACCCAAACCTGGATATTTTTCAGATCTTGCTGCATTTGAATATAGACTGCTTCTGAAGAGCCGCGAATGGCACTGAACACTGTGCAATTATCCCCACTTCTGACCTTATGATGGAGCGAAGACCATTGATGAAGTAGATGAAGATGGTTGGGCCTGGGACACTACTCTGAGGAATTCCTGAAGAGATGTCCTGGAGCTGAGTTGACTGACCTCCAACAACCACAACCATATTCCTATGTGCCAGATATAACATCAACCATTGGAGAGTTTATTGCCGATCCCCATCGATTCCAGTTTCGCTCGGGTTCTTTGATGCCGTACTCGGTCGAATGCAGCCTTGATGTCAAGGGCTGTAACTCTCACCTCACCTCTAGAATTCAGCTCTTTTGTCCATGTTTGAACCAAGGCTGTAATGAGGTCGGGATCTGAGTGGCCCTGGCCAAACCCAAACTGGGTGTTATTGAGCAGGTTATAGCTGAGTAGCTGCTGTTTGATAGCACTGTTGATGACACCAATCATCACTTTACTGATGATTGAGAGTAGATTGATGGGCCAGTAATTGGCCAGGTTGGATTTGTCCTGTTTTTTGTGTGCAGGACATACGTGGTCAATTTTCCACAGGTAGATGCTAGTGTTGTAATGTTCTGAAACAACTTGTCTAGGGGAGCAGAGCAAGTTCTGGAGCACAAGTCATCAGTGAAATTCACTGTAGGGATTCTATGATTCTATATAGGATAGGGGAATCGGTCTGAGTAGGTTACTCTTTGGAGGGTCGGTGTGGACTTGATGGCCTGTTTCCACACTGTAGGGATTCTATGATTCTACTGCCAGAATGTTGTCAGGGCCCTGAGTCTTTGTAGTTATCCAGTGTCTCGAACCATTTATTGATATCGCATGGAGTGAGTTGAATTGGCTGAAAACTGGTATGTTGGGAATAACTGGAGGATGCTGAGGTGGATCATTCATTTGGAACATCTGATTGAAGATTGCTGTGAATGCTTCAGCCTTATCTTTTGCATAAAATTTTACTATTTTACCTTTGTCTTCCTGAAGCCTTAGTGACCTGTCATGAGAATTGTGTGACAACTCATTAAATTTTGTTGTGATACCTAATGAATTACTGCCCTTTCTTCATCAGCTAGTATTTGAGGTGGTCTCTATTTCCTCATTAATATCTTGTATTCAAGTAATAACACTCAGCTATTGTTTCTGATTCAATCTCAGTGTAGGCTTTTTGCTATAACGCTTGCAATTCAAAATCTGTTGCATTTCTATTGAAGATGGGCTAAGTTAATCAGCAGCATTCTGTTGCTTATATCCTTTTTATTTAAATTTTCAACAATTGCATTCAATAACAGAATTGTCAAATCATCTCCCTGCTTCATACTCTGGCTTTCTCCCCATTTCATTGTGTGGGCTGAGATCTAGTCACAATACAGTTCGAAAATAATCCAGATATACTTCTTCTAACTCGTTAGTTCCCTTTTTCTCCACTGGCTGTTCTGCTAACCTTGCCAGGTAAATTGCCAAAATAAAGCCAATTCCTTCCATCAGAATTCATTTCACTATTCCTACTACAACGTCTCAATTTTCCAAGTCCCTCTTTAATCCAACTCTGTGAAATGAGACTAGTTTGCAATCTCCAATTAATACTTTCACCTTCATTAATCACTCTTTAAAATAAGTAGCATCAGCCAGCATCAGTGACTGACTTGCTCCAGTGTCTCTAAATGTCTTTATTGGTTTAACCCTTTGGTTTGAAGCATAAAGAAATATCTCCCCTTTTGAGATAAAATGCTCAGAGCCTCCAGTAGTCTGATTCTCTCAGTCACTTCAAAAAAATGATTTTTCATGATTGTCCCTTCTTATTGTCTTGCAAGGAAACATGTTCTGTGTGTACTCCCACTACAGATTGAATGCCCACTTCCTTTCCTGATGCCTCTTTTTCAGAAGGTTCCTTAGACATTCCTCTTGTTGCAATCATTCTCACGTTTAACTTCTAACAATTGGCTGCTGTATGTCCAGTCTTATTACAATGCAGGCACATTACTTCCTATATATCAGTTGTTGGTGATAACATAGAACATGGAACCTTACAGCTCTATACATGCCCTTTGGCCCTCGATGTTGCGCCAACCTGTGGAACCAATCTCAAACCTACCTATCCTACACTATTCCATTTTCACCCATATGTTTATCCAATCACCATTTAAATACCTGTAAAGTTGGTGAGTCTACTCCTGTTGCAGGCAGTGCATTCCACTCCCCTCTACTCTCTGAGTAAAGAAATTACCTCTAATATCTGTCCCAGATCTATCACCCCTCAATTTAAAGCTATATCCCCTTGTGCTAGCCATCACCATCTGAGGAAAAAGGCTCTCACTGTCCACCCTATCTAACCTTCTGATTATCTTATATATCTCAATTAAGTCACCTCTCAACCTTCTTCTCTCTATCAAAAGCAGCCTCAAGTCCCTCAGCGTTTTGTCATAAGACCTTCCCTCCATATCAGGCAACATCCTAGTAGATCTCCTCTGAATCCTTGCCAAAGTTTCCACTTCCTTCCTATAATGTAATGACCAGAACTGTACACAATACTTCAAGTGTGGCCGCACCAGAGTTTTGTACACCTGCAGCATGAGCTTGTGGCTCCTAAACTCAATCTCTCTACCAATAAAAGCTAACACATTGTATGCCTTCTTAACAACCCTATCAACCTGGGTGGCAACTTTCAGAGATCTATGTACATGGACACTACGATCTCTCTGTTCCTCTACACTACCAAGAATCTTACCATTAGCCCAGTATTCTTTATTTCTGTTACTCCTTCTAAAGTGAATCACCTCACACTTTCCCGCATTAAACTCCATTTGCCACCTCTCAGCCCAGCTCTGCAGCTTATCTATGTCCTTCTGTAACCTGTCCCTCTGTAACCTGTTACAGCACTATCTACAACTCTACCGGCCTTAGTGTCATCTGCAAATTTACTAACCCATCCTTCTACGCCCTCATTTAGGTCATTTATAAAAATGACAAACAGCAGTGGCCCCAAAACAGATCCTGTGGTACATCACTAGTAACTAAACTCCAGGATAAACATTTCCCATCAACCA
The DNA here is from genome assembly GCF_037043375.1 of Chiloscyllium plagiosum. Classification (NCBI taxonomy): domain Eukaryota; kingdom Metazoa; phylum Chordata; class Chondrichthyes; order Orectolobiformes; family Hemiscylliidae; genus Chiloscyllium; species Chiloscyllium plagiosum. The sequence continues at coordinate 8,482,907 of NW_028270153.1, forward strand.
CCACTCTCTGTCTTCTTTCAGCTAGCCAATTTATGATCCAAACTGCTAAACCACCCTCAATCCCATGCCTCCATATTTTGTGCAACAGCCTACCATGGGGAACCTTATCAAACACCTTACCGAAATCCATATACACCACATCAACCACTTTACTTTCATCCATCTGTTTGTTCACCTTCTCAAAGAACTCAATAAGGTTTGTGAGACACAACCTACCCTTCACAAAACCGTGCTGACTGTCCCTAGTCAACCTATTCCTCTCTAGGTGATTATGAATCCTATCTCTTATAACCTTTTCCAACACTTTATCAATGACTGAAATAAGGCTCTCTGGTCTATAATTACCAGAGTTGTCTCTACTCTCCTTCTTGAACAAGAGGACAACATTTGCTCTCCTCCAGTCCTCTGGCACTATTCCTGTAGACAATGACAACATGAAGACCAAAGGCTCTGCAATCTCCTCCCTGGCTTCCCAGAGAATCCTAGGAAAAATCCCATCTGGCCCAGAGGACTTACCTATTTTCATACTTTCCAGAATTGCTAATGCCTTCTCCTTGTGAACCTAATAGTCTGTAACTCAATAATCTCCTCGATAAGATTGTCTTTTTCCAGTGTGAATACTGATGAAAAATATTCATTTAGCGCTTCCCCTATTTCCTTGGACTCCATGCAAACTTCCCACTACTATCCTTGATTGGCCCTAATCTTTCTCTAGTCATTCTTTTATTCCTGATAAATCTATAGAAAGCATTAGGGTTTTCCTTAATGCTATTTGCCAATGACTTATCATGTCCCCTCCTGACTCTTCTTAGCTCTCTCTTTAGGTCTTTCCTGGATAACTCTCAAGTGCCCTAACTGAGCCTTCACAACTCATCCTAACATAAGCCTTCTTCTGCCTCTTGACAAGAGATTCAACTTCTTTAGTAAAACACAGCTCCCTCATTCAACCACTTCCTCCCTACCTGACAGGTACATACTTATCAAGGACACATAGTAGCTGTTCCTTGAATAAGCTCCACATTTCAATTGTGTCTATCCCCTGCAGTTTCCTTCTGCCTCCTATGCATCCTTAATCTTGCCTAATCGCATTGTAATTGCATTTCACCCAGCTATAACTCTTGCCCTGCGGTTTATACCTATCTCTTTCCATTGCTAAAATAAACATAACCAAATTGTTGGTCACTATCACCAAAGTGCTCACCTACCTCCAAATCTAACACCTGGCCAGGTTCATTATCCAGTACCAAATCCAATGTGGCCTCGCCCCTTGTTGGCCTGTCTACATACTGTGTCAGGAAACACTCTGGCACACATTGGACAAAAACTGACCCACCTAAAGTACTCGAACTGTAGTATTTCCAGTCAATATTTGAAAAGTTAAAGTTTCCATAACAATATCCTGTTACTCTTGGTCATGTCCAGAATTAACTTTGCTATCCTTTCCCCTATATCTCTGGAAGTATTCAGAAGCCTATAAAAAGTGCCAACAGGGTAACCTTTCCCTTTCTATTTCTAACCTCAGCCCATACTACCTTAGTAGACAAGTCCTCAAACATCCTTTCTGCCACTGTACTACTGTCCTTGACTAACAATACCACAACTCCCCCCCCCTTTTACCACCTTCCCTGTTCTGACTGGAACATCTAAATCCCGGAACCTGCAACAAATATTCCTGTCCCAGCTCTATCCATGTCTCCAAGATGGCCAAAACATCAAAGTCGGGTACCAACCCATGGTGCAAGTTCACGCACCGTAATCTTCCTCCTTTTCCACTTTAGCATCCTTCTTTCTGTTTTCCAAAACTGGTATGTCTTCTATCCACTGATACTATCTTGTTCCAGTTTCCTTGTGGATTTCCATAGGACCATCTTCCAACCTGTAATTGTCTGTGTGAGATATCTTAGGTATCTGCCTGAATAACTGCTCCTTTGATCTTGAATACTTGATGCTCATATAAATGGCTTTTTAAAATAGGAAGAATGCTGCTTCTGAATTCTTTGATAATTATAATTTCCCTTGTATTCTCAAATTCTTTTCTGAAGAGATCTAAACCACTGATGATGCAGAATTTCTTTCTCCCTGACAACTTTGACAAATGTCTGATGAGATTTCTCTCTTACAGTCCTAAATTTTAATTGATAAACTTCAGACAAGCTCATAGTGTTATATATTGCCTCTTTGGCACTTTGGTAATTTATTGATTGTTCTTCGGACAAACTAATGTACACAGTCATAGCTGCACAAGGCCAAACAGCTACTAATATTAAGGTTCGCTGTTCTTATTTCTGGCTCCCTTCTCAAATAAGGTAAAATACCTTTTGACTTCAGCTCAGTAATTTTATTCAATATGTAGATTCTTAGTGAACTAAATTCATTATTAGATCCAGAATAATCCTTCAGATTATTACCACCTCCTTACCTACTTGCTCTGAGGTTTTCCATTACCAATTCATGTTCTTTAAATTTCCTATATTTTTGGAGTTTAAGTATTTTTAATTCCATTTTGCTTTCCTTTTCAGGATTTCTTAATTCTTTGACCCTTGATTTCTCTCTCTCCTCAATTTCCATCATTCTCTGTTTTCCTTCTAATTAAAATCTTTTCAGTTCGAGCTGTATTTTAAATAATTCCTGCTATGACATCCCATTTTCAGGCTGTTTGATTCATTCATGGGATAATGGCATCACTGACGGGGCCAACATTTATTGCCCATCTATAATTGCCCAGAGGGCAGTTAAGAGTCAACCACTTTGCTGTGGGTCTGGAGTCACATGTAGGCCGGACCAGATAAAGACAGCAATTTCCTTCCTGAAATAAGCGAGTATCCCATCACCAAATCACCCCTTATTTACATGTGCATTGTACATGGGCTGTGACCCTCCAGCTCAAAACCAGTCCTTACACTGAGGAGACCTTCAATTTCTACCACCAGGAGGAAAAGAAAAATCCCCAGTTTATTTCTTCTTTTCTTTTCCCTAACTATCACCTAACTGCGATAGTGCTTAGATTTTCCCCAGCACCCATATTGTGTGTGTGCAGGTGTGAGACACCATGAAAGACCCAAGGTGTACAAATCTTTATTCAATTTCTACCACCAGGAGGAAAAGAAAAATCCCCAGTTTATATCTGTCAGCCAGGACTCCCTGACTGGCCCAGCTTAACAACTCCAGTCAAGAATCTCATAATCAAGGAGATCCACCTGGCCATGGTTCCAATCACGACATTTCCCTAAAGAACATTCGTGAACCAAATGGAGAGGCAATGACCTCGTGGCATTTTCACTAGACTATTAATCCAGAAATTCAGCTAGTGTCCGGGGGATCTGAGCTCCTAACACAACCATGGGAGATAGTCGAACTTGAATTCAATAAGAAAAGAGTCTGGAATAAAGAGTCTAATGATGGCCATGAAACCATTGTCGATTGTCAGGAAAACCCATCTGGTTCACTAATTTCCCTTAGGGAAGGAAACTGCCATCCCTACCTGCTCTGGCCTACATGTGACTCTAGACCCACAGCCATATAGTTGGCTCTCTGGACAATTAGGGGCAGGTAATAAATGCCAGCGATGTCCTCATCCTGTGAGTGAATACAAGAAGGCTTCCACCAATACTGCCAACTGCCCAATAGAAACTAAAAAGCTTCTTTTATCAAGTTAAGGATATTTTCCCTCAACAAAAGAAGAAAAATATCAATCTCTCACCTTTCTATACTGAAAAAAATAAAGAATCTCTGTTCACTCACAAAAGTGTTCCAACCTAAACAAATTCCCATTAGCCTCCCTGAACTATTTCTCTCAGACTGTTCTAAAAAAAATTGCAATGGGTACAGAAATAGCTACAATTAACCTTTAAACTGCTTTCAGATACCCAGAACACCCGTATGTCACTAGTTCACAATTCAAAATTCCAAAAAAAATTATGTTAAATATATATATGAATCACAGACCTTACTGACATCCTCTAAGGATTTTTAAAATTCACTTGTGGGACATGAGTATCCCTGGCTGGATCAACACTTATTGCTCTCCCTAGTTGCTCTTGAAACATTGGGTGGTGAGTTGCCTTCTTGAATTGCTGCATCTGTATGCTGTAGGTGGGCCCACAAGGTTGTTAGAGAGGGAACTCAAGGATTCTGACCCAACAACATGAAGGAACGGTGATATCTTTCTAGGTCAGGATGCTGAGCAGCTTGGAGAGAAACTTGCAGGTGGTGGTGTTTCAATGTTTGTGCAGTCTCTGTCCTTCTATATAGAAATCTTAATGGTTTTGCAAGGTGCTGTCTCAGCAACCATGGTGAATTACTGATGTGCATTTTGTAGATGGCACATACTGCTGTTACTGAGCGCTGTTGGAGAAAGTGGATTCTTATGAATGGTGTCCAGTTTCTTGAATGCTGTTTGAGCTTCACCTATCCAGACAAGTAGGAACTATTCATCACATTCCTGACGTATGCCTTATAGATATGGACAGACTTTGGAGAGTCAGATTACTTCCCGTGCAAAGTTAGTGGAAAAAAACGTTAGTATAAAAGTACTGTCTGAAAAAATCATTACTTTCAAAATGAAATTGGTAGGTACTTAAAAGCAAGAATTGCAGCACTGTGCAGAAAGCTAACTGATGTGTCTTTCAAAATACCAACACAGGAACAAAGAACAAAGTGGTTTCTAGCATGACATGATTTTAGAATAGAGCTGAAAATGTGTTGCTGGAAAAGCGCAGCAGGTCAGGCAGCATCCAAGGAACAGGAGAATCGACGTTTCGGGCATAAGCCCTTCTACAGGAAGAAGGGCTATTGCCCGAAACGTTAATTCTCCTGTTCCTTGGATGCTGCCTGACCTGCTGCGCTTTTCCAGCAACACATTTTCAGCTCTGATCTCCAGCATCTGTAGCCCTCACTTTCTCCTCGATGATTTTAGAATACCTCATCTTCACCACCTTCCTTTAAGAATCAATTGTTAGACCGCTGTAAAAGTTTAAAAAGGATACTCAGAACTTTCTCTGCTTTATTTTTGATCTAATTTAGAGAGGAGTCCTTAATTTTTTTAAATTCCATTTTTGTATTCCTTCACAGGATATGAGCGTCAATAGTGTTTATTGCCCATACCTAAATACTGATGTGAAGTGGTCGTAACAATCCACTGACTTGCTGGATCTCTTCAGATGGGTGTTAAGAATCAACCACATTGCTGGGCTTGTGGAATTATAAGTAGGCATCAATAGGTAAGCATGGCAGTTTTCTGTCTGAAAGGAAATTAGTGAAGTGAAGTTTTGCAACTGCTTTACAATTTTTGCTTATAACTTAATTTAAATTCCCCAACTACTGTGGTGACATTTAAACTATCAGTTCTAGATTATTAAAAACTGAAAGAACTGCAAATGTTGGAAATCAAAAACAAAAACAGGAATTGCTGGAAAAACTCAGCAGGCCTGGCAGCATCTGTGGAGAGAAAGCAGAGTTATCCTTTCAGGTCAAGTTCTGAGGAAGGTCATTCCACCCAAAACATTAACTTTGATTTTTCTCCACAGACACTGCCAGACCTGCTGAGCTTTTCCAGCAATTTCTGTTTTTGTTTCCTCGAGAGTATTGTCTGGGTCTCTTGATTCCCAGCCCTCTGTTCCATCAATCCTGTATACCCATACCAATATGAGTAAGACACCTAATGCTATTTGAAGTGGCTGGTCATATGCATTTCAGGCATCTACGAAGTATGTAATAACCTCACAAAATTGAATCTTTGCCTTTTTTGCAGGCAAAAGGTATTTTTTAAAAGGTAAATATGAGGTCCAATATATTGCCATTTTATCATTGTATCCCAACAATTATTTATAATTTCTGCTGTTGTTTTGTCAGCTCTGGGCATCCAGCAGTCTTTCTCTATGGCTTCTTTGACTTCCTTAAGTGCCAAAACATTGGTTCTTTCAACTTCAACTTCATTCTAGGCATGTGCAGACAGAATTGCGTCCTTTTTATTGCTTTTTTAAAAACTTCAATGATAAGAATAAAATGAACTCAAGATGTTGCTGTAAATCAATCTCTGTTGCTGTTCCATTGTTAAACAGTATATGCCAGACTAATGGAAGGTAAGACGAAGCATCGAATGTCTGGTTTATGACCTTTAGGCCTCAGTATGAAGAGCTGTAAGTCTGGTTTATAACCTTTTACCCTCAATAAACTTCAGTAACTTGGAGTACAGTTCCTTGCTATGCCAAGGTTGATGGGATTCCAGGAGCTGTGTAAATGTGTGCAGGAAAGCACAGCACATTGGTAAGAATACACGCAAGAACATATAAGAACTAGAGTAGGCCATTCAGCCCTTCGTGCCTGTTCCACCATTCAATAAGTTCATGGGTGATCAGTAGCCTAACTCCAGATAACTGCTTTTGGCCCATATCCCTTAACACAATTACTTAACAAAAACGTTATCTGTCTCAGATTTAAAATTAACAACTGATCCAGCATCCACTGCCATTTATGGAAGACACTTCCAAATCTCTACCACTCTTTGTGTGTAAAAGTGCTTTTCAATTTCTTTCCTGAACGGTCTGGCCCTGATTCTCAGACCATGCCCCCTAGTTCTAGAATCCCCAACCAGTGGAAATAGTTTATCTGCCCTGTCTTTTCCTGTTAATATCTTGAAGCTTTCAAGCAGATCCCTCTTAAACATTTAAATTCTAGAGAAAACAGGACTAATTTGTATAATCTCTGTTCATAATGCCTGAAGTGCAGGTATCATTTTTGTAACCCTCCTCCCAAGGCCAATATATCATTTTTAAAGTGCAATGCCCTGATCTCCTCATAGTACTCTAAATGGAGTCTAACCAGGGTTTGATATAACTGCAGCGTAACTTCTGCATCTTTATATTCTAGTCCAGTGGATACAAGACTAAATCCCAACTTTTCAGTTTCCATTTTCCAAGAAACACTTTGAGCTATTTTGACAAAGTGGTAATGCCATTTTATAAATTGGATATGATTATTTATTAAAAAGCCACTTTAAGCTGAAAAATACCAGGTCCAGGTTTGCATCATCTGTTGCCATGGTGGATGTAAAATCCGAGAGGAAATTCACTACCCATTTACATCATTTACAATAGGACATTAAGTAGAAATGTGTGAAAATTTGTTATAATTTAGCAAGCACTTCATTGCAAATGTAATCATATCTAAAGTTGATACCTAGATATCCAAGATTTTTCCTACATGAGACCTTTAAGCTTAGTAGCAGCTAATTTTGTGCAAAAACCATTTTATTTAAACTGTGACTAAGTGGAGGGAAGTGTTTTCTCAAAGCACTAATACAAATAGAGTTAGCTAAATAAATAAAACAAAACATTTCATAGGTCATGGAAATGCGTACAGGAATTGTGGGAAACACTCAGCAATCAAGCAGAATCTGCTGGAAGAATAGGCAGTTGGAGTGTTTCAGGTGAGGATCTCTTATCAGAATGACCAGACTTAATGAAAGGTCCGTGATGAAAACGTTAACGTATGTCTACTCACAAGCATTGGGAAGAATCATATAGTGGTCTGAAAGTCGTGGGCTATGACAAAACATATAGCAGAACCAGGGGTGAATTCCAGCAAGGTCCAAGTCAAAATCATTTCTTCTACACCTCACAAATATGCAAAGTGAGAACCTTGTCAGGCAGCAGGGAGTTGCCATGTTGGGGATAATGCTCATTCAGTTCCTTGTTGTTTGCCCAACTCACTTTATTAATATTTCAGGTTCTGATTCTTATTAAACTCACCCAATATACCATATGCTGGGAAAGCCCCAGTATTGGAATCAGAGTGAGTACTTGGCAGATTTAACTCACTTCTTGCTCCAAACCACCTCTATGTTGGAAACCATCAACAGCATCTCAGGGCACACTCCCTGGGCACTGACCACAAGCATTGCATGTTCATGGACATGGGCATCTAACATGTGCCAACTATAAGAGCCCTGACTGCACACCTCTGATCCACCAACAGGACACTTCTGCATTTTAATGGTGCACCTTGGGCTGCACCGGTAACTCTCACTGTAATGCTGCAGCAAGGATACTGTGCGCTCAGGGACACATACCCAGCTCATGGACTGGACCAGGCCTCATTCCTGATGAAGGGCTTATTCCCAAAACATCAACTCTCCTGGTCCTTGGATGCTGCCTGACCTGCTGTGCTTTTCCAACACTGATCACTTTTCAACTCTGACTCTCCAGCATCAGCAGTTCTCACTTTCTTGTAGTCCCTGTATCTCTGATCTCTACTCATAGTGCTCACTCATTCTGATCCTGCCTGGAAGCTCACAGCATCCCTGCCTTACATTGCATTGCCTTTCTGCACTTTAACCCCTCAGTCAGAGACATCAGAATCATATTAACGCTATCTTGCCATGTTGTTTAACACAGACACATAGCCAGGAATCTTTCATCGTTGTTGGCAGGCCTCTGTCCAATCAAAGGGCATAGCCTTAGCTCAGGGTATGTGCCAATGCAGCAAGTTAAGGACAGCCTCCCATACCAATCTAGGCCCTGCTTGGACTGCCCACAGTCAGGATACTCGCCTCAGATAGGGTTGAGGAGCTGATTGATAGGCAGTCCACCACTTGTCTTGAATGTTTCTGCCCAATTGTGTGCTGTTTTCTTCTTAAAATATGAGACAGGCAGGGCATGTGATTAGCACTGCTGCCTTACAGTGCCAGGGACTCGGGTTCATTTTCACCTTTAGGCAACTAGTGCGGAGTTTGTATGTCTCCCTGGGTTTTCTCCCACAGTCCAAAGATGTGCGGGTTAGGTGGATTACCCATGCTAAATGTGTGTTCATGGGGAATATGGTGTGGGGATGAGATACTCTTTCGAGGATTGGTCCAGACTTGATGGGCTGAATGGCCTCTATCTTCTCTGAATACAGAAGATGAAAGTGGGTGGCGCAGCTGTTATCAATGGTTTGGGGCAGTGAAGTGTCCTGTGCAAGTGAGTAGGCAGCACAGTGGGCATGTATGGTCAGGGGTTAGAGTGGGTGACAGTGATGAGAAAAGCCCTTGCAGGCAATAGTGAAAATTGTCGAGCTTGACCCTTACTGGGAGGCGAGCATAGTAGCACAGACAGAGTGAGCATAGACTATCACAGAGAAGGTGACATTTATGATAGTGAAATGGAGAAAGTCATTAACCTCCTCCTGACTGTACTGTGTATTCCTCTGGGTGAGACTGTTTTAAGCTGGATAGTAACCTCGGGCCAGTATGGCATGATCCTATATTGCCTACTGCTGGTCTTGGATGGAAGAGGAAGTCCTGTGTTGGCACCAATCTGTCCAGTAAGCTCTACAGGACCCTATATGCAAAGCAGGGTGCCATTTATCCCCTTGATTGCCATGTGAGGGGCAAGTATTTGGAACCATACGGGGTCACTCCAGGTTGATAGTGATTGTCCAGGTACACAGTGGGGCTACTAAAATACCGCAGGTGTTGGTTAATCCGGGATATCTGCTGTGTGGTTGCTTGTCTCTGGAGCATCGGAGGCTGAGGGGTGATCTTATAGAGGTTTACAAAATTATGAGGGGCATGGATAGGACAAAGAGACAAAGTCTTTTCCCTGGGGTCAGAGAGTCCAGAACTAGAGGGCATAGGTTTAGGGTGAGAGGGGAAAGATATAAAAGAGACCTAAGGGGCAACCTTTTCACGCAGAGGGTGGTACATGTATGGAATGAGCTGCCAGAGGATGTGGTGGAGGCTGGTACAATTGCAACATTTAAGAGGCATTTGGATGGGTATATGAATAGGAAGGGTTTGGAGGGATATGGGTCGGGCACTGTTAGGTGGGACTAGATTGGGTTCGGATATCTGGTTGGCATGGATGGGTTGGACCGAAGGGTCTGTTTCCATGCTGTACATCTCTATGACTCTATGAATGCTGAGTGGTAAGATGGGATGGAATCGAATACACCAGAGAGGTGTGGTAGGCAACTAATGAGTTGAGTTTGGTAAGCTATGGCAAGAATCTCTCAACACAACCTGATACAACTTGCACTTAGTCAAAATACGTAAGGATTCGGCCTATTTTTACTGACAGTCCACTGAACATGCCCAGAATGCTTTTTATTATAATTACATATAAATTATATTTGAAGGAACTGGGTTGTACACTTTGCTGAAACACTTTTTAAAAACATTTATTTATTGAATATGAACATCACTGCGTAGACCAGCATCTCTAATTCCAATAAAAAACAACGAAATATGCAGAAAATGCCTCAATAATTTTGAGAGGAAGATATGGATGTACCTTGTCCATAATAAAAGTCAACAAAGATGGCCATGGAACATTCCTTTGAATTTTCCCTCTTTCTATCTTAACTGTTAGCATACAGAAGGCCAAGCAATAAACACAGATGGCAAAGATCACTTGGTATACTGTATCTCATCCAATTACAATGAACATTAAGTTTTGCAATTACATCATTCAACAATTTTTAAATGATAAATTGTTGTTCCTCCCTTCATTACCTTACCCTGGATCTTGGCCACTGTCAACATAAAGGCTGAGAAATTGGTTAAAAAAGATGCAGACATGAAGACACTTGCCTCAATTTCAATTTTGATAAGTTGCCCTTAAACATTATCATGTCATTCGCTGTACAACCTTTCTCCCCTGAAAGCTGTGGATGCAAATACAAGCTTGGACAAGAGTACTGAATTCCACTTGCCTGGATAATTGCAGCTCCAGAAACATTAGAGCAAGTTGACACCATCCAGGGCAAAGCAGTCCACTTGATTGGCATCAGATCTACAAGCATTCAAGCACTCCACTGTCGACGCTCCGTACCATTTTTTTAGATGTGTACCATCTACAAGAAGCTCTGCAAAGATTCAACAAGGTTCTTTAAACAGCAAATCCATAATCACTTCCTTCTAGAAGGACAAGGATAACAGATACATGGGAACACAACCACTTGCAAGTTCCCCTCCAAGCCACTCACCGTCCTGATATGGTAATATATTGCCATTCCTTCACAATTGATGGGTCATGCTTCTGGAACTCCCTTCATAACAACATGGTGGGTGTATCTACATCAAAAGAGTGTCAGTGGTTCAAGAAGGGAGCACACCATCACCTTCTCAAGAGCAATTAGCGACAGTGTCGTCCAAGTCCTCTGAATTAATTAAGTGTAAATGGAACTTTACAAATTACGCTCAGTGAATATTTAATAGTTAAGGAATATGGAACAAAGAGCAATTAAGTCATGATGTAAGGAATGAGTGGATCAGATCCAAAGGACTGTGTTGCCTACTGTTGTAATGTCCTTACATTCATAATTATGTTAATTATATCTAATATAGCTTAATGCAGAATGGGGACCAATAGCATATTGCCACAGACTGATTTCTTTGATATTCCTAAGTCTCTGAATGAAAAAAAATCAAAAACATCTTTTAAAATGTGTGTTGAAAAAGTTCCCATTTATGGTTCAGAGTTTCTTTTTGTCGTTCAGAGTTCCTGTCATGAATGAAGGACTTTCTCTAGTCCAAAAGCAAGTACCATGACCAAGTTTCAATTATTTTAAAAGGAAAAGGAAACCACTGCAGGAAGGGTCTTCTCGAACTTAGACCAATTTGTTATTCAGTACTGTAGGGAAGGAGTCAGTCTCAGGCCAAGCTTAGTTAATATCCCCCATGTGAGGACCTAGATTATACAGTTAGCAATGAATATACATAAAAGCAACTTGCAATGTGGATGTTTAGAATACCAAGGGGACTGGCACATTTTAAACTATCTCACTCGGTAAATTCGTTCATGCTCAATACAGATATCTATGTTACTACCGCAGGTGACTTCAAGGCTTAATGTAATAAAAACTTGTATTTATGGGTGACCTTAAACATAGAAGAACATACAAGGCATTGGACAGAGATTTAATGTTTGGCCAATCAGATTGAACTTGTCTAGTTGAAAATTTAAATGTGATGGAAAACCAAGTCATTATTAACTGGTTCAATCCCCATCAATACCTTTACCAGAGTCCATTTGCCAACCAATCAGCATTCTCCTCTCATGCTATGTAAATGTTTTCCCTCTGCTTTGATATTCTTGCAAATTATCCTGATAAGTATAAAATGAGAAGCTTCAACAATGCTTTTGGAGGGGTAATTCCAAAGATAACACTTAGATAATTAAAGACACAACTGCACTAATGGTTACAATTGCTTGGAGTATCACTTATATGGTGAAATTGAGATTTTAGGCTTATGTAAGGCATGCCTGGTGGTGAAAGATTAGAAACAGTGGAAGATTGTGGTTGGGGGTGGGTTGGTGGTGAACTGGTGGTGGGAAGAGATGCGCAAGTAGGTGGACATGAAACCCAGAGAGAAAGAGAGAGCGAGAGAGAGAGAGAGAGAGAGAGATGAAAGGGGAAGGTAAATGAGGGAGTTATGGATGGCAGGCCAAGGTGGGAGAGAAGTGGAATTAATAATAATGAGAACTGATGGTAGCCGAAAATAGATAATCTGTGCTGAAAACAACCCATGTACTGTAATAATAGGTCTGAGAGTGTGTGCGAAAGGGTTGTCTATACTAAAATCAACCCATGTCATGTCAAGACTGGGTGTGGGATGGGTAAAAAGCATGAAAGGACAGAATTAAGTACTAAACTTATTGGATTCAGTATAGAGTCCTGAAGGCTGCAGGGTCCCCACGCAGAAGATAAGATGTTGCTCTTCCAGCTTGCATTTGAACGTGGATTGCATCAATATCTGATGAGTTGCAAATGGTGCTGAACAAAGTGTAATCATAATTGAACATACCCATTTCTGACCTATGATGAAGGGAAGATCATTGATGCAGCAGCAGAAAATGGTTGGGCCATGGACAGTACCCTGAGGAACTTCTGCAGAGTTGTCCTGGAGCTGAGAAGACTGACCTCCAACACCCACAACCATCTTCCTTTACATTACCTTGAGAACTCCAACCAGTGGAGAATTTTCCTGTGATTCCCATTAATTCCAGTTTTGCTAGGGCTCCTTGATGTCACACTTGAGTTGAACGTGAGTTGATGTCAAGGGCTATCACTCTTACCTCACCTCTGGAATTTAGCTCTTTCATCTATGATTGAACTAAGGCTGTAATGGGGTTCAGGAGCTGAGTGGTCCTGGCAGAACCCAAACTGGGTGTCACTGAGCAGATTATTACAGAGCAGGTGCTGCTTGATAGCACTGTTGTTGATGCATTCCATCACTTTACTGATGATCAAGAGTAGACTGATTGGCCAGTAATTGGCCAGGTTGGACTTGTCCTGATTTTTTTGCATACAGGACATTGCTGGACAATTTTCCACATTGTCAGGAAGAGTAAGCTCTGGAGCACAAGTGTGATGATATTATGGCTTTAAGAGGTGTATTTTGTCTGTTTTTATTTGAACAGAGATTTTAGGTCAGGGGTATTGAGCTATGAAAACCCATAAAGTGAACAGTTTGTGGGGCCTTGAGTTTATTTTAAAGTAGAAACAAGAGAATCATCCTCAATGAGTATGGTCAACAATGAACATCAACTAGCCACAAAACGACATGATCCTCTCTCACTAGTATCCTTACATACAGATAAGGAAGGACACCACTTCAACTGGGACAACACATCCATCCTAGGACAAGCAAACAGAGAACGCACGAGAATTCCTAGAAACATGACATTCCAACCAGAACTCTATCAATAAACACATTAACTTGGACTCGATTTAACACCACTGAGAAAGAGAACAGGAAATGACATACCCGTAGGAAATCACTACAGGAAATGACATCACCAACCCAAAGAAACTCAAACATATAAGAAGAATGTAGGAATCATCAGCAGTGCTTCGTCCAGAGGCTCACTGAAGATGTTACCTAGTATGGTGATGAAACGCCTGAAAATGAACCTTCCAGCTCAGTGAGCAAACCTACATCCAGAACCTCAACCTGAGCTAGAACTATTCTCAAAACTCACTAATCTATTATTCTGTTAAGTTTTCCAATAGAGTTAAGTTATTCCAATTTCTTCTTTCGTTCGTTGTATTTTAACCATAGTATATAGAGTGTGTTTTTTCCCAAATCTGGTAGTTTGACCAATCGAGTTGTATTTGAAATGAAACGGCTGGCACTTCCCTTTAAAATAAGAAAAGGTGAAGGTGTAGACTGTCTTCTAAATGTATTTTGAGGTGTCTGCTCTGCTCCATAACACAAGTCTTCCGTACCAATGTTGGAATATTTTCAGGGCCCATAGCCTTTGTGGTATTCAGTGCCTCTAATAATTTATAATCATGTGGAGTGAATTGAATTGGCTGAAGATGAGTATCTAGTATCTGTAATGCTGGGGATCACTAGAGAAGGCTGGGATTGATCATCGACTTGGCATTTCTGGTTGAAGATTGTGGAAAATACTTAAGCCTTATCTTTTGCCCTGATGTATTGGGCTCTTCCATCATTGAGGATAGAGATATTTGTGAAGCATCCTCTTTCAGTGAGTTATTTAATTCTCCAACACCGTTCATGACTGGATCTGACACACTGCAGAGCTTAGATCTGATTTATTGATTGTGGAATTGCTTAGCTCTGTCACTTGCTGGTAATGCTGTTTGGCACACAAGCAGTCCAGTTTGGTAGCTTCCCCAGGTTGACATCTCATTTGTCGGTAAGCCTATGCTGTTCTTGGCACACCCTCCAGCACTCTCCATTGAACCAATGCCAATGAAATCATGGTGCACGTTGCACCTTTGATTCCAAATTATTTTTTAAAACTTGAATTCAAAATTTTGCCATTTCATCTTGGGATTTAAGTGTGGGTCTCCACAGCATTACCTAGGTTTTTGGATTTGTTGTTCAGCAACAGTAACCCTCCTGCCATTTGGGGAATTGGACCAATTCTCAAACCCAGAACTCCCAGGATTGTGACAAAAATTAATGACTTACTTAAGGCACACAAACTCTCCAATTTACCTACCAATTAGAAATAAAGGAAATATTAACCATGTTCCTGTACTTAATTTAAGAAATGACTGTTTATTATAAATGAGTATATTCTAATCACAAATACACAGCTGTGAACTATCAACATATAGTTCTACTAGATAAAACTTTAAACCATTTTTAAAACCCCAACACTTAGATACAGACAATTTAAAAATAATTGGTTTTATAATTGTAAAAAACTGGGAAATGCAGTTCAATAGCTCCTGTCCACAGGTCTGTGGAGATGTTCCTTTTGCTCCCAATGATTTCTGTTCTTGAATCTCCTTTTGCCTGCGCAAAGAAGGCGCAGGGAGATTGGTACAATATTCATGCAATCTCTTAGACACTGGTTGCTTACAATTGACTTTTTTCAGGCTTCAGGAATTTTTACGGGAGAGAGAGAAAGACACACACACATGCGCACACACACATGCACATACAAACACACGCACACACAGACACACACACACACCACTTGTCCTTCCTGCAGCTTAAAGGCTTCTCACTGAATCATTCACACCCTCAGGCTGCTCAGCTACCCAGGGACCAAAGAGAGAGTTCTCATCATGCTAACATAACTGGTCACATTTACACAAACTAATCAGCTATCCAAATCACACTGCACACAGGCCCCTTGCGCTGGGCTGACTACAAACATTTTTTCCCACTGCTTGATTGAAACAGCTGTGTAAACAACATACATGATAAGTTTCAGTATGCTTTTAAAAATGTAGCAATTCTTTTCACAATTCTTGGCTTTTAAAACATCATTATTTTCCCTTTTAATCCTTAATCAAAAATACAGGAGATAAAATATGCTTTGTGCACATCTTTGGCAGGATTCAAACCCCAGAATCCCAGAGCATTACCTGGCTTTATGGATTACTAGCCAAGCAACAATACGACTACCCCATCAACCCCCTCACCCCCAAACATATTGCGGAAGGTTAAGATGCAGGTTAAATAAATATTCAGGAAACCTAATTAAATGGTAACATTTGTTGTGAGGGAAATCGAATACAAAAATAAGAAGGGCATTAGTGGGTCACATCTGAAGAGTATTGTATTGGTTTCCCTATTTAAATTATGTTGTAAATGTGCTGGAATCAGTTTAGAAATGACTTGTATTATTAGCTGGAATGGGTGGGTTTTCATGCAAGGAAAGTTTGCACAAGCTAGGCTTATATCTGCTGGAGTTTAGAAGTGTAAGAGTCAACTTACAGAGTTGGAAACAAAGTCAGGATTAGAGTGGTGCTAGAAAAGCACAGCAGGTCAGGCAACATCCGAGGAGCAGGAAAGTCAACGTTTTGGGCTTTTGCCCGAAACGTGGATTTTCCTGCTCCTTGGATGCTGCCTGGTTTGCTGTGCTTTTCCAGCACCACTCTAATCTTGATTGAAACAGATCCTGCGAGTGCTTGTGGAGAGGAAGTTTCCTCTTGTGGAGTCATAGAATTGGACAGCACGGAAACAGACCCTTTGGTCCAATTTGCCCTCACTGACAAGATATCGTAAATGAATCTAGTCCCATTTGCCAGTATTTGTCCTTATCCCTCTAAACCCTTCCTATTCTTCTACCCATCCAGATGCCTTTTAAATGTTGTAATTGTACCTGCCTCCACCAATTCCTCTTGCAGTTCATTCCAAATATGGACTACCCTCAGTGTGAAAAAGTTGCTTCTTGGGAGCCTTTTAAATCTTCCTTTTATGAGAAAATCTAAAATGAGTGGTTACTGTTTAAGAAAAAAGGGGTCACCCATTTAAGACAGAAATGAGAAGAAATTTGGAACTCTCTTCCTGAAACTGTGGTGGAAACAGAGTCCCTGAATATTTTTAAGACAAAGATGGAGAGGTTCTTGCTGAACAAAGAGGTGAAACTTATTCGGGGTAAACAGAAATGTGGAGGAACCACATCAGCCATGATAGTGGACAAAGAGCTGGTTTGAAAGACTGAGGAGCCAACCACTTTCTTTATTATTAGGTTCATATGTTTATGTATGGAATTCTCCTACCAAGAAGATATTAAAGGCTGTGTGTTCAATTTTTTCCAAAGATGAGTTATGTAGATTTTTGATGGACAAAGGAGTTTAGACAGGAAAGTGGAGATGAAAGCTCAACTCAATCAGCCATGATCTTATTGAATGGTGAAACAGACTCAATGGGCCAAATGGCCTACCTAAACATTATGATCCTCATTATTTTTCATCAATGTATTCAGGGATGTTAAAATGCACCTCTGGGTCATTTGGGATTTGATTTAGACCCTTGGCCCAGGGGTAGTAATGAAGTCCAGTGTCTGTAACTATATCCCATAATGTAATGTAGATTCAGGGTAAATCCTTGTGGGAAAATGTACAGCAGACAGAAGCTTTGAATAAGTGGAAGTTACAGATTGATCTTATTATCACTGAACAAGTGATTAAGAGAAAGGAAATCCCTTAAAACTAAATAGGTGTATACAAGTCATCAATAGTTTGATCGGATAAAAGCAAAATACTGCAGATGTTGGACATATGAAATAAGAACAGCGTGCTCGAGAAACGCAGCAAGTCTGGCAGCATCTGTGGAGAGAGAAACTAAGCTAATGTTTTGACTACAAAATTAGATTATTTTTCACAATAGTGTTTTGGGACTGGAGGATTCTGGGAAGTGAGTTTTTATGCTGTTGACAAAGGGGAAGATGGAGCGAGTGGAACAGATGGTGGTGGGGTTGTGGAGGTATTTAATCAAAATGGATGACGGTGTTCATGCTCTGAAGTTTCTGATTCTTGAAGGTTGTAAAATGCCTAAGCAAAACTGAGGTACTGTGCCCCCAGCTGAGCTTTGCTGCAATACTGCAGTAGCATTAAGACAGAACTGTTAGACTGATGATGAGGTGGTGTATTGAAATGCTGTTTGTGATACCTTCCTGTGCACAAATTGGCTTCTCCATATATGCATTGAGCTTCTTTAGAGGCTTGGAACTTACATTGGTCCTGAAGGATGCTAGATAAATGCAGGTTATTTTGTTCTAACCTATCTTGTGTCACCATTACAAAAAAAATGATTATTAGCACATGTGCTTCATCAGTGGGTATTTCGTAGGAACTGGAAACATTCCACTTTCTTCCCTCCGCGCTACAATCTGCTGGCTTTTCATGTTGTAGCCCTTCTCCACTTCATCCTGTTTCATCTTGCACTGAGTTCTACTTCTTCACCCAGCTTTTTTTTAGATTAGATTACAGTGTGGAAACAGGCCCTTCGGCCCAACAAGTCCACACCGACCCGCCGAAGCAAAACCCACCCATACCCCTACATTTACCCCTTACCTAACACTACGGGCAATTTAGCATGGCCAATTCACCTGACCCTGCACATCTTTGGACTGTGGGAGGAAACCGGAGCACCCGGAGGAAACCCACGCAGACACGGGGAGAACGTGCAAACTCCACACAGTCAGTCGCCTGAGGCGGGAATTGAACCCGGGTCTCTGGCGCTGT
This sequence comes from Chiloscyllium plagiosum, assembly GCF_037043375.1. Taxonomy (NCBI): domain Eukaryota; kingdom Metazoa; phylum Chordata; class Chondrichthyes; order Orectolobiformes; family Hemiscylliidae; genus Chiloscyllium; species Chiloscyllium plagiosum. The sequence goes on from NW_028270153.1 coordinate 8,501,345, forward strand.
GAGGCAGCAGTGCTAACCACTGTGCCACCGTGCCGCCCACCAAAATTCCCGAGGAGGTTTCCCAGTGATCCCAGTACAGAGAAGTGCTTTTTCTCATCCATAATACACAGAGTCAACTACAGCTGTGCTTTTATTTAACATGATCATAAACTCACAAGACATCCTGGAATTTAGTGAAAACTTAGAAAATCACTACCACTTGCTTTTGATATTCTTTATATTCTGCAGCTGCCAGAGAGATTTACTGCACTATCAATGTCTTCCTTGACATACTCTCCTGCTGATGGATCTAATAAATACATTTAATAGAAGCAGCCAGATGCTGAAACAGTCACACAAATTAATACTTTCAGGATTAATGTATTTCCGCAAAATTTTAAAGGTCAATAGTATTCTGTGTTGTTTAGGATTCCTTCAGATTTGATCCAATTATGTTATCAGATACCCTTTCTCTGCAAAAAATATTGCTCCCTCTTTGATCTGAAGACTAACACAGTAACAAGGGATTGAATCTTACAGTAAATTAGATGCATATTAATTTTGGTGAGTTCTCTGGAGGATTTCTCTATGAAGCTGATTGGGTTTTCTGACTCTTTCCTCCCAAGCTTAACAGACTTCTCACAATAAAATTGTTAATTAACTCTTTCCTTTTGCCCAAGACCATCTCTTGGAAAAGTTATTCCCTAGTTTTGGCATAATTCAGATTCCAGTAAGAGCCCAGGACTTGTCCCTCCATTTGGTTTTTTCTTTTTGTTGATTTCTTTTACTCTTTTTCTTCCTTTTACTTATCTGTTGTTGAATACCTTGGTTGCGTCGTGACATGAGTCACAGCGAATTAACGCTGCGCTTACATGAGGTGGGCCCAGTGCCGACTCGTGGTGGTCAGTGAGTGGACCCAGTGCAGACTCGTGGCAGTCAGTGAGTGGACCCAGTGCAGTCTCATGGTGGTCAGTGAATGGACCCAGTGCAGTCTCATGGTGGTCAGTGAGTGGACCGAGTGCAGACACGTGGTGGTCAGTGAGTGGACTCAGTGCAGACTCGTGGTGGTCAGTGAGTGAGGCCAGTGCAGACACATGGGGGTCAGTGAGTGGACCCAGTGCAAACTTGTGGTGGTCAGTGCGTGAGCCCAGTGCAGACACATGGTGGTCAGTGAGTGGACCCAGTGCAGACTCATGGTGGTCAGTGCGTGAGCCCAGTGCAGACACATGGTGGTCAGTGAGTGGGCCCAGTGCAGACTCGTGGTGGTCAGTGAGTGAGCACAGCGTAGACTCGTAGTGGTCAGTGAGTGGACCCATTGCAAACTCGTGGTGGTCAGTAAACGGACCAGGTGCAGATTCATGGCGGTCAGTGAGTGAGCCCAGTGCAGACCCATGGTGGTCAGTGAGTGGACCCAGTGCAGACTCATGATGGTCAGTGAGTGGACCCAGTGCAGTCTCATGGTGGTCAGTGAGTGGACCGAGTGCAGACACGTGGTGGTCAGTGAGTGGACCCAGTGCAGACCCGTGGTGGTCAGTAAGTGAGGCCAGTGCAGACACATGGTGGTCAGTGAGTGGACCCAGTGCAGACTTGTGGTGGTCAGTGTGTGGACCCAGTGCAGACGCATGGTGGTCAGTGAATGGACACAGTGCAGACTCATGGTGGTCAGTGAGTGAGCCCAGTGCAGACTCATGGTGATCAGTGAGTGGACCCAGTGCAGACTCGTGGTGGTCAGTGCGTGAGCCCAGTGCAGACACATGGTGGTCAGTGAGTGGACCCAGTGCAGACTCATGGGGGTCAGTGCGTGAGCCCAGTGCAGACACATGGTGGTCAGTGAGTGGGCCCAGTGCAGACTCGTGGTGGTCAGTGAGTGAGCACAGCGTAGACTCGTAGTGGTCAGTGAGTGGACCCATTGCAAACTCGTGGTGGTCAGTAAACGGACCAGGTGCAGACTCATGGCGGTCAGTGAGTGAGCCCAGTGCAGACCCATGGTGGTCAGTGAGTGGACCCAGTGCAGACTCATGGTGGTCAGTGAGTGAGCCTAGTGCAGACTCATGGTTGTCAGTGAATGGACCCAGTGCATCCCGCGGTGGTCAGTGAGTGGGCCCAATGCAGACTCATGGTGGTCAGTAAATGGACCAGGTGCAGACTCATGGTGGTCAGTGAAAGAGCCCAGTGCAGACCCATGGTGGTCAGTGAGTGAGCCTAGTGCAGACTCATGGTGGTCGGTGAGTGGGCCCAATGCAGACCCTTGGTGGTCAATGAGTGGGCCCAGTGCAGACTCATGGTGGTCAGTGAGTGGGCCCAATTCAGACCCATGGTGGTCAGTGAGTGGACCCAGAGCAGACCCATGGTGGTCAGTGAGTGGACACAGTGCAGACCCATGGTGGTCAGTGAGTGGACCCAATGCAGACGCATGGTGGCCAGTGAATGGACACAGTGCAGACGCATGGTGGTCAGTGAGTGGACCCAGTGCTGACTCATGATCGTGAGCGAGTGAGCCGAGTGCAAACTCATGGTGGTCAGTGAGTGGACCCAGTGCAGATGCATGGTGGTCAGTGAGTGGACTCAGTGCAGACTCATGGGGGTCAGTGCGTGAGCCCAGTGCAGACACATGGTGGTCAGTGAATGACCCATTGCAAACTCGTGGCGGTCAGTAAACGGACCAGCTGCAGACTCATGGCGGTCAGTGAGTGGACCCAGTGCAGACCCATGGTGGTCAGTGAGTGGACCCAGTGCAGACTCATGGTGGTCAGTGAGCGGGCCCAGTGCAGATTCATGGTTGTCAGTGAATGGACCCAGTGCAGACCCCTGGTGGTCAGTGAGTGGGCCCAATGCACACCCTTGGTGGTCACTGAGTGGGCCCAGTGCAGACCCATGGTGGTCAGTGTATGGACCCAATGCAGACCCATGGTGGTCAGTGAGTGGACCCAGTGCAGACTCGTGGTGGTCAGTGTGTGGACCCAATGCAAACTCATGGTGGTCAGTAAGAAGACCCAGTGCAGACTCATGGTGGTCAGTGAGTGAACCCAGTGCAGACTCGTGGTGGTCAGTGTGTGGACCCAGTGTAGACTCATGGTGACCAGTGAGTCAGCCCAGTGCAGACTCATGGTGGTCAATGAATGAACCCAGTGCAGACTCATGGTGGTCAGTGAGTGGGCTCAGTGCAGACTCATGGAGGTCAGTGAGTGGGCCTAGTGCAGACTCATGGTGGTCAGTGAGTGGACCCAATGCAGTCTCATGGTGGTCAGTGAGTCGGCCCAGTGCAGACTCATGGTGGTCAGTGAGTGGACCCAGTGCAGACTCATGGAGGTCAGTGAGTGGGCCTAGTGCAGACTCATGGTGGTCAGTGAGTGGACCCAATGCAGTCTCATGGTGGTCAGTGAGTCGGCCCAGTGCAGACTCATGGTGGTCAGTGAGCGGACCCAGTGCAGACGCATGGTGGTCAGTGAGTGGACCAGTGCAGACGCATGGTGGTCAGTGAGTGGACCCAGTGCAGACCCTTGGTGGTCAGTGAGTGGACCCAGTGCAGACTCATGGTGGTCAGTGAGTAACCGCAGTGCAGACCCATGGTGGTCAGTGAGTGAGGCCAGTGCAGACCCATGGTGGTCAGTTAATGGACCCAGTGCAGACTCATGGTGTTCAGTGAGTGAGCCCAGTGCAGACTCATGGTCGACAGTGAGTGGACCAAGTGTAGACTTGTGGTGGTCAGTGTGTGGACCCAGTGCAGGCTCATGGTGGTCAGTGAGTGAGCCCCGTGCAGACTCCTGGTGGTCAGTGAGTGGGCCCAGTGCAGACTCGTGGTTGTCAGTGAGTAGAGTCAGTGCAGACTCATGGTGGTCAGTAGGTGGGCCTAGTGCAGATTCATGGTGGTCAGTGAGTCAGCCCAGTGTAGAATGATGGTGGTCAGTGAGTGGACCCAGTGCCGAATCATGGTGGTCAGTGAGTCGGCCCAGTGCAGACTTGTGGTGGTCAGTGAGTGGGCCCAGTGCGGACTCATGTTCGTCTGTGAGTGGGCCCAGTGCAGATTCATGGTGGTCAGTGAGTCAGCCCAGTGCAGAGTCATGGTGGTCAATGAGTGGACCCAGTGCAGACTCATCGTAGTCAGTGAATGGGCCCAGCGCAGTCTCATGGTGGTCTGTGAGTGGACCCAATGCAGACTCATGGTGGTCAGTGAGTGGACCCAGTGCAGACTCATGGTGGTCAGTGAGTGGACCCAGTGCAGACTCATGGTGGTCAGTGAGCGGGCGCAATGCAGATTCATGGTTGTCAGTGAATGGACCCAGTGCAGACCCTGGTGGTCAGTGAGTGGACCCAATACACACCCTTGGTGGTCACTGAGTGGGCCCAGTGCAGACCCATGGTGGTCAGTGAGTGGACCCAATGCAGACCTATGGTGGTCAGTGAGTGGACCCAGTGCAGACTCGTGGTGGTCAGTGTGTGGACCCAGTGCAAACTCATGGTGGTCAGTAAGAAGACCAAGTGCAGACTCGTGGTGGTCAGTGAGTGGACCCAGTGCAGACTCGTGGTGGTCAGTGTGTGGACCCAGTGTAGACCCATGGTGACCAGTGAGTCAGCCCAGTGCAGACTCATGGTGGTCAATGAATGAACCCAGTGCAGACTCATGGTGGTCAGTGAGTGGGCCCAATGCAGACCCGCGGTCGTCTGTGAGTGGGCCCAATGCAGACTCATGGTGGTCAGTAAGTGCGCCCAGGGCAGACTCGTGGTCATCAGTGAGTGAGCCCAGTGCAGGCCCATGGTGGTCAGTGAGTGGTCCCAGCGCAGACTGATGGTGGAGAGTGAGTGAGCTGAAAATGTGTTGCTGGAAAAGCACAGCAGGTCAGGCAGCATCCAGGGAACAGGAGAATCGATGTTTCGGGCATAAGCCCTTCTTCAGGAGAGTGAGTGAGCCCAGTGCAGACTTGTGGTGGTCAGTTAGTGAGCCCAGTGCAGACTCATGGACGTCAGCGAGTGAGCCCAGTGCAGACCCGTGGTGGTCAGTGAGTGGACCCAGTGCAGATTCATGGTGGTCAGTGAGTGGGCCCAGTGCAGACTCATGGTGGTCAGTGAGTAGGCCCAGTGCAGACTTGTGGTGGTCAGTGAGTAGGCGCAGTGCAGACTTGTGGTGGTCAGTGAGTGGACTCAGTGCAGACTCATGGTTGTCTGTGAGTGGGCCCAATGCAGACTCATGGTGGTCAGTGAGTGCGCCCAGGGCAGACTCGTGGTCATCAGTGAGTGAGCCCAGTGCAGGCCCGTGGTGGTCAGTGAGTGGTCCCAGTGCAGACTGATGGTGGAGAGTGAGTGAGCTGAAAATGTGTTGCTGGAAAAGCGCAGCAGGTCAGGCAGCATCCAGGGAACAGGAGAATCGACATTTCAAGCATAAGCCCTTCTTCAAGAGAGTGAGTGAGCCCAGTGCAGACTGTGGTGGTCAGTTAGTGAGCCCGGTGCAGACTCATGGACGTCAGCGAGTGAGCCCAGTGCAGACCCGTGGTGGTCAGTGAGTGGACCCAGTGCAGACTCATGGTGGTCAGTGAGTGGGCCCAGTGCAGACTCATGGTGGTCAGTGAGTAGGCCCAGTGCAGACTTGTGGTGGTCAGTGAGTAGGCCCAGTGGAGACTTGTGGTGGTCAGTGAGTAGGCGCAGTGCAGACTTGTGGTGATCAGTGAGTGAGCCCAGTGCAGACTCATGGTGGTCAGTGAGTGGACCCAGTGCAGACGCATGGTGGTCAGTGAGTGGACCAGTGCAGACGCATGGTGGTCAGTGAGTGGACCCAGTGCTGACTCATGAAGGTGAGCGAGTGAGCCCAGTGCAAACTCATGGTGGTCAGTAAATGGACCAGGTGCTGACTCATGGTGGTCAGTGAGTGGACTCAATGCAGACGCATGGTGGTCAGTGAATGGACCCAGTGCATTCTCATGGTGGTCAGTGCCTGGGCCCAGTGCAGACTCATGGTGGTCAGTGAGTGGACCCAGTGCCGACTCGTGGTGGTCAGTGAGTGAGCCCAGTGCAGACTCATGGTGGTCAGTGAGTAGACCCAGTGCAGACTCGTGGTGGTCAGTGCGTGAGCGCAGTGCAGACTCATGGTGGTCAGTGAGTGGACCCAGTGCAGATTCATGGTGGTCAGTGAGTGGACCCAGTGCAGATCCATGGTGGTCAGTGAGTGAGCCCAGTGTAGACTCGTGGTGGTCAGTGAGTGAGCACAGTGTAGACACGTAGTGGTCAGTGAGTGGATCCATTGCAGACTTGTGGTGGTCAGTAAATGGACCAGGTGCAGACACATGGTGGTCAGTGAGTGAGCCCAGATTCTGGATCAGTGGTTTCCAGCATCTGCAGTCATTGTTTTTACCCCAGAGAATGAGCCCAGTGCAGACCCATGGTGGTCAGTGAGTGGACCCTTTACAGACTCATGTTGGTCAGTAAATGGACCAAGAGCAGACTCATGGTGGTCAGTGAGTGAGCGCAGTGCAGACTTGTGGTGGTCAGTGAGTGGACCCAGTGCAGACTCATGGTGGTCAGTGAGTAACCGCAGTGCAGACCCATGGTGGTCAGTGAGTGAGGCCAGTGCAGACCCATGGTGGTCAGTTAATGGACCCAGTGCAGACTCATGGTGTTCAGTGAGTGAGCCCAATGCAGACTCATGGTGTTCAGTGAGTGAGCCCAGTGCAGACTCATGGTCGACAGTGAGTGGACCAAGTGTAGACTTGTGGTGGTCAGTGAGTGGACCCAGTGCAGGCTCATGGTGGTCAGTGAGTGAGCCCCGTGCAGACTCCTGGTGGTCAGTGAGTGAGCCCCGTGCAGACTCGTGGTGGTTAGTGAGTAGAGTCAGTGCAGACTCATGGTGGTCAGTGAGTGGGCCCAGTGCAGATTCATGGTGGTCAGTGAGTGGACCAAGTGTAGACTCGTAGTGGTCAGTGAGTGGACCCAGTGCAGACTCATGTTCGTCAGTGAGTGGGCCCAGTGCAGATTCATGGTGGTCAGTGAGTGGACCCAGTGCAGACTCATGATGGTCAGTGAGTCAGCCCAGTGCAGAATCATGGCGGTCAATGAGTGGACCCAGTGCAGTCTCATGGTGGTCTGTGAGTGGACCCAGTGCAGACTTGTGGTGGTCAGTGAGTAGGCCCAGTGCAGACTTGTGGTGGTCAGTGAGTAGGCCCAGTGCAGACTTGTGGTGGTCAGTGAGTAGGCGCAGTGCAGACTTGTGGTGGTCAGTGAGTGAGCCCAGTGCAGACTCATGGTGGTCTGTGAGTGGACCCAGTGCAGACTCTTGGTGGTCAGGGAGTGAGCCCAGTGCAGACACGTGGGGGTTAGTGAATGGACCCAGTCCAGACTCATGGTGGTCAGTTAGTGGACCCAGTGCAGACTCGTGGTGATCAGTGAGTGGAACCAGTGCAGACTCGTGGTGGTCAGTGAGTGGACCCAAAGCATCCCATGGTGGTCAGTGAGTGGACCCAGTGCCAAATCATGGTGGTCAGTGAATGGACCCAGTGCAGACTCATGGTGGTCAGTGAGTGGACCCAGTGCAGACTCATGGTGGTCAGTGAGTGGACCTAGTGCAGACTCGTGGTGCTCAGTGAGTGGGTCCAGTGCAGACTCGTGGTGGTCAGTGAGTGGACCCAGTGCCGAATCATGGTGGTCAGTGAATGGACCCAGTGCCGAATCATGGTGGTCAGTGAGTGGACCCAGTGCAGACTCATGGTGGTCAGTGAGTGAGCCCAGTGCAGATTCATGGTCATCAGTGAGTGAGCCCAGTGCAGACCCATGGTGGTCAGTGAGTAGACCCCATGCAGACTCGTGGTGGTCAGTGAGTGGACCCAATGCAGACTCTTGGTGTTCTGTGAGTGGACCCAGTGCAGACTCGTGGTGATCAGTGAGTGGGCCCAGTGCAGACTCATGGTGGTCAGGGAGTGGACCCAGTGCAGATCCATGGTGGTCTGTGAGTGGACCCAGTGCAGACTCGTGGTGATCAGTGAGTGGGCCCAGTGCAGACTCATGGTGGTCCGTGAGTGGACCCAGTGCATCCCACGGTGGTCTGTGAGTGGACCCAGTGCAGACTCATGGTGGTCAGTGAGTGATCCCAGTGCATACCCATGGTGGTCAGTGAGTAGACCCCGTGCAGACTCGTGGTGGTCAATGAGTGGACCCAGTGCAGACTCGTGGTCATCAGCGAGTGAGCCCAGTGCAGACCCATGGTGGTCAGTGAGTGGACCCAGTGCTGACCCATGGTGGTCAGTGAGTGGACCCAGTGCCGAATCATGGTGGTCAGTGAGTGGACCCAGTGCATCCCGCGGTGGTCTGTGAATGGACCCAGTGCAGACTCCTGGTGGTCAGTGAGTGGGCCCAGTGCAGACTCATGAGGGTCAGACTTATGGTGGACAGTGAGTGAGCCAAGTGCAGACTCATGGTCATCAGCGAGTGAGCCCAGTGCAGACCCATGGTGGTCTGTGAGTGGACCCAGTGGAGACTCCTGGTGGTCAGTGAGTGGACCCAGTGCTGAATCATGGTGGTCAGTGAGTGGATCCAGTGCAGATTCATGGTGGTCCATGAATGAACCCAGTGCATCCCGCGGTGGTCTGTGAATGGACCCAGTGCAGACTCCTGGTGGTCAGTGAGTGGGCCCAGTGCAGACTCATGAGGGTCAGTGAGTGAGCCCAGTGCAGACCCACGATCGTCAGCGAGTGAGCCCAGTTCAGACTCCTGGTGGTCAGTGAGTGGTCCCCGTGCAGACTTTTGGTTGTCAGTGAGTGGACCCAGTGCAGTCTCGTGGTGGTCAGTGAGTGAGCCCAGTGCTGACTCATGATCGTCAGCGAGTGAGCCCAGTGCAGACCCATAGTGGTCAGTGAGTACACCCCATGCCGACTCGTGGTGGTCAGTGAGTGGACCCAGTGCAGACCCATGGTGATCAGTGAGTGGGCCCAGTGCAGACCCATGGTGGGCAGTGTGTGGACCCAGTGCAGACTCATGGTGGTCAGTGAGTGGGCCCAGTGCAGACTCGTGGTGGTCAGTGTGTGGACCCAGTGCATCTCGCGGTGGTCTATGAAAGGACCCAGTGCAGACTCCTGGTGGTCAGTGAGTGGGCCCAGTGCAGACTCGTGGTGCTCAGTGAGTGGGCCCAGTGCAGACTCGTGGTAGTCAGTGAGTGGGCCCAGTGCAGACCCATGATGGTCAGTGAGTGGTCCCAGTGCAGACTTGTGGTGCTCAGTGAGTGGGCCCAGTGCAGACTCGTGGTGGTCAGTGAGTGGGCCCAGTGCAGACCCATGGTGGTCAGTGAGTGGGCCCAGTGCAGACTCATGGTGCTCAGTGAGTCGCCCAGTGCAGACTCGTGGTGGTCAGTGAGTGGGCCCAGTGCAGACTCGTGGTGGTCAGTGTGTGGATCCAGTGCAGATCCATGGTGGTCAGTGTGTGGACCCAGTGCAGATCCATGGTGGTCAGTGAGTGGACCCAGTGCAGACTCATGGTGGTCAGTGAGTGGACCCAGTGCAGACTCGTGGTGCTCAGTGAGTGGATCTGGTGCCGACTCCTGGTGGTCAGTGAGTGGACCCAGTGCAGACTCGTGGTGGTCAGTGACTGAGCCCAGTGCAGACTCATGGTCATCAGTGAGTGAGCCCAGTGCAGACCCATGGTGGTCAGTGAGTAGACCCCTGTGCAGACCCGTGGTGGTCAGTGAGTGAGCCCAGTGCAGACACATGGACATCAGTGAGTGGGCCCACTGCAGACCCATGGTGGTCAGTGAGTAGACCCCTGTGTGACTCGTGGTGGTCAGTGAATAGACCCCTGTGCAGACTCCTGGTGGTCAGTGAGTGGACCCAGTGCAGACTCATTGTGGTCTGTGAGTGGACCCAATGCAGACTCCTGGTGGTCAGTGAGTGGACACAGTGCCGGATCATGGTGGTCAGTGATTGGACCCAGTGCAGACTCCTGGTGGTCAGTGAGTGGGCCCAGTGCAGACTTGTGGTGGTCAGTGAGTGGGCCCAGTGCAGACCCATGGTGCTCAGTGAGTGGGCCCAGTGCAGACCCATGGTGGTCAGTGAGTGGGCCCAGTGCAGACTCGTGGTGGTCAGTGAGTGGGCCCAGTGCAGACTCGTGGTGCTCAGTGAATGGACCCAGTGCAGACACATGGTGGTCAGTGAGTGGACCCAGTGCAGACTCATGGTGATCAGTGAGTGGACCCAGTGCAGACTCGTGGTGGTCAGTGAGTGGACCCAGTGCATCCCGTGGTGGTCAGTGAGTGGACCCAGTGCCGAATCATGGTGGTCAGTGAGTGGGCCCAGTGCAGACCCATGGTGGTCAGTGAGTGGTCCCAGTGCAGAATCATGTTGCTCAGTGAGTGGGCCAAGTGCAGACCCATGGTGCTCAGTGAGTGGGCCCAGTGCAGACTTGTGGTGGTCAGTGAGTGGGCTCAGTGCAGACCCATGGTGGTCAGTGAGTGGGCCAGTGCAGAATCATGGTGCTCAGTGATTTGCCCAGTGCAGACCCATGATGGTCAGGGGGGGGGACAGTGCAGACTCATGGTGGTCAGTGAGTGAGCCCAGTGCAGACCCATGGTGGTCAGTGAGTAGACCCCTGTGCAGACTCGTGGTGGTCAGTGAGTGGACCCAGTGCAGACTCGTGGTGCTCAGTGAATGGACCCAGTGCAGACTCATGGTGATCAATGAGTGGACCCAGTGCAGACCCGTGGTGGTCAGTGAGTGGACCCAGTGCATCCCGTGGTGGTCAGTGAGTGGACCCAGTGCCGAATCATGGTGGTCAGTGAGTGGGCCCCGTGCAGAATCATGGTGCTCAGTGAGTGGGCCCAGTGCAGACCCATGGTGGTCAGTGAGTGGGCCCAGTGCAGACCCATGGTGGTCAGTGAGTGGGCCCAGTGCAGACCCATGGTGGTCAGTGAGTGGGCCCAGTGCAGACTTGTGGTGGTCAGTGAGTGGGCTCAGTGCAGACCCATGGTGGTCAGTGAGTGGGCCAGTGCAGAATCATGGTGCTCAGTGATTTGCCCAGTGCAGACCCATGATGGTCAGGGGGGGGGACAGTGCAGACTCATGGTGGTCAGTGAGTGGGCCCAGTGCAGACTCATGGTCATCAGCGAGTGAGCCCAGTGCAGACCCATGTTGGTCAGTGAGTAGACCCCAGTGCAGACTCGTGGTGGTCAGTGAATGGACCCAGTGCAGACTCATGGTGATCAATGAGTGGACCCAGTGCAGACCCGTGGTGGTCAGTGAGTGGACCCAGTGCATCCCGTGGTGGTCAGTGAGTGGGCCCCGTGCAGAATCATGGTGCTCAGTGAGTGGGCCCAGTGCAGACCCATGGTGGTCAGTGAGTGGGCCCAGTGCAGACCCATGGTGGTCAGTGTGTGGGCCCAGTGCAGACCCATGGTGGTCAGTGAGTGGGCCCAGTGCAGACCCATGGTGGTCAGTGAGTGGGCCCAGTGCAGACCCATGGTGCTCAGTGAGTGGGCCCAGTGCAGACTTGTGGTGGTCAGTGAGTGGGCCCAGTGCAGACCCATGGTGGTCAGTGAGTGAGCCCAGTGCAGAATCATGGTGGTCAGTGAGTGGGCCCAGTGCAGACTCGTGGTGGTCAGTGAGTGGGCCCAGTGCAGACTCGTGGTGCTCAGTGAGTGGGCCCAGTGCAGACTCATGGTGCTCAGTGAGTGGGCCCAGTGCAGACTCGTGGTGGTCAGTGAGTGGGCCCAGTGCAGACTCGTGGTGGTCAGTGAGTGGGCCCAGTGTAGTCTCTGAGCCCAACACGTTTGTATTGGTGAGTCAGCTCTAATGCCAACTCATGCCTGCCATGGCAGAGGTGTATCTGGGTTCCCAGCGACGTCTGCATCCAGTGCAGGTTCATGGAGGCGGTGGAGGCAGGTTTGGGCCATTACAAGACCTGGTGGCATCAACAGTGGCTGCATTGGTGAGGTGGGCCTGCAGCAGACTCATGGCGGCGGTGGAGTCGCGATTGTGCCGTTGCACTGCTTGGCATAATTAGTCGCATCTGTATCTACGAGGTCCAGTGAGGACTCAGAGTAAAAACAGAAAGAACAGCTGATGCTATAAATCCGAAACGAAAACAGATTTGCTGGCGGCAACTGTGGAAAAAAGTCGGAATTAATAATTTTGGGTTGAGTGACTCCCCTTCCTATCTGAGGAAGGATCACCCACCTGAAATGCTAACTCTGATTTCTCTCCACAGATGCCACCAGACCTGTTGAGGACTCAGTGACGGGTACGTTAGTGGAGAAGAGATGGCACAGAAGCGACTCTTGTTGCAGCAGTGGAGGCATGGCACAGGGGCTGGCCATCAGGCCCACCATCAGGTGGAGAAATTAATAAAGAAGGACTGTAACGTTGAACACTTTTTCTTTATTTCTTTATTTTTCTGCCTTGGTGTTCTGTGTTTTGATTTACTTTTCTGTGTTTTAAGATGGTATCGGAGAGTGGCAACATTATTAACACATTTTGCCTGTACTTTTGTAACAAAATACACTTGATGATAAATATATACATTATACACACATTCATAGATACGTTTGTTACTCAATGTACTGGCTACAAAAAAAATCTTCTACACTTCCAGGAATTTATCAGCCACAGAATTATTGCTAATGTGGTTTGCCAGTCATTTCTAATTATTTATCAGGAGCGATGGAGGAGTGGGTCAGAGCATTGTGGAGGGAATAGTCCCTGTGGAATACTGACAAGGGTGGAAAGGTGTGACATCCTGCAGGAGGTAGCAGTAATAGCAAAGGATGATCCTTTGAATAGAGACTGGTGGAGTGGAAAGGGAGAATGGGGATGTTTTGAGAGGGAATACAGCAGGGATAGAGCCAGTCCCAATCCCATAAATCTTTTCTGCACTCTCTGTAAGATCTTCACATCCGTTCTGAAGAGGGTTTTTAAAGGTAGGCACAACACTCCAGTTGATCTAAGCCAGTGTTTTATAAAGATTCTTTGCAGTACACTTGATTTTGTACTCTACCCCTACATTGATAAATTCCAGGATTCTGTATTTTTTAACCACTTCTACAATCTGTCCTGTCACCTTCAATAATGTTAATCTGTGCACATAAAGCCTCCAGGTCCCACTGCTTCCCCACCTCCTTTAAAAGTCTATATTTCGTTTTGTATTATCTGTCCTTGGTCCTTCTTCTAAAATGTATCACCTCACACTTTCCTGCATTTAATTGCATCTGACACATGTCTGGCTACTCGTCAGCTTTTATGTAGAGTCGTGGAATCATACAGCATAGACACAGACTCTTCAATCCAACTCATTCAAGCCAACCAAGTTTCCCAAACTAAATTAGTCCCATTTGCCTGCATTTGGCCGACATGTTTCTAAACCTTTCCTATTTGTGTACCTATCCAAATGTCATTTACATGTTGTACCTGTACCTGAATCTACCACTTCCGCTGCAGTTATTCCATGCATGAACCAACTTCTGTGTGAAAACTTTGCCCCTCAGGTCCCTTTAAAATGTTTTCCCTCTCAACTGAAAATCATGCCCTCCAGGTCTGAATTCACCTACCCTATGGAAAAGACCTTTGCTATTCACCTTATCAATATCTCTCATCTTTTATTAACCTTTATAAGGTCACACCTCAATCGCCTACGCTCCAGTGAAAAATAATCCCAGCCTATCCAGCCTCTCCTTGTAACACAATGTCCATTCCTGGCAACATTCTGGTAAATCTTTTCTGAACCTTTTCCAATTTAATAATATCCTTCCTATAGCAGGGCAACGAGAAGTGTACACAATACTTCCAGAGTGACCTCACCAATGTCCTGTACAACCTCAACATGATGTCCCAACCCTTCACTCAATGGTCTGAGCCTGTGATGCAAATTTCATAGAACTATGTATCTAAAACACTCGGTTTCTCTTTTTGACAACACTACTCAGAGACTGACTATTAACTGTATAAGTCCTGCCTCTTGTTTGTTTTACCAAAATACAATACCTCACATTTGTCCAAATTAAACTCCATCTGCCATTCTGCAGTCCATTGTCCAATTGATAAAGATGGCTTTATAATCTTAGATAAATGTCTTCACTGTGGACTGTAACATTAATTTTTGTATCATCTGCAAACCTACTAACCAGGCCTCTGAAATTCTCATCTAAATCATTTATATGTCCCCTTCAAGTCATTCACAATCCTTTCACTATTCACAACAGTTCCAAGTTTTGTTTCATCCAAAAATTTTGAAAGTTTGCCCTGTACACACAAAAGAATGAATATGCATCAATGAAACCAGAGGTCACATCCCAATTCCTTCAAACCCCTCTGTGAACATTTCCCTATTCTGTTCACCTTTGCTCTCTGTTTTCTGCCCATGTTATGACCCTAACAGGAATGCACTGGTAATCAATGCACTGGTACACTAATTGCTGAGCACATCAATGTTATTTGATCACGAATATGATTAATTTTGTCTAACTACCAAGAATAAAAGAAATGTTCATCAGGCTGTCATCATTAACTAAAAAAAATTATTTATTTGAAGCAAAACAAAATTCTTACAATAAGTGATAAAGCTCGTTAACTGATAAGCTGCAACATAAAATGAAACTATATCCCCTTAATCCCCAATGCATGCATTCAAATGATAGACTCAACATGCTGCTGTGAAGGGATGATATGGGTTTTTTTTTATAAAGCAACAAAATTAATAATGAGCCTAGAGTCCAAAATCAAAGGATAAAAATGGGATACTTCTCATAGTCCAGTTGATTTCCTGTTGATGAAATCGACATGTCGCCATCTGTAGAATTCATGAGATCTCCCACTTAGATTTGGCTTCATATGAAAATCAGTTATAAATGCTGGCATTCATCATCCCAGGTTCTCACAATATTTTGACCGAGAGAGCACAAATCTTCTAATTGGTTCTCGCTTTAGACTTTAGGAACAAGACTGTTATATAACACTTTGTCCAAAACCTTTTATATGTTCATACAGACTTGCCATCTGCATTGTCCTCATGTAATAAATGTGTAATTATTGGCTGTGTCTTACTAGAATTCAGTTAAGTGTTTTTCATCAGGTTTTGTGGAGGATTTCACTCTGAGAGCCTAGTGGTTTTTCTCACACTATCAGAGAGAAAACAGTTAGATGATTCAATGTGAATCTGGTGTCAGTCATTTCTCATTTCCATTGCACACCTGTGATTTGAATCAGTATGGAAGGCTATACCAGTAATACTTCATGGAATGAGTCGCATGGTCAGCTTCTCAACTGAGGTGATTGTGCACCAAATCCTTAACATTTTCTTCTTCCTTACACTTTCTGTACATGTCAACAGGACTGAACTTCAACACATCCCACCCAACTCTTTTATTTAAGTCATCATCTTTCTACTTTACCCTCAAGTCCCAGATCTCTAGCTTGGTAATGCCGGCCATTGTGACACTCTGCCCCTCCATGGAAGCCAGGATGGTGATGACTGTCAATGACAATACCCATCTATCATGTAGGAGCCCATGCCAACCAATTCCCTATCATCTCCCACCCTTTTATATTGAGTTGACCCCCTTTACACTTATCCCCTCTGTGTCCCAGCATACTGCCTCCAATTCCCCAACAGATTTTACAAACTTGCCTAAAACAGCAATGGAGCTGAAAATGTGTTGCTGGAAAAGCGCAGCAGGTCAGGCAGCATCCAGGGAACAGGAGAATCGACGTTTCGGGCATAAGCCCTTCTTCAGGAAAGAATGCTGCCTGACCTGCTGCGCTTCTCCAGCAACACATTTTCAGCTCTGATCTCCAGCATCTGCAGACCTCACTCTCTCCTAAAACAGCAATGGACCCTGATAACTCACCTTGATTTTCAGTGCACAGATGGCAAGGACTGACTCTGGCCCACCTTTCTGACCAACTGAGAAGGACAGCTTCAAGCGATGAGAGTCCAGACCACTGACTAATCTCTTTGCTGCTTTCTAACTGATTTACTGATGACCCTATGGCTGATTAGTATATCCCAGTCAGCTATTGAGGTGACTTACAAAAGTGAATACAAATTCAAAATATCAATTTTGTGTAAGTTGGCCAGCTTTTCTATACATGATGTTAATGTGGAGAATGCATTACCAATGAAAAAACATCCTCACAGACTCAATCCAGAGAAATTAACTCAAATGAGGGAAGATGCTATGCTCATAGTGGACAATAATATTGCTGAGGAGAAAGTGAGGTCTGCAGATGCTGGAGATCAGAGCTGAAAATGTGTTGCTGGAAAAGCGCAGCAGGTCAGACAGCATCCAGGGAACAGGAGAATCGACGTTTCGGGCATAAGCCTTCCTGAAGGCTTCCAGCAACACATTTTCAGCAATAATATTGCTGAACCAATTAATGATAACTAATCATGATTGTGCCGAAATTGATGCAGGTTTTATATATACAAGGAAAATATATACTGATAGTTCTATTTTATTTCATTTCTTTTGTGTATTAACTTCAATTGTATTGTTAAAAACCAAATCTTTTATACTAATATTTCTGTGAAAGACCACTTTGTTATATGATAAAAATGCAAAATATGATTTATCAAGCTGAATTTCATTCTGGATCCATCTTATCTAGTCATGACATCTGCTGGGATCACAATATTCATTGATTTTTGTGCTTCTTCATCAAAAAAGTAATCAAAGTTAATTAAATGCAATTTGCCTTCAACAGATTTGTACTGATTTTTCTTAATTTGTTCACATGTATTATTGTTAATTTTGTCCCAGATTGGCACTTCTGTAAGCTTCCCCATCATGGAAGTTAAATTAACAGGCCTACAGTTCATCTGAAGGGTCAATGGATTCAAAACATTAACTGTTCTTTCTCTCTACAAATTCTGCCAGACCTGTTGAGTTTCTTTAGTAATTTCTGATTTTGTTTCAATTTTCCAGCATCTGCAGTTCTTTGCTTTATATTACTGTAATTACTGGCCTTTCACTTGTATCCTTGTTTGAATAAGGGTGTAACCCGTGCTACTCTCTTGTTGTCTGGCACCACCCTTTGATATAATGAGGATTAGAACATTGCAATAAGCACTTCCACAATCTCCACCCCTAGTTCCCTGGACAAATTGAGATAAATTCCATTCAAATGTGTAACTTTCCTATGTTCAAACACAAGTGGTATTACCTCTTTATCAAAACCTGGTCCATCTCAGTTGCCTCCTATTGTACTGTCACTTAGGTTACTTTTTTTCAGCACCTCAGGCATCCTCTCTGCCTTCCTTTTTGGTTCCTAATTGATTGTGCTTTTTTCTACTATCTTTTTCATGCCATAGATGGAGTCATTTTTATTAATTGCTGGTCTTTTCTCATACTTATACTTTGCCCTATTAGAATCATAGAATTCTTTCAGTGCAGAAAGTGGCCATTTGGCCCATTGAATTTGCACCAACCCACCCAGATCTAGCCCCAGTGCTATTCTCGTGACTCCACATTTGCCATGACTGACCCACCTAGCCTATACATTTCTGGATACTGTGGACAATTTAACATGGCCAATCCCTAACCTGCACTTCTTTGGACTGTAGGAAGAAACTACATCATCTGGACAAAACCCACACAGACAAAAAGAGAGTATGCAAACTCCACACAGACAGTGCTAACAACTGAGCCTCCA
Organism: Chiloscyllium plagiosum; assembly: GCF_037043375.1. Taxonomy (NCBI): domain Eukaryota; kingdom Metazoa; phylum Chordata; class Chondrichthyes; order Orectolobiformes; family Hemiscylliidae; genus Chiloscyllium; species Chiloscyllium plagiosum. Next base: position 8,518,930 of record NW_028270153.1, read on the forward strand.
TGCCGTAGATTTTCTGGAAGTGGAAGATATAATGGTGCAATATTTGAAATACTTGACTAAAGCCAAACTGGGAGAATAAGCAGATTTGTTTTTTTTCCTTCGATTCAGGGATTTACCCATAACTGAGAGGAACAAAGAAGAGGTTCACTTTCAATAGGGCATTTAGCAGGAGTCTTAGTGGAAGCTTAATGTATTAAAGTGTTGCTCATGAGAAAGGGGTAGCTTAGGATGGTTAGGAAAGAGGTTAAAGAGTTTAGTTTTAAAATTCAAGACCAGAAATGTTTAATTAAAATGCTGGAGAGGTTATGAGTAGCTGAAAAGTTGACAAGCTCAGTTGCATGATTAATCATGGGAAAGTAGCTTATCAAATCCTTCTGGAAGTCTAAGTATGGTGCATTCACCAATTCCCTTTCACCCACAGCGCATGCAACTTCCTCCAAGAGCTTCAATAAATTGGTTAAATGCAATCTCCATTTCCCGAAACCATGTTGACACTGCCTGATTGTCTTGAATTTTTTTTTACATGCCCTGCTCGAATGGGCAGAATCTTGTGTTTAGTTTTGTTGTGTTTCTCTCTGTGAACCTTTGCAAGTTCTCTCAATGCATCTTATTAAATTAATCTCATTAACCATCTACCAAGCTCCTGAGGTGCAGTCTGGTGTGATCCATGATCTGGGCAGCAGCACCACAATCTGAGTCGTCAGACCTCCACCTCCCATTCCATGACTTGCTGGATGCCATGGAATGGGGTGGGGAGGGAGCCTTCATGCAGCCAGGCCCATGGAGCACACCTTGAGATTTCCCTGCCAAAGGGAGCAACATGGTTGCTCAATGGTTAGTGCTTCTGCCTCACAATACCAGGGACCCGGGGTCAATTCCACCCTTGGGTGACTGTCTGTATGGAGTTTGCACGTTCTCACCGTGTCTGCATGGGTGTCCACTGGGTGCTCCTGTTTTCTGCCACAGTCCATAGATGTGCAGGTTGGGTGGATTAGCCATAGTAAAGTGCAGGATTTCAGGGATAGCGTTGGGGAGCTTGGCACAGGTGTAATGCTTGACACAGGGTTGGTGCAGACTCGCTGGCCTGAATGGCCTCTTTCCACACTGGAGGGATTCTATGAAGTATCTATGAAAAGATGATGACCATTATGTGCATTTAGCTCACAACATTCCTATGATTTTATGTTGGTCCCAGGCGTCCACGTTGGCAGTCTGGAGGAGCAAGCAGCGAGCTGCAGTCCCCAGGTACCCATTCTCACCTTCAGGTCCGAAATTCCTAGATTCCCATCTCATTGCCTTGAATTCTGCAAATGTAACAAGTGGCTCAACAAAGGTCTCACCTGACTTCTCATGCAGCTCTGCTACATTTCTTCCAATAACCCAAATCTTTCAGTGCCCTATAAGATTTCACCCAAACGCTTAAATGAATCAGTTTTTGTCCAATGTGTGCAGGAAGGTTTCCTGTCGAAGAACCAACAAGAGGAGAGGCCACACTGGATCTGGTGCTTAGTAATGAACTAGGCTCGGTGTTTGATTTAGAGGTAGGTGAGCACTTTGGAGAGAGTGACCATAATTCAGTTATGTTTAGTTTAGCAATGGAAAGGGATAGGTACATGTCACAGGACAAGAGTTATAGATGGGGGAAGACCAATTATAATGAGATTAGGCAAGACTTAGGAAGCATAGAATGGGGTAGCAAAATGCAGGGGATAGGGACAGTCGAAATGTGGAGCTGGTTTAAGGAACAGATACTGCATGTCTTTGATAGGTATGTCCCTGTCAGGCAGGGAAGAACTGTGGTAAGGGAACTGAGGTTTACGAAAGAAATTATATCTCTTGTTAATGGAAGAAGGAGGCTTATGTGACATTGAGACAAAATGGTTCAGGTGAGGCAATGGAGAGTTACAAAGTAGCTACGAAGGATTAAAAGAGAGAGTTAAGAAGATCGAAGAGAGGACATGAGCAGTCTTTAGCAGGTAGAATAAAGGAGAACCCTAAAGTTTACTATAGATATGTGAGGAATAAAAGGAAGACTAGAGTAGGAATAGGACCAGTCAAAGATAGAAGTGGGAAGTTTTGTGTAGACCCTGCAGAGATGGAGAGGTGCTAAATGAATATTTCTCATCTGTTTTCACTCAGGAAAAGAATATTGTAGAGGAGATGAATGACATTTAAGATATTAGACTAGAAAGGACTGAGGTTAGTAAGGAGGAGGTGTTACCAATTCTAGAAGGAATGAAAGTAGACAAGTCCATGGACTGGATGGGATTTATCCAAAGATTCTCTGGGAAGCTAGGGAGGAGGTGTTGGAGCCTTTGGCTTTGATCTTTGAGTCATCATTGTCAACAGGTTTAGTACCAGACTACTGGACAATTGCAAATGTTTTGGAAAGTATTATGACATATAGGATTTATAATAATCTGGCAAGCAACAATTTGATTAGAAATAGCCAACATGGATTTGTCAAGGGCTGGTTGTAACACACAAACTCATTGAGTTTTTTGAGAAGGTGACAAAGTATGTGGATGAGAGTAGGGCAGTTGACGTGGTCTACATGGACTTTAGTAAAGCTTTCGATAAGGTTCCACATGGTAGGCTGTTGGAAAAAATGCAGAGGCATGGAATTGAGGGTGATATAGCAGTTTGGATTAGAAACTGGTTTTCTGTAAGAAGACAGTGAGTGGTGGTTGATGGAAAATATTCAGACTGGAGTCCGGTTGCTAGTGGTGTACCACAAGAATCTGTTTTGGGACCACTACTGTTGGTAATTTTTATAAATGACTTGGAAGCAGGCATAGATGGATGGGTTAGTAAGTTTGCAGATGACACTAAAGTCAGTGGAGTGGTGGACAGTGTGGAAGAATGTTGCAGGTTGCAAAGGGACTTGGATAAACTGCAGAATTGGGCAAAAAGGTGGGAAATGGAGTTCAATGCAGCTAAATGTGAGGTGATGCCCTTTGGGGAGAATAACAGGAAGGCAGAGTACTAGGTCAATGGAAAGATTCTTGGTAGTGTAGATGTGCAGAGAGATCTTGGTGCCCATGTACATAGATCCCTGAAAGTTGCCACCCAGGTTGATAGTGCTGTTAAGAAGGCATACGGTGTGTTAGATTTTATTGGAGAGGGATTGAGTTCCGGAACCGTAACATCATGTTGCAACTATATAGGGGATACAGGAGTTTATTGAAGAAGGAAATCAGGAGGGTGAACAGGGGGCATGGGATAGCCTTGGCTGAGAAGATTAGGGTGAATCCAAAGAGGTTCTTTAAGTATATAAAAGGAAAAAGAATAACTAGAGAGAGAATAAGACCCCTCAAAACCAAAGTGAACGTGTATGTGTAGAACCACAGGAGTTGGGCAAGGTCCTCAATGAATATTTCTCCTCTGTGTTTACCATGAAGGAAGACATAAAGACTTGGGAACTTGGGGAAGTTAATAGTGATATCTTGGGGAGGCAAGCTGCCTACTTGCGGAATGTTTCAGGGAACACCTCTGGGACATCCGCACCAACCAACCCAACCGTCCCATGGCTGAACGCTTTAACTCCCCCTCCCACTCCGCCAAGGACATGCAGGTCCTTGGCCTCCTCCATCGCCAGATCCTGACTACATGACGCCTGGAGGAAGAGCACCTCATCTTCCGCCTAGGAACCCTCCAACCACACAGGATGAATGTAGATTTCTCCAGCTTCCTCATTTCCCCTCCCCCCACCTTATCTCAGTCCTAACCCCCGGATTCAGCACCGCCCTCTTGACCTGCAATCTTCTTCCCGATCTCTCCGCCTCCACCCCCTCTCTGGCCTATCACCCTCACCCTCACCTCCTTCCATCTATCGTATTCCCAGCGTCCCTCCCCCAAATTTCCTCCCCCCTACCTTTTATCTCAGCCCCCCTGGCACACCAGCCTCATTCCTGCAGAAGGGCTTATGCCCGAAATGTCGATTCTCCTGCTCCTCGGATGCTGCCTGGTCTGCTGTGTTTTTCTAGCACCACATTTTTCAACTCTGGTCTCCAGCATCTGCAGTCCTCACTTTCTCCTACTATATCTTGGGGACAGTCCATTTCACAGTAGAGGAGGTATTGGATGTATTAGAATGTATGCAGGTCGATTAATCTCCTGGTCCTAACCAGATATATCCAAGAACTGCAAGAGACTAGAGAAGAAATTGCAGGGGCCCTGGCTGATATATTTGCATCATCATTAGCAACGGGTGAGGTCTCAGATAACTGGAGGGCAGCAAATGTTGTGCCCTTATTCAAGAAGGGCTGCAAAGAAAAACCTGGGAACTATACATCAGTAAACCTAACATCTGTGGTAGATAAGTTACTTGAGAAGATTCTGAGATAAGATACACATGCATTTGGAAAGACAGTGTTTGAGTAGAAATAGTCAGCATGGCTTTGTGCATGGGAGATCATGCCTCACAAATTTCTTACAGTTATTTGATGAAGTGACCAGGAAGGTTAACGAAGACAGGACAGTAAACATAGTCTATATGAATCTCAGTAAGGCCTTTAATACAGTTCTGCATGGTAGGCTGCTGTGGAAGGTTAGATTACCTGGAATCCAAATTGGATACACAATTGACCTGACAGTAGAAAGCAGAGGGTAATAGTGGAAGAATACTTGTTGGACTGGAGGCCTCTGCCTCGTGGAGTGTCTCAGAGGTCAGTGTTGGGCCCATTGCTGTTTGTTCACAATATGAATAATCTGAATGAGAATGTACAAAGCATGATTAGTAAGTTTGCAGATCACAGTAAAATAGGCGGTATCTTGGACAGTGAGGAAGGTGATCAGAAATTGCAGCAGGACCTTGATCAGCCGGGAAAGTGGGCCAAGAAATGGCAAATGGAGTTTAATACAGACAAGTGTGAGGTGTTGCATTTTGGAAAGTCAAATCAAGGTAGGAGTTTCATGGTGAATGATAGGGCCTTAAGGAGTGTGGCGCAACAGAGGGACCTTGGAGTTCAGGTACATGGTTCTCTGAAAGTGGAGTCACAGGCAGACAGAGCAGTGAAGGCAGCTTTTGACACACTCATCTTCATCAGTCAGGGTATTGAGTATAGAAGTTGGGAAGTTACATTGCAGTTGTACAGGACATTGGTGAGGCCGCACTTGGAGTATTGTGTTCAGTTATGGTCACCTTGCGATAGGGAAGATGTTATTAAACTGGAAAGAATGCAGAAGAATTTCTTTTAAACAATTCAGCACAGAACAGGCACTTCGGCCCTCGATGTTGCGCCAACCTGTGAACTAATCTAAGCTCAACCCCTACACTATCCCATCATCATCTATATGCTTATCCAAGGATATTTTAAATGCCCCTATTGTGGTTGAGTTAACTACATTGGCAGGCAGGGCATTCCATGCCCTTACTACTCATCTAAGTATGACCTTCACAGAGCCATTAAGACAGCCAAGGACTGATACCAATCCAAACTAGAGACAGTGACTATGGCAAGGACTGAATGGCATCTCAGGTTCAAAGAAAGAGACAGTGCAGGATAGCAGATGATGATACATCCCTCCCAGATCGCCTCAACACCTTCTATACTTGCTTTGAGCAGAATTTTGGCGGAGAGATAACATCTATTCCAATAAGTCCTGACGAACCTATCCCAACAGTCACTGCATCAGAGTCAGATCAGTTTTCTTTCGTGTGAATCCAAGGAAAGTGAAAGAACCAGATAGAGTATCAGGCCGTGCACTCAGAGCATGCGCAGATCAACTGGCAGACGTCTCCTCGGACATCCTCAACCTCTCCCTGCAGCAGGACACTGTCCCTGCCTGTTTCAATAGGGCCAACATCACCCCTGTGCCAGAGGTGCGTACTCAGCCCCCTACTGTACTCACTGTATACCCATGACTGCGTCGCCAAATATCAGACTAATGCCATTTACACGTTCGCTGATGACACCATAGTCGAATCTCAGATGGCGTTGAACCAAACTACAGACGGGAGGTGGAAGACCTGGAAAAATGGTGCACTGAGAACAACCTAACTCTCAATGCCGGCAAAACCAAGGAACTCACTATTCACTTTCGGGGGGTGGGGGGGGGGAGATGTTACTCATGCTCCCCATGCATTAACCGCACAGAGGTGGAACAAGTGGAGAGTGTCAAGCTCCTGGGAGTATTCATCCACAACAAGCTTTCTTGGACTCTTCATATGGATGCGCTGGCCACAAAGGCCCAATAACGTCTCTTCTTCCTCAGGCAGCAGAGGAAGTTTGCCATGACGGTGAATACCCTTGCCAACTTTTATGTTGACAACCACCTGATGAAGGAGGTGAGATCCAATCCATCTGAGATCCAATTAAACCTGTTGGACTATAACCTGTGTTGTGTGATTTTTAACTAAGTTTACTAAAATTGTGCAAGTAGTAAGACAAGCTGGACTCTCAAGACAAACATGGGAGTCTTTGTTTGAGCCGATGCAGGGGCTTATGGAAAAAGAGGCAGTGTAATATGTCAGGCACAAAAGCAAAAGTCCATCAAAGCAAAAGCCCAATGGATATACCAAGAAACAGCCAGCTGATACCAGGCTGCAGTGTTCTTGCTGTGGTGGGAACAGTTTGTATTGGCACAAAGTTTGTCTAGCCAACAAACCAGGATATTTAATTTGCAAGAAGACTAGTCATTTAACAACAGCTCATCATAGTAAAAAAGATTTTTACCACAAATTAGAAAGAATAACCCATAAGAAAGAGCAGCTTCCAAGAGATGGCAAGTCAAACAATGAATAAATATCTTTAGGTGAAATAAAACAATCCAAAGGGAAGTATTTGGAATATTGCCATTTAAGTTAATGTGTATCAAATGAATTTACAACATGACACTGGAGAAGGTGTGTCAATCCTTTTAGATGCAGTAAAATGGGTCAATCAAGAAATACTTGAATAAGTCACCATTCAACTCCAGAGAATAGCAGTTATACAAATGAAAATCTGATATGATTCATCGGTTCTTCAGCTCTGAAGAAGAGTCATATAGGACGATTTCCACAGATACTGCCAGACCTGCTCACTTTCTCCAGCACACTCTGGTTGGTTTGATATTCTCTCATGACTTAAAGGATGATTCACAGATTGCAAATGAAAACTTGGACAACCCAGACCCTCAACCACCAACTAAGAACAACACTAGTGAAAGCACCATAAAGTTTATCCTTCCGAAACACAGATTTTGAAGAGGATGATTTTAAAGTATTTTTGAGAATTTAACTGTGATATAAAGGCAATGATTTAGAGGAGATGTCAAGTAAAGGATTAATTCTTAAATAAGTAATTAATAAGATATGTCAGTAATGATAAAAAAATCACAAGATTATAGAGAAATTGAGAACTAAGCTGTAAGAGTGCAGAGCTCATGCTAAGTCTAAAGTGTTTGCTGTATATAGTAAATCAAATATGGAATAGACTACAGTAACCTCCTCCAAGCTAGTCCTATGATAATAAACAGGAAACCATAAAACAGTGGGCAACTAGGCAAAATGGAGCTCATTCTGAGGTAGGATACCTGAAGGGGGCAATGTTTTCAGCAATGTTTTAACAAAAATCTACTTCACTGCAACAAATCCAACAAATCTGCATTAACATGTAGAGAACTGTTCCAGGTCATCAAAATTGCCATTAACAATTGCAGGGCCAACCTCTCTGGTCCACCAACAAGCTCTCAAAGGAGTTTATTTTGTTTATTTATTCATTTTGTGAGATGTGGGCATCGCTGGCTGGCCAGCATTTATTGCCTGTCCCTAGTTGCCCTTGAGAAGGTGGTGGTGAGCTGCCTTCTTCAGCTGCTGTAGTCCACCTGCAATGGGTTGACCTATAATGCCATTATGGAGGGCATTCCAGGATTTTGACCCAATGACAGTGGAGGAATGGCGATATATTTCCAAGTCAGGATGGTCATTGAAGAAGAACTTGAAGGGAGTGGTGTTCCCATGTATCTGCTGACATTGTCCTTCTAAATGGAAGTGGTCTTGGGTTTGGAAGGTGCTGTCTGAGCTTCTTTGGTGAATTTCTGCAGTGCATCTTGTAGATAGTACACACTGTGGCTACTGAGCATCGGTGGTGGAGGGACTGGAGGCTTGTGGATGCAGTGCCAATCAAGTGGGCTGCTTTGTCCTAGATGGTGTCAAGCTTCTTGAGTGTTATTGGGGTTGCACTGATCTTGGCAAGTGAGGAATATTCCATCACACACCTGAATGGTGGACAGGCTTTTGGGAGTCTGAGGTGGGAGGTGAGTTTCTCGCCACAGTATTCCGAGCCTCTGACCTGTTCTTGTAGCCACTGAGATCATGTGGTGAGTCCAGTTGAGTTTCTGATCAATGATAACTCCCAGAATGTTGATTGTTGGGGATTCAGTGATGGTGACACCATTGAATGTCAAGGAGCATTGGTTAGATTGACTGTTATTGGTGATGCTCATAGCCTGGCATTTGTGTGACATGAATATTACTTGTTAATTGTCAGTCCAAGTCTGGATATTGACCAGATTTTGTTGCATTTGGACTTGGGCTGCTTTAGTACCCGAGGAGTCGTAAATGGTGCTGAGCATTATACAATCATGAGTGAATATCCCACTTTGGACCTTATGACAAATGAAAGGTTATTGATGAAGCAGCTGAAGATGATTGGGCCCAGGACACCAGCCTGAGGAGCTCCTGCAAAGATGTTCTGGAGCTGACCTCCAACAACCACAACTCATCTTCCGACATGTCAGGCATGACTCTAACCATCGAAGAGTTTGGCCCTGATACCCATTGATTCCAGTTTTTCTTGGCCTTCCTGATGCCACACTCAGTCGAATGCAGGTTGAATGTCTCCTTAATTGGAGAAAACTGAGTCCCCCATTCTGTTCCCCCTAGCCATCAAGTCATTGAAATTGAAAACTGCTCTGAATACGTTGAGAATCAGGGCTGACCTCAGGGATTGCAGTTCTTAAATTGCAGCCCACCAGGTTGCAGACTTTTGTAGGTCTTTAAAAATCCACCTCATTTTCTTTCAGAGCTAGATTGGCAGGATGAAGGCATTATCGGTCTTGCTCTGTAAATTGGGACTCTTTCTTTTCTTATCAAGTTGAGAATGTGCAGCCCATTCCTTTGCCCATCTAAACTTTGTATTCAGCCTTACATATTTAACATATGTCCAAAAGTTCCATTGCCCTTCTTTCATGCATAGAATTATGCACATTTCTTTGAATAGATGTATTTTTATAGGCTTGTAAAACTAAGCCAAATATAGATGTTAATCATTTTTTGTGTATTTCCTCTTCTCACTCTTAAGTAAGTGGAGTTGCCATGGTAACATATTTTGTAAAGGCAACACCAGAACTCTGAGATATGCCACTATTCCATGCAATTTTAAAATTAAATGTGCACTGTCTGAGATGGTGTTGATGAACACATGTGGCTTAGAACAGAGCAATGTGGATACCTGTCCTGTGTTTAAATCCCACTGTTCAAGGCCTTGTCCATTCCATCTCTGCAACCTCCTCCCATTATACAGCTGCCACCAGGCCCCTTTACCTCTCTAAGCTGTGTGTCCTTCACACTTGTTCACTTCTTCATCTCATCTTTCCTTTTGCCCAATAAATGGAATTGAGGCAAGAAGTGTGCATTCTTCTTAAACCCCTATCTTGAGGCGGCATGATGGCACAGTGATTAACATTGTTGTCTCACGTTGGCAGGGATCCAGGTTCAATTCCACCCTTGGGTCACTGTCTTTGTGGAGTTTGCACATTCTCCCCATGTATGTGTGGATTTCCATTGGGTACTCCAGTTTCCTCCCACAGTCCAAAGATGTTCAGATTAGGTACATTGGCCATGTTAAACTGTCCATAGTATCCAGGGATGTGCAGGTTATGTAGATTAGCCATGGTAAATGCCGAGTTACAGGGATAGTTTGGGTCTGGGTGGTATATTCTTTGGAGGGTTAGTGCAGACTTGATGGGCTGAGTGGTCTCTATCTGCCCTGTAGGGATTCTATGATTTTTCTCTATCTCCCACTTTTCCAACGTCTTTGCCCAATTTGCAGTAAATGTGTCGAAGCTCATCTACTCCACATTGACATCAATTTCTGTCTGAAGGGAAAAAGGGTGTTTTCTTACATGAAAGGTACTTTGTGAATGCAGGTTGTTACAGTGTGACACTGGGGAGCAAGCCTTTGTCTATTCTGTGTTCAGAAATTGTGAATGTGAAATTTAACAGAGTTAACCAGGGATCACGCCTTCTACAGAACGTGATGGCTGTCATAAAATAAAACAAAGAACTGTGGGATGTTGAAAGTCTGAATCAAAATCTGAAATCGCTGGAGAAACTCAACAGGTCTGACAGTATCTGTGGAGAAAAAGTAGAGTTAATGCTTTGAGTCCTGTCAGTCTTCTTCAGAAGCTGATGGTTCCCATGTTGCTGAAGGGCCAGTGGAATTAAAGTTCAAAGAAGACTACACTGTTCTAAAGAAGGGTCACTGGACCCAAATGATAACCCTGCTTTTTCTCTGCAGATTCTGCTAGACCTGCTGAATTCCTCCAGTGCACTAGGTAGTGCTGAAGAAACCAATCTAAAGCCCATCTAGCCTACACTATTCCATTATTCATCCATGTTTATCCAATGATTCAGAGGAAGTGGTGGAGGCGGTTACAATTACAACAGTTAAAAGGCATCTGGATGGGTATATGAACAGGAAGGGTTTAGAGGGATATGGGCCAAGTGCTGGCAAGTGAGACTAGATTAATTTAGGATATCTGGTCAGCATGGACATGTTGGACTGAAGGATCTGTTCCTGTGCTGTACATCTCTATGACTGACTCAATTCCTAATTTCCAGCATCTGAAGTTCTTTGGTTATTTTTGTTGGTTGATTGTGCTGTTCCTGCACAAGCTGTATGTTTAATTGAAGGCTTAAAGAAAAGTTAGCAATTTTTTGTGAAATAAGAATGTGCAGAGATGTAAAGGCAGGCAAGTGTAGTTGATCTCAGTGAATGGTGGAAAATGTTTGTAGTGCTGGATAGTCTATCCCTGTTTTTAAGATGACAAATGCTCTGGAAGTTTTTACTGGATTTCCTTCACAAATAAAAGATTCTAGTTAAAATCTTCCAGTCCCAAACGAGGTCAGGAGGAAGGAGAATGGGGAAAGTTATTTGCACAGGAGGCCGAAATTCAGAATCTAGACTGTGGGATAAACATTTGCAATTCAAAGGCAGATTAATCATCCCAGTTGCAATGTATGAAAAACCTATTTGTGTGTATTTGTATCTTATTAAAAGGCCAGTTCATCAGAATTAAGTGCCTCTTCCCAGTTAAGTTTTTCCCTGTGGAAAAATGTTTGTGTACAATACCCAGGCTTAAGAGGTATAAAAGGGATGTAGTCACAATCATAAGAATAGAACATAGAACATAGTTCTATTCTAATATTATAATAAAGACTGATACAGAAGTTGCTGGAAAATCTCAGGAGGTCAGGCAGCATCAGTGGAGAGAAATCAATGTTAATATTTTGAGTCCAGAGACCCTTCTTCAGAACTGATGGTAGCTAGGAAAAGGATGATTTTTACCCAGAAGATGAAGTGGAGGGAGGGAGAGTGGAGAATAAGTGATAGGTGGAGATAGAGCCCAAAGGGAGAGAAACACAGTTGAGCAGACAGGAGTAATTAAAGTTGTAGCAGCTCATGTGTTGACAAGTCCTGGTGTATGGGGATAGGGAAAAGCATGGGAAAGGTGCTCAAGCCCTAAAATTGTTGAACTTGATATATTTTGTCCTTCTATTTAGGTGACTGCAAAGTGTTTTAAAACTGGGCAAACACTAGATGGTGTTCTGTGACCTAGTCATTGTAAAACAATTTGATAATAACATGGCAATATTATTTGTGTAACTGTTAAAGAAATGAACTTGTACATTTTTAGTATATTGTTGACTCTGCTACTTTTACCCTGAAATAGAATGGGCGGAGTAAGTTAACAATGGAACAGTAATTATTTGTGAATAATATTTACCAGTCCAGTCTGTAGTAATTCACCATTGCACTTGAGTATGCAATCCATAAATCCTGTCATTACTAATAATATTTGACTCATTTTGCTGACAGATGCATTCCAGGGCCGCATTCATGTTTAGGGAAATATGTGCGTATGTGGCAAGAGAACAGAAAACATATTTGATGACTGAATGAGTCTAATTCGGTTTGTTTTAATGCTTGTGGTCTTGGAATGTGTTCTGCAATGTTGTCATTTTTCTTTCAGAAACAAGCAACAGATGATTCAACAATAAAATTTTTAAAGTACTGGCCACTTTCATGATTTAATATTAGTGCTATTTTGCAAGAATGTTGATTATGTTATTGACTGTTGGCTGCATTATGTAGCATGTGATATATTTAAAGTGAAAGCAGCAATTTTAAAACCATCTGCAAAAGTTCCTACAAACTTATTTTCTGTCCTACAACATTTACAGCAGAATTATAATATGACGCATGACCAGGGCACATCTACTAGCATCCTGGGAGCCACATGATATATTCATCATGGAATTTTTGCTCGAGTCGTTTTGCTGCTGAGCAAACCAGCAATATGTGACTAGTAACAGTCATGGGTGAGCAGGTTAAAAAGTGTTTAGTAGGAATATCCACTTTTTAAATTTTTCTTATTCACTCAAAGGACAAGGGCATTATTGGTTGGGACAGAAGGTATTGCCCATCCCTAATTACCCTTGGGAAGGTGGTGGTGATCTGCCTTCTTGAACTGCTGCAGTCCATCGACCAATAACACCCTTGGGGACGGCATTCCAGGATTTTGACCCAGTGACAGTGAAGGAATGGCGATATATTTCTGAGTCAGAATGGTGAGTGCCTTTGAGGGGTATCTGCAGGTGGTGGTGGTCCTATGGGTCTGCTGCCCTTGTTTTCTAGATGGAAGTAGTCATGTGCACATGTGCTGCTGAGCATTGGTTGTGGAGTGAATGAATACTTATGGTTGTGGTGCCAATCAAGTGGGCTGCTTTGGCCTGGTTGCTTCAAAGCTTCTTGAATGTTGTTGGAGCTGCACTCATCCAGGCAAGTAGGGAATATTCCATCACACTCCTGACTTGTGTCTTGTGGATGGGGGGCAGCCAGAGTTACGGACAGGCCTCCAAACAGTAGTCAGGTGCTGGGGCGCAAGATACACCAGGAGATAGAAATGATGTGTAAGAAAAGCAAAGTTAAAGTAATCATGGGGATTTCAATATGCAGGTGCACTGAGAAAATCAGATTGGTAGTGGATTTTAAGATAAGGAATTTGTGGAATGGCTATGAGATGGCTTTTTGGGCCAGCTTGTGGTGGAGCCCACGATGGAACAGGCAATACTGGATTTAGTGTTGTACAATGAGGCAGACCTGATAAGGGAGCTTAACGTGAAGGAACCCTTAGAAGGCAGTGATTATGACTTGATTAATTTATGCTACGATTTGAGAAGGAGAATTTAGAATCAGAGGTAATGGTATTACAACTGAATGAAGGCAACTGCAGAGGCATGAGGGAGGAGCTGGGTAGGATTGACTGGGAGAGGAACTGGTCAGGAAAGACAGTGGAACAGCAGTGGCAGGAGTTTCTGGGAGTAATTCAGGAGATACAGCAGAGATTCATTCCTAGGAAAAGAAGCGTGGCACAGGGAGGATGAGGTAACCATGGCTGACCAGGGAAGGCAGGGATAGCATAAAAACACAAGAGAAAGCATAGAATGTGGCAAAGGGCAGTGGGAAACCAGAGAATTGGGAAGCTTACAAAGACCAACTGAGGGCAACAAAAATAGAAATAAGGAGGGAGAAGATTAAATATGAGGGTAAGATAGCCAGTAATATAAAGTTTGGCCGAAGATTTGTAGCTCGGGTGCTCATTGTTGTGGTTCTGTTCGCCGAGCTGGAAATTTTTGTTGCAAACGTTTCGTCACCTAGACAGGGGACGAAACGTTTGCAACAAAAATTTCCAGCTCGGCGAACAGAACCACAACAACCAGTAATATAAAGGAAGACTTTAAGAGTTTCTATAAATATATAAAGAATAAAAGAGAGGCAAAAGCTGGAAAATGATGCTGGACAGATAGTAGAGGGAAGAAGAAAATGAATGAGGAACTGAATAATTACTTTGCGCCAGTCTTAACGATTGAAGACACAAGTAATATCCCAAAAATTCAAGAGAGTGAGGGGACAGTGCTGAATATCATGACCAATACCAAGGAGAAGGTGCTGGAAAAACTGAATGGTCTGAAGGTGGATAAATCACCTGGACCAGATGGACTACACCCCAATGTTCTAAGGGAGATAGCTGAAGAGATAGGGGAGGTGTTAGTGGTGATCTTTCAGGAATCTCTAGAATCAGGGAGGGTCCCAGAGGACTGGAAAATCGCTAACATGATACCCCTATTTAAAAAGAGAGCAAGGAAAAAACGGAAAATTACAGACCGATTAGCCTAACCTTGGTCGTGGGTAAGATCCTGAAATCCATTGTGAAGGATGGGATTTCTGAATACTTGGAAGTGTATGGTAAAATAGGGCAAAGTAAGCATGGTTTCATCAAGGGGAGGTCATGCCTGACAAATCTTTGAGGAAGTAATAAGCAGGTTAGATCAAGGAGAGCCAATGGATGTTATCTATCTGGACTTCAAGAAGGCCTTTGACAAGGTGCTGCACAAGAGACTGTTGAATAAGATAAAGGCCCATAGTGTTAGACTCAAGGTGCAAGCATAGATAGGAGTTTAGTTTTCTGGCAGAAGGCAGAGAGTGGGGATAAAAAGGTCCTTCTCAGGATGGCAGCCAGAGACAAGTGGCATTTCTCAAGGCTCACTGTACATAAACAAGATGGTGGAACTGAGGGCATTCTGGCTAAGTTTGCAGACAATACAAAGGTAGGTGGAGAGAGACGGGTAGCATTGGAGAGGCAGGGAGGCTGCAGGACTTTTTGGACAGGTTAGGAGAGTGGACAAAGTAATGGCAGATGGAGTACAATGTGGGAAAGTGTGAGGTCATGCACCTTGGTAGGAAGAATAGAGGCATAGACTATTTTCTAAATGGGGAGAAAATTCAGAAGTCTGAAGTGCAAAGAGACTTGGGAGTTCTAGTCCAGGATTCTCTCAAGTTAAACTTACAGGTTGAGTCAGTAGTTAAGAAGGCAAATGCAATGACATTTATTTTGAGAGGACTTGAATATAAAAGCAGGAATATATTTCTGAGGTTCTATATGGCTCTGAGTATTGTGTGCAGTTTTGAGCCCCATATCTCAGGAAGGAAATACTGGCCTTGGAATGTGTTCAGAGGACATTCTTGAGAATGGTCCCAGGTGAGGAACATTTGAGGACTCTGGGTCTATACTTGAGTTTCGATGGATGAGGGGGGATCTAATTGAAATGTGCAGAGTACTGAATGGCCTGGACAGAGTAGATGTTGGGAAAATGTTTCCATTGATAGGAGAGACTAGGACCCAAGAGCACAGCCTGAGAGTAAAGGGAAGACCTTTTAGAAAGGAGATAAGGAGAAATTTCTTCAGCCAGAGAGTGGCGAATCAATGGAATTCATTGCCACAGAAGGCTGTGGGGGCCAGGTCATTAAATATATTCGAGACTGAGATAGATATGTTCTTGAGTATCAAGGGGATCAAGGGTTACAGGGAGAAAGCAGGAGAATGGGGTTGAGAAACTTATCAGCCATGATTGAATGATGGAGTAGACTCGATGTGCAATTTTTCAGCCTAATCCCAACAGGTCGTGTTGCAATTGAACATGGATTCTTCAGTCTCTGAGGAGTCAGGAATTAATATTGTGCAATCACCAGTGAACATCCCCATTTCTGATCTTATGATGGAGGGAAATTCATTGATGAAGCAGCCGAAGATGGTTGTACCTACGACAACACTGAAGAACTCCTGCAGAGATGTCCTGGAGCTGAGATGGTTGAACTTTAACTGCCACAACCATCTTCCTATGTGCCAGGTCTGACTCCAACCAGCAGAACGTTTTCCCTCTAATAACCATTGATTCCACTTTTGCTATGTCTCCTTGATGCCACATTCAGTTGAATGCAGCCTTGATATCAAGGGTTTAATTTCACCTCTGGAATTCAGTTCTTTTGTCCATTTTTTGAACTGTAGCTACAATGAGGCAGGGTTCTGACCTCTGGCTCTTCCCCACTGTGCTATTAATGTCTGGGGGCAGTTGCTGAAAAACTCTTGGGTTCTGTCTTGATCGCATTTTGTTATTTTATATCTGTGGTCTGAGGTGGTCTCTCACATGCCTCCTATCCATGTTCTGGTGCTGGAAATAGTTACATGTGTAACTATTGTATTTAAGTCTCAGCATTATATAGTAATTTTTTGCCGTTTGCTTAAAATTGTAAAGTCTTGTAAGTAATTATTTTAACAAGTCTTCTGGATCTCACTTCTGTCTACTTTGTTCATATGTATGTACCAGTGTTGGACTGGAGTGGACAAAATCAGAAGTCACATGACACCAGGTTATAGTCCAATAGGTTTATTTGAAATCACAAGCTTTTGGAACGCAATTTATATAAACATGATTGTTAAAATTCAACAAAAGAAAGAAGAATTTGGATTAACTCAACTCTATTGGAAAACTGTATAATAGACACAATACCTATTTCTAATTAATTGTTTCAATATAGTAACATCCCATAAACACATCCCTTGGCAAAAAGGCAAATTCAGAAATCAGATTTTCTCACATGCAACCCAGCAGCAGAGGGACAGAAAAAATATTAAATGAAAACTCAGAGACAGTAGCAGCTAAGAGACCTTTACTGCAGTTTCCAACTCTGTTGAGATTCCAGCAACAACTGATGCTGAACCTCAAAGCTAAAAAACTAAAATTTAGAAACCTTGGTCTATGAGAGCTGGCCACACCCATCCAGGTTACTTCTATTGTTCCTACCTTTCTAAAAAAAAAACCCAGCCTCACAAGCTGGCAACTTTCCTGGCATTCCAACTAGACAGCTCGATACCTCTGTCTTAAAACCTCTCAAAAAAAACCGACAAAATAACCTTTTAAAGCCACAGCATCATCACAAAGGGATTGTTTTATCAAATTGTTCATAGCCATACTATGGTTGGAAACTCACTAGCTCTTCTTCCAAACAGTGTTGTTCATGGCATCTATTTTATCCTGTGAGACCTTATTTTAATATCTCACCCGAATGATGACGTCCCTGATGGTGCAGCAATACCTCAGTACTGCATGAGAATGTCAGCCTAGAATAAGTACTCTGGTTTCTTGAATAGTGTTCAAACCCATAGCAGAGCTTTCAGATGCAGAGATAATAGTGCTATTTACTTTGTTATGTTGTTTTATAGCTGAAACTTTATTGCTGGAACAGCACAGCAGGTCAGGCAGCATCTAGGGAACAGAAGATTCGACGTTTCGGGCACATGCCCTTCTTCAGGAATGAGCAGAGAGTGTTCAGCAGGAGAAGATAAAAGGTAGGGAGGAGGGACTTGGAGGAGGGGCGTTGGAAATGTGATAGGTGGAAAGAGGTCAAGGTGAGGGTGATAGGTCGGAGTAGGGTGGAGGCGGAGAGGTCAAGAAGAAGACTGCAGGTCAGGAAGGCGGTGCCGGGCTGGAGGGATTCGGCTGAGACAAGGTGGGGGGAGGGGGGATGAAGAAACTGGTGAAGTCCAAGTTCATCCCCTGTGGTTGGAGGGTTCCCAGTCGGAAGATAAGACGCTCCTCCTCCGACCGTCGCGTTGTTGTGGTTTGGCGGTGGATGAGTCCAATGACCTGCATATCCTCGGTGGAGTGGGAGGGGGAGTTGAAATGCTGTGCTACAGGGTGGTTGGGTTGGTTCGTCCGGGTGGCCCAGAGGTGCTCTCTGAATCGCTCCGCAAGTAGGCGGCCTGTCTCCCCAATATAGAGGAGGCCACACCGGCTGCAGCAGATGCAGTAGATAATGTGGGTGGAGGTGCAGGTGAATCTGTGGCGGATATGGAAGTTTCCTTTGGGGCCTTGGAGAGAAGTGAGGGGGGAGGTGTGGGCGCAAGTGTTGCACCTCCTGCGGTTGCAAGGGAAGGTGCCGGGAGTGGAGGTTGGGTTGGTGGGGGGTATGGATCTGACAAGGGAGTCGCGGAGGGAGTGGTCTCTACGGAAAGCTGATAGAGGAGGGGAGGGAAATATATCCTTGGTGGTGGGGTCCGTTTGGAGGTGGCGGAAGTGACGGCGGATGATGCGCTGTACATGGAGATTGGTGGGGTGGTAGGTGAGGACCAGTGGGGTTCTGTCCTGGTGGCGGTTGGAGGGGCGGGGCTCAAGGGCGGAGGAGCGGGAAGTGGAGGAGATGCGGTGGAGGGCATCGTCGATCACGTCGGGGGGGAAATTGCGGTCCTTGAAGAAGGAGGCCGTCTGTGTTGTGCGTATTTTGAACTGGTCCTCCTGGGAGCAGATGCGGTGGAGTCGAAGGAATTGGGAGAATGGGATGGCGTTTTTACAGGGGGCAGGATGGGAGGAGGTGTAGTCCAGGTAGCTGTGGGAGTCGGTCGGTTTGTAGTAGATGTTGTTTTATACCATATCTGAGAGTTTGGCTCCAAGACAGAATGATGGAAGATAAGGCAACATTAATAACTGTGTTCAGGCTGACAGTTCTTTAGAAATCTGCTTATTATATCAACAATAAATATAACTGTACATGATATTCAGAGATATACCAGGCTCAATACTTATTGCTACATTATTAGGACAATGTTGTCTGCATACTCTGCTCTCTGCAGTCTACCAAGCTCCACCTACACTGTGCCATTTATAGATTCATAGATTCATAGAGATGTACAGCATGGAAACAGACCCTTCGGTCCAACCCGTCCATGCTGACCAGATATCCCAATCCAATCTAGTCCCACCTGCCAGCACCCGGCCCATATCCCTCCAAACCCTTCCTGTTCATATACCCATCCAAATAGCTTTTCAAAATGTTGCAATTGTACTAGCCTCCACCACTTCCTCTGGCAGCTCATTCCATACATGTACCACCCTCTATGTGAAAAAGTTGCCCCTTAGGTCTCTTCTATATCTTTCCCCTCTCACCCTAAACCTATGTCCTCTAGTTCTGGACTCCCCAACCCCAGGGAAAAGACTTTGTCTATTTATCCTATCCATGACCCTCAAAATTTTGTAAACCTCTATAAGGTCACCCCTCAGCCTCCGACGCTCCAGGGAAAACAGCCCCAGCCTGTTCAGCCTCTCCCTATAGCTCAAATCCTCCAACCCTGGCAACATCCTTGTAAATCTTTTCTGAACCCTTTCAAGTTTCACAACATTCTACCAATAGGAAGGAGACCATAATTGCATGCAATATTCCAAAAATGGCCTAACCAACATCCTATACAGCCAGAACATGACCTCCCAACTCCTATACTCACTGCTCTGACCAATAAAGGAAAGCATATCAAATACCTTCTTCACTATCCTATCTACCTGCGACTCCACTTTCAAGGAGCTATGAACCTGCACTCCAAGGTCCCTTTGTTCAGCAAAATTCCCTAGGACCTTACCATTAAGTGTATAAGTCCTACTAAGTTTTGCTTTCCCAAAATGTAGCACCTTGCATTTATCTGAATTAAACTCTTTCTGCCACTTCTCAGCCCATTGGCCCATCTGGTCAAGATCCTGTTGTAATCTGAGGTAACCCTCTTCGCTGTCCACTACACCTCCAATTTTGGTGTCATCTGCAAACTCACTAACTGTACCTCTTATGCTCTCATCCAAATCATTTACGTAAATGACAAAAAGTAGAGGATCCAGCACCGATCCTTGTGGCACTCTACAGGTCACAGGCCTCCAGTCTGAAAAACAACCCTCCGCCACCACCCTCTGTCTTCCACCTTTGAGCCAGTTCTGTATCCAAATGGCTAGTTCTCCCTGTATTCCATGAGATCTAACCTTGCTAATCAGTCTCCCATGGGGAACCTTGTTGAACGCCTTACTGAAGTCCATATAGATCACATCTACTACTCTTCCCTCATCAATCTTCTTTGTTACTTCTTCAAAAAACTCAATCAAGTTTGTGAGACATGATTTCCCACGCACAAAGCCATGTTGACTATCCCTAATCAGTCCTTGCCTTTCCAAATACATGTACATCCTGTCCCTCAGGATTCCCTCCAACAACTTGCCCACCACCGAGGTCAGGCTCACTGGTCTATAGTTCTCTGGCTTGTCTTTACCGCCCTTCTTAAACAGTGACACCACATTTGCCAACCTCCAGTCTTCAGGCACCTCACTTGTGACTATCGATGATACAAATATCTCAGCAAGAGGCCCAGCAATCACTTTTCTAGCTTCCCACAGAGTTTTAGGGTACACCTATGGTCCTGGGGATTTATCCACCTTTAACCGTTTCAAGACATCCAGCACTTCCTCCTCTATAATATGGACATTTTGCAAGATGTCACCATCTATTTCCCTACAGTCTATATCTTCCATATCCTTTTTCACAGTAAATACTGATGCAAAATATTCATTCAGTATCTCCCCGATTTTCTGTGGCTTGCTGATCTTTGAGGGGCCCTATTCTCTCCCTCGTTACCCTTTTGTCCTTAATATATTTGTAAAAACCCTTTGGATTCTCCTTAATTCTATTTGCCAAAGCTATCTCATATCCCCGTTTTGCCCTCCTGATTTCCCTTTTAAGTAATACTCCTACTTCCTATATCCTCTTCTAAGGATTCACTTGATCTATCCTGTCTATACCTGACATATGCTTCCTTCTTTTTCTTAACCAAACCCTTAATTTCTTTAGTCATCCAGCATTCCCTATACCTACCAGCCTTTCCTTTCACCCTCACAGGAATATATTTTCTCTGGATTCTTGTTATCTCATTTCTGAAGGCTTCCCATTTTCCAGCCGCCCCTGTACCTGCGAACATCTGCCCCCAATTAGCTTTTGAAAGTTCTTGACTAATACTGTCAAAATTGACCTTTCTCCAATTTAGAACTTCAACTTTTAGATCTGGTCTATCCTTTTCCATCACTATTTTAAAACTAATAGAATTATGGTTGCTGGCCCCTTGACAAATGTTTGCAGGATCCTAACACCCTTACACAGCTCTACTCATTGACAAACTGCCGTGATTGCTTTTCTCTGTATTACGAATGAATAGGTTTCTGAGTGTCTTTTAAAGAGTTTCCTTATTCTTTTTCCTAAATTTATTTTATATTGAATATTTGAAGGACAAGAAATGTCAAAAATTACATTTGAAGAGATGATAAGATTGCAGGTGACATTTAATTGCAGGTGACATTTAATTGCTTGAACACTGGTTTTAACAGCAAACAATACACTTGGAATGTGGCCTGAGGTTCAGAATACCTCTCACCAACAGATTGCTTTTGCTTTGAGGATAAAAGAGGCCAAAAAAGAACAGCAACAACAGTAAATAAAACAAACATTCAAAGGAATTGCATTGTTTTAAAAGACATTTCTCATCAACCATGATCTAGAATCCCTACAGTGTGGAAACAGGCCATTTGGCCCAACAAGTCCACACTGACCCTCCAAAACGTATCCCACCCAGACCCATTCCTCTGACTAATGCACCTAACACTATGGGCAATTTAGCATGGCCAATTCACCTGACCTGCACATCTTTGGACTATGGGAGGAAACCAGAACACCCGGAGGAAACCCACGCAGACAAGAGAAGAATGTGCAAACTCCACACAGACAGTTGGCTGAGACTGGAATCAAACTCAGGTCGCTGGCAGTAGTGCTAACCATTGAGCCACCATACCAATCTTATTGAATGGCAGAGCAGGATTAAAGGGCCAAATAGCATCAGTTTTATGTGTTCCCCCTAAGCACATGCATTTGACATAAGCATCAAGAATATAGTGTTATAACATGGGATAAACCCCTCTGCTAATTTAAACCAGCCACATAGAAAGGGTTAACCTCACACCATAATCTATTAATTTGAGAGGCAAAGAACTATCCCAGAGGCAATTATTTAAAGTAAAAATTAACAATTTTATTCTTTAGGTCCAATAGAGAATATTAAAACCAACAACTATTTCCAACTCCTTTCTCTTAAACTTATCATTTACCTCCGACTCTACAATATTGGTCCGATAACAAAGTCGTGATTAAGATTTACCAAAAAAAAATCACGTTTCAAAAACCAGTCAGCTTTGTCGAGTCTCCTTTGAAGATTTTCCTATGCAGATTTTCTCTAAGTTGATTTCGATGTTCTGCTGCACAAACATCTTATAGACAGGTACCTTTCAGAGAACTCTTCAGCTAGTGTCTATGTTTATGGATGTCCTTGGCAGTTCTTCTTCGAACTGTTGAAAATGTCCAGTTTTATACCCCAACACATTGGATCATTTCATTGGTGTTAATATTACCAAAATACTAAATTCAATTTGGTATCTTGGGGCATAATTTAAACTGATTGGCTGAAGTTGAATTTTTTTTTGTTTCATGGCAACTCAGTTGCAGCTATTTGTTTCCCAAGTGGTGCTGGATTAGTGGTGCTGGAAAAGCACAGCAGTTCAGGCAGCATCCGAGGAGAAGTAAAATCGACGTTTTGGGCAAAAGCCCTTCATCAGGAATACAGGCCTGAAGGGTGGAGAGATAAATGAGAGGGGGATATTATCTCTCCACCCTTCAGGCACTCTGCCTGTATTCATGATGAAGGGCTTTTGCCCGAAATGTTGATTTTACTGCTCCTTGGATGCTGCCTGAACTACTGTGCTTTTCCAGCACCACTAATCCAGAATCTGGTTTCCAGCATCTGCAGTCCTTGTTTTTACCGTGTATCCTATGGTGCCAATTCACAAATAGAGCAAGAAATTAGCTGGTAGGGCTAGATCACATTGGACCGAATTTTCCTGTTTATGCCAGGGTTGGAGTGCTATAACATTATGTGATTCCTGAGCCACAAGGTCACAATGTGCCTGCTGGTTACCTGCTAGAACAGCTTCATTAGGCAAACACCCAACGGTGTTCCACAGGGATAGTGCTGGCTCCACTTTTGTTTGTAATTTATCTACATAATTTGGAGGAGAATTTAGAAGGCTTGGTTAGTAAGTTTGCAGATAACACCAAAATTGGTGGTATAATAGATAGTGAATAAGGATATCTGTGTTTACAGGGGATCTTGATCAATTGGGTCAATGGGCTGAGGAGTGGCAGATGGAGTTTAATTTAGATAAATGTGAGGCATTGCATTTTGGTAAAAGACAAAAGGGCAGGACTTCTACAATTAAAAGCAGGGCTTTGGGTAGTGCTGTAGAACTGAGAAACCTAGGGTTTCATGTAGCACCTAGGGTTTCTTTGAAGTTTGTGTCACGTGTAGACAGAGTAGTAAAGAAGGCATTTGGCATGCTTGCCTTCATTGCTCAAACCTGTGATAATGGGAGATTGGAAGTTACATTGAGGTTTTTACAGCACGTTGGTAAGGCCACTTCCAGAGTACTGTGTACAGTTCTGGTTGCCCTGTTATAGGAAGGATATTATTAAGCTGGAGTGAGTTCAGAGAAGACACACCAGAATCTTGCCAGGAATTGAGGGTTGAGTTATAAGAAGAAGCTGGTTAGGCTGGGGCCTTTTTCTCTGGTGCATAGGAGATTGAGGCATGACCTTATAGAGGTTTATAAAATTATGAAGGGTAGACATAAGGTGAATGGCAGGTATCTTTTCCCTAGACTTGGGAATTTCAAGACTCCAGGGCATATTTTTAAGGTGAAAGAAAGATTTGAAAAAGACAAGAGGGCAACCTTTTTGCACAGAGAGTGGTGTGTATGTGGAATTAACTTCCAAAGGATGTGAGGGTGCGGGTACAGTTATAATGTTTCAAAGATACTTGGATAAGTACATGAATAAGAAATGTTTGGAGGGACATGGGCCAAGCGCAGGCAGGTGGAACTCATTTGGTTTGGGATTATGCTTGGCATAGACTGGTTGGACTGAAGGGTCTGTTTCAGTGCTCATGACTCTATGGCTCACCCCCAGCCTGTTTGCCACTAAAGAAGGGAGATGGGAAGGATCACACAGAAGGGACTGTAGCACGGGAAGGCAGTGGCCCCACTGAGAGTCGTGTAGTTGCTCAGGCAGAGAGTGTGACTGTACTCAGCCTGGATGTATTCCAAGATGTCTGCTGACCCTGGTTTCAGAAAGGCCTGGTCGTTCTCAGCCGGGACACTCAGCCAGTAGATCTTTGAGACACTCTCCTCCAATGGTACCCCTGTAACCTGTCTCTTCTGTTCAATTTACGGGCTTCAGGTCCACAACTGGAGGGGGCATTGTGGCCTCTGACTCTGGTATTGGCATAAAGTATTGGTAAAGCCCAAAATACAATTGATCATATTTCAAGCACCCTTTGTCAAAAATCCTTATTTTTTTTACTTGCATGACAAAAAGAAATCCCGGTCTTTTCCATTGTATTGATACAGAGGTACAAAATATCTTTTTGGATAGGGTGAGGTGAATGAAGTGAATGTCGCGAATGACAGTGTCTACAATTCTGCATTTGTTTTCCTGCAATCAGGAAGGAAATTTCATGAGAGGCCAAGCCTTCATCCTGCCTGGCTTCATGCACCATCCCTCCTATTCACCAGAGACCTATTACATGATCACTGGGCTTTGTGATGCGTGTGATCTCTGTTTTCAAAGACACGTTGTGTAATTTGCCTTCCTGTTCTTTTAAAGCATGGATTTCATTCTTGTTTTACAAATATGTTATCTTCAAAATCTCTTCCTTACTTGGAAGCATTTGCTTCCTGAATGCCCCTTGTGCTAGTATCACAAAGTATACAGAATTTTATTGTTTATTAAAATACTGCATTAAGGGCATAAGACATAGGATCAGAAGGCCTTTTGGCTCATTGAGCCTGTTCCATCGTTCAATGAGTTCACAGCTAATCTGATAATCTCAACACAATCTTCCTGTCCTATACCCAGAATCCTCAATTCCACTTAGTGATTAAAATTCTGTCTTTCTCACGCTTCAATATACTGAACAACACAGTCTTGACAGCCCTCTGTGGTAATGAATTCCATAGATTCACTATGGTCTGAGAGAAGAAATTCCTTCTTGTCTCTGTCTTAAATTTGTAACCCCTTATTCTAAGATTATGCCCTCCGGCCCTAGACTCTTCCACAAGGGGAAACAACCTTGCTTCATCCTGCTTGTACAATGAATATTGTC
Organism: Chiloscyllium plagiosum; assembly: GCF_037043375.1. NCBI lineage: Eukaryota > Metazoa > Chordata > Chondrichthyes > Orectolobiformes > Hemiscylliidae > Chiloscyllium > Chiloscyllium plagiosum. The sequence goes on from NW_028270153.1 coordinate 8,544,103, forward strand.
TCTTCTGAGGCTGAGCATTCTTGTCATGCCCTTAACATTATTTTCTTGTTCTGATTATTGTTCAACCACAACAGTTGAAACTGAGGTATGGGCTTTCAGCCATATGTCCCCATTTCATGAAAGTGGAGGAAAAAAAAGGCATGATAATTCTCCACTAGTTAGAAAAAACCCTATTATGATGCTCCTTTTCCAAGGTTTTAACAGTCTGCTACTCCCACAATAGACCCTATCCTGTGGAATTTAGGTAAGAGAAATAATAATCAACATTAGATTATTCTCTCTTCCTTCCAGTGATTTTCTTCAAGACAGTCAAGGCATGTGATACAAGTCAATAGAGGCTGGTATCCCATCACCAAGTCATCCTTTATTTACACATGGAGAGTCCTTGACACTGATCCAACTCCCTCAGAGGCAGTTCTCAGAGTGAACAGGATGTTTGACACTCCTTTTTTTTCCTTTTTTTTAGTGCTTATTTTTACCCCAGCACCCATGTTGTGTGTGTGCAGGTGTGAGACACAGTGAAAGACACAAAGTGCACGAATCTTTATTCAAATTCCACCACCAGGAAGATAGGAAAACACCCGGGTGGCCAGTGACAAACACTGCCCTTTGTTTGACACTCCTTATCTGTCAGCCAGGGCTCCCTGATTGGACCAGACTAACAGCATCAATCAGGGAACTCAAGTCTATGAGGTCCACCTGACTGACCTGTTACAATCTCTATAGCACAAAAGAGGCATTGCTGTTTATTCAGTAGCATTGTTAAAGTTCACCTTTCTACAATGTTCCACCTGACTGACCTTGGCAGAATGTGTTTCATTTATTCCAGTTTGTGAATAGTGTTAACATTGCTGCTGGCATTGCAGTTATTTGAAAGCACAACCATGAAGCACAGAGCACAATGCTATCTCCATCCCAATAAGACAATAATTGGTGATCAAGTATATTAAGCATTGCCTGCTGTGGCTCAGGAGCCATACTCTGGCTTGGCAGGCTCTGTAGAGGAAGACCATGGACTGAGAAAATCCACCATTCACTGGCCTCTCGTTTCCCTTGCCCACCTCAATATCCAGAGGTAGTACTATCAGTGCTTACCACTTTGCTATTAAAAAATGAGGACTGCAGATGCTGGAAATACACAGCAGGTCAGGCAGCATCCGAGGAGCAGGAAAGGAAAACATTCTGATGAAGGGCTCCTGCCCGAAACATCAATTTTCCTGCTCCTCGGATGCTGGCTGACCTGCTGTGCATTCCAAGCACCACTCTAATCTTGACCTTGCTATTAGTGTTAATGTCCACCATCTTCATGTCTCACTTGTAGGTGTCATTTGAACAGAGATTTGTGTTTTTGCTTATACATGTGGGGTGGGCATCACTGGCTAGGCTAATATCCATGGGAGCATCTCTACTTGTTTCAATTTTTAAAAGCAAGCTACCAACAATGAATGGGCGGCACAGTGGTTCAGTGGTTAGCACTGCTGCCTCACAGCGGCAGGGACCCGGGTTCAATTCCCGTCTCAAGCAACTGTCTGTGTTGAGGTTGCACATTCTCCCCGTGTCTGTGTGGGTTTCCTCCGGGTGCTCCTGTTTCCTCACACAGTCCAAAGATGTGCAGGTTAGTTGAATTGGCCAGGCTAAATTGCCCGTAGTCGGGGTTAATGTAGGGGAATGGGTCTGGGTGGGTTGCTCTTCGGAGGGTCGGTGTGGACTTGTTGGGCCGAAGGGCCTGTTTCCACACTGTAGAGAATCGACTGAATATAACTGCAGTTTATATTGTTGTTTGTTTAGCCTGTGGGGCAGATCTCATTGCAGACAAACTGATAACAGGGAATAGGTACAAAGTGGGACTTGACAAGCAACAAATAGTTGATTGGTGTGTGGAGTGATGACCAGTTGTTGTTGACAAAAGCCAACAGCAATGCGAATTGTTCCAAGGATATGAACAATGTAGGCCAGGAGACTTGGTACCTCCAAACAGGGATGTGACAGTGAACACCTACTCTGACCATTACTCTCTACGGTAAAAAACACACAAAGCTTTTTAATTTGTGTCATCAGTTACTGCAAGCTGTGACTTCCAAATAGTAATGGAGAGACTTTTTAACTTATGAACCAATCATTTTGTGCCTCCTTGTAGCACGAGAAAAGTACCTGCAGAAGGAAGATAAAGGAATGAAATGTCCTGACAAGTAAAAGGACTATCTCAGCAAACCATGTGTATATACACCACGGAATGGCCTACCCAGTTTTTCCCTTTATCCATAAAACCAATTTTTTGTGTCTATCTGCATGTGCCTGTGTGTCTGTGTAGGCAAGTTTAAAATGAGGCTAAAGTGTTAACTAATAGAGATTTATGCTAGCAGTCCATAGTTGTTTACTTGTAGTTAGAATATATTTATTTGTAAAAATAGTTATTCTTGTTTAGTGCAATAACATTGTCTGTCCTTTCTGTCAACCTCGGTTTAAAAGACAGGTAAATTGGAGAACATTTTGTACTTTAATAAAATCTTTAACTTCTGTGATGACTCCAGCAATAGCTGAGCTTTATATCGAGCATGTTTCCTCAGTGAGGATGACAGCTTTTAGTGAGGAATTTCCAGGATTTCGACCCAGCGACAATGAAGGAACAATTAGATATTTCCGAGTCAGGATGGTGAGTGGCTTGAAGAGGATTATGCAGGTGGGGTTGTTCCAGGTATCTGCTTCCCTTGTCATCTTCATTGTAGGTTTTACACGTTTGGAAGGTGCAGTCGAAGTAATCTTGGTGAGCAGCTGCAGTGTACCTTGTGGAGGCCACACTATGCTGCCACTGTGCATTGGTGGTGAATGGAGCAAATGGTGATACTGGTGCTTGTGGTGCCAATCAAATGGGCTACTTTTTCCTGCATGGTGTTGAACTTCAGTGTTGTTGGAGCTACACCCATCCAGGCAAGTGGGCAGTCCAATGTTACTTTTTTTCAGAACTGGGAGAGGTTGGGAAATAATGGTTGTCATGCTGTCAACACTGGAGATGGAGGGATGAGTGGAAGAGATTGTGAAAATGGAGGATGAATTGAAAAAAAGAGAAAAGGTTTCCATTTATATAACACTTTCATGACCTTCACATATCTCAAAGTTCTTTATGGGCAATTAGATACTTTCTAAAGTAAATTATAGCAGGGAAAATGCAGCAGCTAATTTGGACACAAACAACACTGACATAATGACCAAATAATCTGGACTGAATTGTGCTGGTTATTGGCAGGTCCCACAGCCAGAGCCAGAAGTGTGGTGACCTTGCTTTGGTGGTTGATGGGACTCAGGATAGTACAGGGCCAGTGGTAGCCCTGCAAGAGATTGCCACTAAAACCACCATACAATTAAAGGCAGTGGCCCAAGGCCAAGACGTACCAGTCTGAACAGAGGCCCTGCTGGCAAAGGCATTACTGATGCTGCACACCCAGAAAGAGAACATATCAATGGCAGGCACTCTCAAAGATTGGTAAATTATGGTTGAGGGAGGTTAGGGCTTCTTCAAAACAGGGCAAAGAGATTTGTTTCTGCAGGCAACTTGGGGTACAGGGCATTGACCATTGCAAATCAGTCCCTGATCTTGGCTATTTTTTAATTCACTCACAGGGTGTTGCTGGCTGTGTCGGTATTCATTGCCCATCCCTGGTTGCCCTAGAGAATGTGGTGGGGAGCTGTGTTCTTGAACCACTGTAGTCCATTTGCTATAACGACACACACAATGCCAAGGATTTTGACTTAGTGACAGCATAGGAACGGCAATGTAGTTCCAAGTCAGGGTGGTGAGTGTCTTGAAGGGGAACTTGCAGGAGATGGTGTTCCCATGGATCTGCTGCTCTTGTAGCTGGTAGTGGTCGTGGTTTGGAAAGTGATGTCTAAAGATCTTTAGTGAATTTCTGCAGTGCATTTTGTAGATGGCATGCAGTACTGCCATTGAACATCAGTGGTGGAGAGAGTGAATGTTTGTGGATGTGGTACCAATCAAGTGGGCTGCTTTGCCCTGGATGGTGTCAAGCTTCTTGAGTATTGCTGGAGCTGTACCTATCCAGTGGGAAGTAGGGAGTATTCCATCACACTCCTGACTTGTGCCTTGTAGATGATGGACTGGCTTTGGGGAGTCAGGTGATAAGTTACTTGCTGCAGGATTCCTAGCCCTTGACCTTTTCTTGTAACCACTGAATTTATATGGCAAGTATAATTCAGTTTCTGGTCAATAGTAGTGCACAGAATGTTGATAGTGGGGGAGGGGGTGTGGGAAGGGGATTCATTGATGGTATATGGTGATGGTTAGATTGTCCCCTTTTGAAAATAGTCGGTGTCTGGCACTTGTGTATCGTGAATGTCACTTGCCACTTGTCACCCAAACCTGGATTTGTTCAAATCTTGCAGCATTTGGACATAGACTGCTTTAAGACTTGAGGAGTCATGAATGAGCTGAACTTAACTCTCTGACCCCTTTCTCATGGCAAACCTTCACCTCCAAAGTATCACTCAGCTCCCTACAGTTCCTGGTCTTCAGCAATTCTGCTGTATGTACAGTCAGCGGTAGAGCCTTTGGAGAAGCAGTTACGAGCAGTGACAGCTTGAGGCAGGGTACCACTATTTAACATGATAGCTCGTGACTGAAAAGGATGATATTATCATGAGATAAGTTCCACCCATTAGGATATGAAGGACATTTCTGAGAGGAGTTAACTAGTTTACTTCCAGTCTCTGAACTGTAATGGAATGCCAGCTGCCTATTCCTGTGCTGCAAGAGCTCTAGGACTCTAATACATCATGCTGATACAAGGATGGATTTTCCATATAGACCATTCACTGACCCTGCAAGTGATTGACCCTGGAGCCTATCGCATCACCACTCAAAGTGCTTGATGGTTCAGAGAGCTTTCTTGTTGCTGGAGATGAGGGAATTCTCATTGTTAAAAACCTCTGCCAATGGTTATGACACAGCAGTGAACCCTTCTGTTAACTAAACCAAACATCCAGAAAAGCCCATCTTGTTTCATAATCTGATAAAATATGAGTGAGAGAGAACTTCCAAATTTGACTATTAAAGAAAAAAATCAATTTATTCTTTAAATATGAACATTAAACAACAACTATTTACAACTCTAAGCCTCCTTTCTCTTGAATGTTTGTTATCTACCTCCCACTCTATAACAATATACTATTCAGATAAAAATCTGTATTAAAATGACATCAACTTAATTTCTAAACCACACAACAGCTGTTGTCATTGATGTCTGCCTTCCTCTGGCTCTAGATCTCCTGGGCCATCTTTGGCCTTTTGCTGCAAAGATGTTTCATATGAAAAAAGTACATTTGATAGAGAGTGTGTTGCTGGCAGTTACTTTAGTAACGGCAGTTGGTCTCTCTGTCTAACTGTCAAAATGTCTGCTTCTTTATACCCCCAGCATTGGATCGTCTCATTAGTTCGATGCTGACAAAACAATAAATTCAATATTGATTAGTTTTTAGTATCCTGGGGCATAATTTAAACTAATTGGTTCAATTCTAATTGTTGTAAAAATAGCAAACAAAACTCAGGTACTTGTTTCACAGCCAAATGTGACATATTTTCAATTTTCCAGTGCATTCTGAGATTGCTAGTCAGTCACATGACTGTTGCCTGCAAGTATTCAGTGCAAGACAGTTTTCACTCTCTCTTAAAGGTACAGTAAACGTCTTCACCTTCATAACATCTTCCCCCTTAAGAAAAAAATGAACCATCAAAACGAAAAGATGGCTTAATTTTTTTTTCTAAGTTTTAACCCCATTACAATGAAATACATCAGACATTAATCTAAGTTCATATTAATTTCTGCACTTTTATATTAATTTCTGCACACATTCTTGGAAGAGCAGAGTCTGATTAGAACAAGTCAACATGGATTTAGTAAAGGGAGGTCATGCCTGACAAACCTGTTGGAATTTTTTGAAGAGGTAACAAGTAGGTTAGACCAGGGAAACCCAGTGGATGTGGTCTATCTAGACTTTCAAAAGGCCTTTGATAAGGTGCCACACGGGAGGCTGCTGAGCAAGGTGAGGGCCCATGGTGTTCGAGGTGAGCTGCTGGGATGGATTGAGGATTGGCTGTCTAACAGAAGGCAGAGAGTTGGGATAAAAGGTTCTTTTTCAGAATGGCAGCCGGTGACGAGCGGTGTCCCGCAGGGTTCGGTGCTGGGGCCACAGCTGTTCGCATTATATATTAATGATTTGGATGAGGGAACCGGGGGCATTCTAGCGAAGTTTGCCGATGATACGAAGTTAGGTGGACAGGCAGGTAGTACTGAGGAAGTGGGGAGGCTACAGAAGGATCTAGACAGGTTGGGAGAGTGGTCCAGGAAATGGCTGATGGAATTTAACGTGAGCAAGTGCGAGGTCTTGCACTTTGGCAAAATGAATAAAAGCATAGACTACTTTCTAAATGGTGAGAAAATTAATAAAGCCAAAGCACAAAGGGATCTGGGAGTGCTAGTCGAGGATTCTCTAAAGGTAAACATGCAGGTTGAGTCCGTGATTAAGAAAGCGAATGCAATGTTGTCTCTTATCTCAAGAGGATTGGAATATAAAAGCAGAGATGTACTACTAAGACTTTATAAAGCTCTGGTTAGGCCCCATTTGGAGTACTGTGTCCAGTTTTGGTCCCCACACCTCAGGAAGGACATACTGGCACTGGAACGTGTCCAGAGGAGATTCACACGGATGATCCCTGGAATGACAGGTCTAACATATGAGGAATGGCTGAGGATACTGGGATTGTATTCGTTGGAGTTTAGAAGATTAAGGGGAGACTTAATAGAGACGTACAAAATAATACATGGCTTGGAAAAGGTGGATGCTAGGAAATTGTTTCCGTTAGACGAGGAGACTAGGACCCGTGGACACAGCCTTAGAATTAGAGGGGGTCATTTCAGAACAGAAATGCGGAGACATTTCTTCAGCCAGAGAGTGGTGGGCCTGTGGAATTCATTGCCACGGAGTGCAGTGGAAGCCGGGACGCTAAATGTCTTCAAGGTCGAGATTGATAGATTCTTGTTGTCTAGAGGAATTAAGGGCTACGGGGAGAACGCTGGTAAGTGGAGCTGAAATGCGCATCAGCCATGATTGAATGGCGGAGTGAACTCGATGGGCCGAATGGCCTTACTTCCACTCCTATGTTTTATGGTCTTATGGTCTTATATATTTATATATAACATTGGTATCTTTCAATCTAATCTATATTTCATCCATTAAATCCGTGATAATGCATCTGCTATCATATTCTTACAACCTGCAACATGTGCAATTTGTAAATTAAAAGTCTGTAACATAAGATTTCAATGAAATAGTCTCATATTTTTGTCTTTAAATCATTCCAAGAATATAAGAGGATTGTGATCCATGTACACAACTGTCTCTGACAGATTGTCCCTCACATAAATATTAAAATGTTGAAAGGCCTGTACCAGACTCAATAAGTTCGTTTTGATTGTACAATATTTTCTCTGGTGGATGTTGAGTTTCTTTGAAAAGTAACCAATTGATCGTTCAATCCCATCATCATCTTCCTGTAGCAGTGCAGCTCCAACTCCTTTGTCACGAGCATCGATTGCAACTTCGAAGGGTTTCAAAAAATTTGGTATAGCTAAAACTGGTGTGGTGGTTAATACTGCTTTTAAATTGTTAAATGCCTCCTGGCATTGTTCTGTCCACCGAAATGTTGTGTTCTGCTTCAGTAGATCTGTTAGCAGTGCCAATATGCTGCTGAAGTTGGCAACAAACGTCTGGTAGAATCCACTTACTCCCAAAAATCAAAGCACCTCTTTCTTTGAGGTTGGTCATAGAAATTCCTCGATGGCTTTTGTCTTTGCGTTCCTTGGGGTCAACCTTCGTAACACACAGGCTTAGGCAAAAGCAATGAACATCCCGACTTGTGACTTCACCTCAAATGTATTTCGTTGACTGTGTTGTGCTTTGAGGTGTTGTGTTGTTGTGGAAGGTACAATATTAGAACTAATTTCTTCCTTCTTAAGACTAGAGGCAAGAAAATTCTATAAAACAGCGGTGAGGCTAATGGTGCTCACTTTCATGTACAATTCAGGCAGCAACATCAGGAGATTGCGTGTGTAGAGTTAATCATGAAACTGTCCAAAATGGTGACCTGTATATTTTGAAAAGCATAAAGTTCCTGGATTCACATGGTAGATTTTTTCTAAGCTTGTCACGGAAAGTTAGGCTGAAATGAAGAAAAGAAACTGAACTGATCGGTCTAAAGAATAAGAGGTCATAAAAAAAACCTGCCAAAATCCTTGTAGGCATTTAATATGAACTTTTACAAAAATAGAATCTCAATACTTTCTTTTTAGAGATTATGTTTTGTTTTACCTCTATTTTCTACTCTCTTTTAATCCAATGGGTGTAATTTAATGGTTGGGTCAGTGTTAGGAGCTCACAACATTCTGGTGCATATTCTGTCTTTATTGAACTGTCTGTAGGATTGCTGTCTCCAGCCAGTGTCATTATATGCCCAGTCAGGAAGTACATTGCTACAGACTTGCATTTCTATCCCAAACGTTACCTTTTTCATGCAAAAGAAACATTTGCATGCATTATCAATTACAATTTGAGTTTCCCAAGTTACCCGCTACATACACAACTGCTCTCATGCATTAGGTTCGATTGTGAGACGTAGTATAAGCAGTCGACCATTCAGAAGGCATTTTCAAATAGACTATTAAATTTATTAAGAAGCAACGATTTAGATACGATACATGAGTTAGTTAGAGGAATAAAAATGAACCATGACAATGAGAGTTGTTCTCTAATACTCGAGGATAACAGGTCTTTGCACAAAGTATGTCAATCTCATTAAAGTTGCAATGACAGCATCCTGCTCTTCAACCGGTGTCTGGGAATTCTTCCCTTGGCTTTCCTCCTTTCTTCTGACTGGTGCACCTTGCCTCTGAAATGGATTGCTCCCTGATGAGGACTACCCCTGACCCAGACCACTTGTTGACAGATCTGATTTCTAAGGGGCTTATAGTTTACACTTTGATAATCACTTATAGCCTCAGGCCAACTATTCACAGTATCAGAATAAACTACTTTCCTCCTTGTCCACCTCCATTGTCAGGTTAGATTTAATTTTTCCTAGGATCAAAGCTTCTATTTTACCCAACGCTGTATTGATGATATGTGCTAGAAAGTTTTTTTGCATCAGTTCAATGAAACATAGTGACCTCAGTAATCCCTGCGATCTTTACCATGTCTTCCTTGTCTTTATTTATTAAAAACTGGTTATGCTTGCAGAACGAAAGTTACTCCTGTAAAAGCAGTTACATATAAGATCTCATGCAACACATAATATGTTAGAAATGCTCAGCTTTAAAGGAACTCAAATTTCCAACAATTAGCAATTTGTTACTCGAACACACACATGGTCTTTAAACTGCACTGGCCTATTACTGGTATGCATATGCATTGGTGTTGGCTGCTCTTTAAGGTGGTATATCTACTCTGGGGAGTGCCATTCCCATGCCATTTGTTGTGTTTGTGGAGTGCAGTGGGTTTGATGGTTGATCTATGATCTGTGCAAGTAGTGGATTCACGTCTTCCTGATCGATTGCATCCAACTCGAAAGAGCTTCTTCAGTTATGTGTCTGCACCCTTGGTGGTGATGGTATATCTTGTTGTTTACTTTCACCATGTACATTCAATGTGCCAACTGCTCTATGCAGGTGCCACGTTGCCATTGAAGTGACTCTTGTCGAGAGCATTGGACTATTTCCCACGTCATGAGTCAGTGTTTTTCTCTGCTCAAGGATTACCTTGTATATATCTGTGTAGGATTTGCTTGATTTCTTTATGGCACCTTTGGTAATTTCTACTGCCACCTCAGATTTCTATTTGGTTGGGGACGGTATGGAGATGATGTGTAATTCTGAATTCCACATCCTTCATGAAGTGACTTCTTGTGAATGAAAGGTCATGAGAGGAACGCTATAATAGCTGCAGTGTACTGTCAGACACTTTACAATCTCACTGACAGTTATTGAAGTCGGCTGAACTATCTCCAGTCTACAGGGACAAAACCACCAGACCCTGGATTAGAGTGAAGAGATCTAAGCCCAGCCTCATCCATGGCCTGTCTGGGATGTCAGGTACCATCAGCAAACCACTAGTTTGCTTAGCTTTGTCCTCATTATGCACTGCCTGATGTGACTTCATTGCTTATTTTATGATGGGCAGAGCTCATCTCTTGTCTTCCTTGGACTTGTCTCAACTCCTTGGTGACTGGCATCTCCCTCCTCCCCTCCTGGAGCATAATAACTGTATTTGCTTTGTGAAATATGACACCTTGAACTATTGATTCATCTCTATACGCTCCACATGCTCCTACAGCATGTGTTCTTGATGCATTTAGGAAAGAGAACTGAGACCAGAATTATTTACAACACACTTTGATGATTTGATTGAAAAAAGTTAATACCATCATCCTTTGAACTCACTGTCTTTGGGAAGAATGGCTTTTGCTTGCCATCTACGATCTAGATTACTAAATCTTAATCTTAATCATTGCATTGAGCACACAAAGAAATCTGTCTTCTCAGCATAAGCATGGTGTCATCATTTACTTCAACCTGACTATTAAGGGCTTTGTTTCCTCGCTTGCACTGTTGAACCCCTTTGGACAGGTCGTGTGAAGCTCATGATGTTAAACGGTGTACCGGTGTCTGACACTTTATGACAAGCTGATGTTCTGCTCCTGGCATCATCATTCCAACAATCCCAAGCTATTTATCACCTAATGACCTCACTAACCCGGAAAGATATTGTGAAACTTGAAATGGTTCAGAAAAGATTTACAAGGATGTTGCCAGGGTTGGAGGATTTGAGCTATAGGGAGAGGCTAAATAGGTTGGGGCTGTTTTCCCTGAAGCGTCGGAGGCTGAGGGGTGACCTTATAGAGGTTTACAAAATTATGAGGGGCATGGATATATAAATAGACAAAGTCTTTTCCCTGGGATCAGGGAGTCTGGAACTAGAGAGCATAGGTTTAGGGTGAGAGGAGAAAGATATAAAAGAGACCTAAGGGGCAACTTTTTCACGCAGAGGGTACGTGTATGGAATGAGCTGCCAGAGGAAGTGGTGGAGGCTGGTACAATTGCAACATTTAAGAGGCATTTGGATGGGTATATGAATAGGAAGGGTTTGGAGGGATATGGGCCGGGTGCTGGCAGGTGGGACTAGATTGGGTTGGGACATCTGGTCGGCGTGGACAGGTTGGACTGAAGGGTCTGTTTCCATGCTGTACATCTCTATGACTCTATGACTCTATAACCCAAACTGCTATCGTGATCTGCAGCCATTTGTCAGATCGATTTCTCTTTAGCTGATAACTCTCCAATGAATGAATGAATGAATGAATGATTTATCTTGAATATACAGTGAAAAATATTTTGCTGCCACAATCAACACCATTTTGAATTACAATAATGATAAAAAGAAATTACTAAAACAAGAGTTCATATTCTCCTCAAATAGGGGTCTTCAAGCATGGCTTCAGAGTTCCTGCAAGATCTCTGGAAGGTGTTCCAGTGCTCAAGGAGACCTGCTCCAGTAACAGCAACAACGATGCTGATGCCCTATTGGTGCCACCGCCTCCATGCTACTAAGAGTCCAGGCTCTGGACCAGGAGTCCCTCGTCTGGGCACTGCCACCCGACCAGGAGTCCAGGCTCCAGGCCTACTGCCTCCAGAGGTCCCTGCTCCTGGCACTGCTGGAGACTCAATCTACGCTGACACTGCAAGCACCACTCCTCCGAAAGCACTCTGGTCTTAAAGATGAAGAAGAAAGGAAAGGAAAAGAAAGGAAAAACATGGACTAAACATTGCCATCAGCCTGGAATGGAAGGGCTCCAACAAGCCCAAACATTCCGTATTGTGCCGGCACCTGCTTGTGTTTCCTTCCAGCCGTATACCGAGGTGCAAATGCTCAACTTTCTAGATTGAGAACAGTGCTTTAACTTACACTGAACATTCTTTCTTTTTCTTTGTGTGATATCCTCCACTATATTCACATCCTTGCTTTAAACTTGGAGCAGAATGCAAGGTTCAACTATTCTGCCACAAAGATGCTCTAACTGCTGCTTTCTGACCTCGGTGCCTCTGCACTTGTTGGATCAATTTCTTGATCTCTTTCCTCTTGTGGGTGAGTCCAGAACTGTGAGGCACTCTTTGGAAATTTACGGCCAGAGCTGTGTGGTTTGTGTAATCTTGGAATTCTCTGTCTCAGCATGTGTTGGAGGTAGATTCAGTGAATGTTTTAAAGACTGAATTAGGTTCTTGTCAGACAAGGGAATCGGGCTGTGGAGGACAGATAGCAAGGTCGAATTTGAAAGACATAAAGAGATGGTGCAGGTCAGAGGAGCTGGTCTGCTCCTATTTAGAGTCCATATGTTCCTAAGATTCTCTTCTCTCATAAAGATGCTTTCACTGCAGGTTCTCCAATGCCTAATACAATCCTGTCGGAATAGGTTGCCTTCTGGTTTTCCAAATTCACAAGATTTTGCAAGCTATAAAATGAAGTAGTGAAGTTTCCACCCTCAGGTGACTGTGTGGAGTTTGCACATTCTTCCCATGTCTGCATTGGCTTCCTCCTGGTGCTCCAGTTTTCTCCCACACTCTAAAGATGTGCAGGTTAGGGTGGACTGGTCATGCTAAATTGCCCATAGTGTTCAGGGATGTGCAGGTTAGGGTGGACTGGTCATGCTAAATTGCCCATAGTGTTCAGGGATGTGCAGGTTAGGGTGGACTGGTCATGCTAAATTGCCCATAGTATTCAGGGATGTGCAGGTTAGGGTGGACTGATCATTCTAAATTGCCCATAGTGTTCAGGGATTTGCAGGTTAGGGTGGACTGGTCATGCTAAATTGCCCATAGTGTTCAGGGATGTGCAGGTTAGGGTGGACTGGTCATGCTAAATTGCCCATAGTGTTCAAGGATGTGCAGGTTAGGGTGGACTGGTCATGCTAAATTACCCATAGTGTTCAGGGATGTGCAGATTAGGGTGGACTGGTCATACTAAATTGCCCATAGTGTTCAAGGATGTGCAGGTTAGGGTGGACTGGTCATGCTAAATTGCCCATAGTGTTCAAGGATGTGCAGGTTAGGGTGGACTGGTCATGCTAAATTGCCCATAGTGTTCAAGGATGTGCAGGTTAGGGTGGACTGGTCATGCTAAATTGCCCATAGTGTTCAGGGATGTGCAGGTTAGGTGGACTGGTCATGCTAAATTGCCCATAGTGTTCAGGGATGTGCTGGCTAGGTGGACTGGTCATGCTAAATTGCCCATAGTGTTCAGTGATGTGCAGGTTAGGTGGACTGATCATGCTAAATTGCCCATAGTGTTCAGGGATGTGCTTGCTAGGTGGACTGGTCATGCTAATTTGCCCATAGTGTTCAGGGATGTGCAGGCTAGGTGGATTTGCATTGGGAAATGCAGGGTTACAGAGATAGGATGGGTCTGGGTGGGATGCTCTTTGGAGGGTCAGTGTGGACTTGATACTGTAGGGATTCTATGATTCTAAGTCACATGGTAATTAATGGACTCTTTTTCACCATGCATCCTAATTTTAATATCATTCATAAATTACTTACAATTGAGGTTCTAATTCTTTGAGCCTTCCAAAATCTGTGACCTGTTTTTTCACTGATCTTTTGAGACATTCAGGATGGTCTACACTTTGATGTCCTTCCCCAACAATGTAAAGAATGTAGTTACATGTAGCTATACCGGTTTGCTCAGGAGATCTATTGCAATTTTCATAACTTGGCAAAGTGCATTGAAAAGAAACCTTGCCAGTTTTGTTCCCTATCACTTTTAATTTCGATCAGTACTGAAAGAAAATTTGCAGAGATTTTGTCTTCTCCAGTATTTCAGTTGTAAATTGCTTCTTTCTCCCTTTTCAGTGATTTTCTGTTGCAGCTTTCACACTTCTGAGTGTTCCTGTATCTCTCTGTGTTTCTGTAGTAGCTATGATTCTATATCGTTTTCAAAACCATCAGTAACCACACCAACCACCCCCAATGTAGTTTATTATCTCTAGTTTTTACATGCTCATTGTATGGGTTTCACATCCTAAGAAGGAATATTTTGCCCCTGGCAGCACCAATCCACAAGTTTGGTCAAATTCATAGAACATTAAGACCATAAGAAAAAGGAACAAGAGTGGGCTATTTGGCCTCTTGAGCGTAATTTGCCATTCAATAGGATCGTGGATGATCTGACAACCTTATCTATCTCAGCCTTAAGTATAACAGATTCTGCCCTCTGAGCTATCTGCGGTAAGAGTTCCAAAGACTCACAACCCTCTGAGAGAAGAAATTCCTCCTCATCTCATTCTTAAATTGGCACCCCTTAATTCTGAGACTGTGCCATCTGGTCTTGGACTATCCCAGCATTAACCTTGTGAAGCCCATTAGGAATCCTATACATTTCAATGAGATCACCTCTCATTCTTCTAAACTCCAGTGAGTAGAGTCCCAACCTGTTCAATCTTTGCTCATAAGACAGTCCCTCCATACACAAGGGATCATCCTAACCTTTTCTGAACTGCCTCCTCTGAAATAAGATCTCTCCTTAAATAGGGGACCAAACCTGTTCACAGTACTCCAGCTGCGGTCTCCACAGCGCCTTGTACAGTTGGAGTAAGACTTCCCTCCTGTTATATCCCATTGAAATAAGGGCCAACATTCCATTAGCCTTCCTGATTACCTGCTGTCCCTGTGTGCTAGCTTTCTGTGTTTTATGCTCAAGTCCCCCCAAGTCCCTCCATGTTGCAGCTTTCTGCAGTTTCTCTTCCTTTATATAATATTCTGTTCTTTTGTTCTCCTTTCCAAAATGAATAAGTTCACATTTTCCTATATTATACTGCATTTACCAATCTTGTGCCCAATGACTTAATCTGTCCAAATCTCTTTGTAAACTGTTGGTATGTTTGTATCATGCCTTTCCACATTTTATTTTAATTCACTTGTGAAACATAAGAGTTTCTAGCTGGCCAGCATTTATTGCTTGTTCCTAGTTGCCTTTGAACTGAGTGGCTTGCTAGGCCATATCAGAGGGCAATTGAGAGTCAACCGCGTTGCTGAGGGTCTGGTGTCACAAGTAGACCAGATCAGGTGAGGATGGCAGATTTCCTTCCCTGAAGGACATGAGTAAACCAATTGGGTTTTTCCAATAATTGACAATGATTTCATGATTATCAGTAGATTCTTAATTCCAGATTATTATTGAATTCAAATTCCACCATCTGCTGTGACAGGGCTTGAACCAACTTCCCAGAACATTACCTGACCTGAGATTCTGGATTAATAGTCAAGCAATGATGCAACTACGCCATCGTCTCCCCCAGTCTTGTGTGATCTGTTAATTTGGCAACAGTATATTCAATTCTTTCCTGCAAGTCATTATTTATGTTGTAAGCAATTGTGGTCCCGGCACTGATCCCTGTGGAAACCTGCTGGCTGTACATCACCAACCTAAAAAAAACCCCTTGTTATTTCCTGCCCATTGGCTATTTCTTTATCCATGCCTATATTATTACAGCCAGCACCATGAGCTCTTATCTTTTGACTTAACCTTTCATGAGGTACCTTGCCAAATACCTTCTGGAAATGCAACTTCATTGGTTCAGTGGTTAGCACTGCTGCCTCCCAGTGCCAGGGTCCCAGGTTCAATCCCAACCTCGGGTGACTGTCTGTGTGGAGTTTGCACATTCTCCCATGTGTCTGTGTGGGTTTCCTCCGGGTGCTCCTTTTCCTCCCACAGTCCAAAAATGTGCAGGCTGGAAGGATTGGCCATGGGAAATTGTATTCAGCTAAGGTGCATCACTCAGGGGAAATGTAGGAGAATGGGGTCTGGGTGGGTTACTCTTTGGAGGGTTGGTATCGACTTGTTGAGCAAAGTGGCCTGTTTCCACATTGTAGGAATTCTATGATCAATGATTCTACATCTACTGGTTCCCCTCTATCCACTCTGGTTGATACTTTCTTGAAAAACTCTAATAAATTAGTCAGATACAATTTCCTTTCTTGAAGTCACGCTGACTCTGCTTGATTAGGTTATGATTTTCCAAATGTTCTGTTATTACTTCCTTAATAATTAATTCCAATACTTTTCCAACAAAGGATGTTAGGCTAATTGGCTGGTAGTTACCTGCTTTTTGCATCCTCCCTTTCGGAATAGAGATGTCAGATTGGCAATTTTCCAATCTTCTGGGACTTATCCAGAATCCAGGGATTTTTGGAAAATTACAACCAATGCATCCACTAGCTCTGTAGCTGCTTCTTTTATGATAGTACAATGCAAGCCATCAGGGCCAGGGGCTTATTTGCCTTTAGCCCCATTAGTTTGCCTAATACCATTTCTTAAGTGATGGTAATGGTACTTTATTTCTACCCCATATCCTTTAGTTTTAACAGAATGCTTGAAGTATCTATAAGGACTGATACAAAATATTTGTTTAATTCAACTGCCATTTCCATGTTTCCTACAACTATCTACCCAGATTCATTTTCACATCGGCCTATATTCACTTTGACCTCATGCTTCCTTTTCATGGATTTAAAGAAGCTGTTATTCTCAGTAATATTGTTTGCTGGCTATAGAGTCATACAGCACCGAATCAAACCCTTCAGTCCAACCTGTCCATGCTGACTAGGTCTCCTAAGCTGAACGAGTCCCATTTGCCAGCATTTGGCCCATATCCCTCTAAATCCTTCCTGTTCATCAACCCATCCACATGCCTTGTAAACGTTGTAATTGCAAGGCAGCAGTTCTAACCACTGAGCCTTTGCGCTCTTCTTTCCCTCGCTTCTTTCAACCTCTGTCCTCATGGATTCCACATCATTGAGCTTTTATTGTCTCTCTCAACTGGCCTCATTTCATTTAACATTAACAGTGCTATATCTTTGTTTTTCCATTCCTCTCATATTTCCAAAAGGGCAAATGTCCTTGAATGTTAAGTCCTCATTTTTATGTCCTTATAACCATGTCTCTGTAGTGACTATGAAATCACATTCATTTACCTTGATTTGTGTCATCAGTTTGACTACCTTATTCCAAATCGTTCGAGTATGAAGATATGAAGCCTTTAAAGTGTTCCGTTCCTGCACTTTTATGCTTCTTTGTGCAATATGACATTCACACATTTATCCCCTCACTTTATTTTCTGGAAACAATCAGCCCGTGACAAACATACAATTCTACTTCCTATTTTACCTCTGATTTCCTAATTTTCCATGCTGCTGGACCCCATCCCCCACACCCACCTCCCCACTGTTTAATTTAAATCCCTATCTGCAGGACTCTGGTCCTTGTATGATTTTAGGTGGAAATGGTCCCATCGGAACAGCTCCCTCCTTCCCCGTGATTTGGAGATGCCGGTGTTGGACTGGGGTGGACAAAGTTAAAACTCACACAACACCAGGTTATAGTCCAACAGGTTTCCAATTAAACCTGTTGGATTATAACCTGGTGTTGTGTGATTTTTAACCTCCTTCCCCAGGACTGGTGCCAATGTCCCATGAATTGAACCCCACCAATCTTTGAGTCACGCATTTATCTCTTTAATCTGGTTGACCCTGTGCCAATTGATTTGTGGTTCAGGTAGTAACCCAGAGATTATTACCTTTTTGGTTCTGCTCTTTAATTTAGCTCCTAACCACTCAGATTCCCTCAGCAGAACCTCATTCTAGTTATATTGTTGGTACCTACGTTGACCACAACAACTGGGTATTTCCTCTACAGCCCAAATGAGATAACCTGAACTCAGGTACCAGGCAGGCAACACATCCTTCAGGACTCCCGAATCAGGCTGCAGAGAACTGTGTCTATTTCCCTGATTATACTATCTCCATTTGCAAGTACATTTCTCTTTTCTCCCCCCCTCTTGAATGGCACCCTGTATTATGGTCAGTTTGCTCATTCTCCCTACAGTCCTCACTCTCATGCACACAGGGAGCAAGAATCTCAAACCTATTCAGTGAACTCAAGGATTGAGGCTCCTTCAGCACTATCAGCTGGATCCTTCCTCCTGCCTCACTCATAGTCACACACTCCTGACCCTGACTGCTGACCAAGTTCAAAGTAGTTAATCTAAGGAATATGACGACCTCCTAAAATACAGTATCCAGATAACTCTCCCCCTCCCTGATGTATAGTTGTGTTTAAAATTCAAACACAGCTCATCAACTCTGAGCCGGAGTTCCTCAAACAACCAAAAATTGCTACAGATGTGGTCACTCTGAATCACAATGAAGTCCACCAGCTCCCACATCATACAGTTACAACACATTGTCTGGCCTAACATCTCTATTGTATCAATCCAGTTCCTAATTTGTTTTTTATTAAATTTCATACTGGTCTTTCAATTTTTAATCTGTAAAATATTTCTCCTATTTATCTTTAATCAGAAAGGAACTTAAAATAGATAGTCAAATTAGAGCCTATTCCCAATTAATGAACGTACAATTTTCCTGTCATCATGCTTCAGTTTGTACAGCCACTGCTCCCATTATGTAGGTCAATTTAGCCTGTTGAAAGGACTTCTCAAACTTTGAGCTAATAAAAGAACAAAATGTATCTGTTCCCTCTGCACTGAATTTCCACAATGCTCCAAAATACACAGTCATTCAGGTTGTGCCTCACTCCCAATGTGATCTCTCCTTTTTTGTATAGGGTAGTAGCCACTTAGTTAGTCAGTGAGAAGAGTGAGAGGTGAATAGGGTGTTCGGTGAGTAAGGTGGCCGGTATGTAGGGTGGGAGCCAAGTAGGGTGTTAGTGGAATTGGTTATTAGGGGAGTACGGTCTTAGGGGAGTAGGGTGTTAGGGGAGTAGGGTGTTAGGGGAGTACGGTGTTAAGGGAGTATGGTGTTAAGGGAGTACGGTGTTGGGAAGTAGGGTGTTAGGGGAATAGGGTGTTCGGGAATACGGTATTAGGTTGAGCAGGGTGTTAGGTGAGTAAGGTGGTCAGTTTGTAGGATGGGAGGCAAGTAGGGTGTTAGGGGAATTGGGTGTTAGGGGAATAGGGTGTTAGCTGAGTAGGGTGTTGGGTGAACAGGGTGTTAGGAGAATAGGGTGTTAGTTGAGTGAGGTGTTGGGTGGGCAGGGTGTTTGGTGAGTAGGGTGTTAGGTAGGTAGGGTGTTAGGGGAATAGGGTGTCAGGAAAATTGGGTATTTAGGAGAATAGGGTGTTAGCTGAGTAGGGTTTTGAGTGAGCGGGTGTGAGGTGAGTAGGGTGTTAGGGGAATAGGGTGTCAGGAGAATAGAGTATTAGAAGAATAGGGTGTTAGCTGAGTAGGGTAATGGGGAATAGGGTGTAAGGTGAGCAGAGTGTTTGGTGAATAGGGTATTAGGGGAATAGAGTGTTAGGGAAATAGGGTGTTAGATGTGTAGGTTGGTATATGAGTAGGGTGTTAGAGAAATAGGGTGTTAGGTGATCAGGATGTTAGGGGGAATAGGGTTTTAGCTGAGTCGGGTGTTGGGTGAGCAGGATGTTAGATTTGTAGGGTGGTAGAGAAATAGGTGTTAGGTGAGCAGGGTGCTGGAGAATGGGGTGTTAGCTGAGTAGGGTTTTGGGTGAGTAGGGTTTTAGGTGAGTAGGGGATTCAGGGAATAGGGTGTTGGGGGAATAGGGAGTTAGCTGAGTAGGGTGTTGGGTGAGCAAGGTGTTAGATGAGTAGGTTGGTAGATGTGTAGGGTGTTAGGGGAATACGATATTAGATGAGTAGGGTGTTAGGTGACTAGGGTGTTAGGGGAGTAGGATGTTAGGTGAACAGGGTTTTAGGTGAGTAGGGTGTTAGAGGAATAGGGTGTTAGAGGAATAGGGCATTGGGGAATACAGTGTTATAGGAGTAGGGTGTAAGGGGAGTAGGGTGTTCGGGGAGTTGGGTGTTAGGGGAGTAGGGTGTTAGGTGAGCAGGGTGTTAGGTGAGCAGGGTGTTAGGGGAGCAGGGTGTTAGGGGAGTAGGGTGTTATGGGAGTAGGGTGTTAGGGGAATAGGGTGTTAGGGGAGTAGGGTGTTAGGGGAGTAGGGTGTTAGGGGAATACAGTGTTAGGTGAGTAGGGTTAGGAGAGTAGGGTGTTGGGGGAATACAGTATTGCGGGAGTAGGATGTTAAGGGAGTAGGGTGTTGGAGAATAAGGTGTTAGGGGAATACAGTTTTGGGGGAGTAGGGTGTTAGGTGAATAGGGTGTTAGATGAGCAGGGTGTTAGGTAAGTATGGTGTTAGGGGAGTGTAGGGTGTTAGGGGAGTAGGGTGTTCAGGGAGTAGGGTGTTAGGTGAGTAGGGTGTTAGGTGAGTAGGGTGTTAGGTGAACAGGGTGGTAAGTGAAAAGGGTGGTCAGTGTGTAGGATGGTAGGTGAGTGGAGTGTTAGATGAGTAGGGTGGTAGGTGAGTAAGGTTGGAGGTGAATAGGGTGTTCAGTATGAAGGGTGGTTAGTGAGTAGGTGGTAAGTAACATTTCATGCATAATTTTTCAGATATATGAATCCAAACTCCCTAACCTTTCAGACTCTAACTCAGAGTTGGTCAGTGTTTCAGACATCGGTAACTGCCTATCAAACACGCAAACATCTGCATGGTCCCAGTTTGCAACTGCCATTTAATCCAGTGACTATTATCAATGATCTACGTCATGGCAAGAAAACGTGTTTTGCAAAAGCACATGGTGGTTAGGCAGCAGCAAGGAAACATACTTCAAGGCCTATTAGTTTTTAGTAGTTAAGTTTTGTCTGTTCTTTCTGCTACCCTTAAAACTGTCAAACTTTTAACCTACTGTCAAGCCTCTCCCTTTTACTAGTAGGTGATGCATTTTATAATCCTCATCTTTTCTCTTGATCTTTCAACTTCCCTTGGTATTTTAATTAGGACCTCACAAAATCAACTGCTCCAGTAAACTGTTATTGTCGCTCCCTTCCAGATGGGATGATTTTGCAATCTCCCTTAACTCACTCCATAACTTTTAATTGATTCAATAAAAATTTGAGAAATAACATGAATCTGCCTGAAGGCTTGAATAATCTTTAGTTGGCAGGAGCATTGCATTAACAACAAAGCAAGGATAAAAGCAGAAATGTTAGCCCACTCTTATCCTTTATGTAAAAGTCTTCCATTCTGCTAACTATATCCATCTGTCTCTGAAATAAACAGGAGTAAATAACATTAAAATTGGAGAAATGTTGTTTAGAATCATAACTGACAAATGTGCTGCTGATTCATTATTTTTCAGTGATGATGTCTGTGGCCTTTTTTTTTAACCAAGAGATCAGTATTGTTATTCTGGGTGGATCTAACTTGGATCCTGACTTTGCCAAGGTTATGGTCTTTAAGCCTCTATTTAATATTGTAACACACAGAGGAACAGGACATCACAAACATTCTTAGACTTTTACTACTTCATTCACATACATCACAGAATTAATTTTTATAGATTCTAAAAACTAATTTCATGGAGCGTTGTTAAACATGATCTCACTCTGTTAGTAAATATACTCTGTGTTGCTGCCCAGAGAGAGCAGGAGTAACACAGGCCAGAGACCATGAAGTTCAGATCTCAGCCTATTTTAAATTAACAAATCGTCTTGGGTAGCAGTGATGGTGGATATACAGAGGCAGAAAGAGAAAGAACAAATTCAATTTAGAAATGGGGTGGGTTTTATGTAAGCTTCTGATATGCTTATAAGGATCAAAAGTCTATATTTTGTGGGAAACAGTGAGTCACTCCATACTTCATGTCAACTCTGATGAAGAGTCATCTACACACGAAATGCTGGCTTGCTTTCTCTCCATGGATGCTGCTTGACCTGTTGTGATCGCAAGCATTTTTTGTTTCCAGTGAATCATTCCATGTGACTTTCCACAGAACAGCCAATCAATGGCCAAAAGCCAGGTGGATTTCTTTATTCATTCATGGGATGTGGGTATCATTGGCTGAGCCAGTGTTTATTGTCCATCCCTAATTGCCCAGAGGGCAGATAAGAATCAGCCACACTACTGTGGGTGTGGAGTCAATGTAGGATGGCTGTTTCCTTGCCTAACAGACCTTACTGAACCAGATGGGTTTTTCCAATAATTGAGAATGGATTCATGCTCATCCTTAGACTCTCAATTCCAGATTTTTATTGAATTCAAATTCCACTATTTTCCATGGCAGGTTTTGAACTAAGGTCCACAGAATATTACCTCCATTCGAGATTAACAACACAAAGGAAAACAGAAATTGCTGGAAAAGCTCACCAGGACTGGCAGCATTTGTAGAGAGAAATCACAGGTCCAGTGTCTCTTCCTCAGAACAGATTAACAGTCCAGCAATAATACCACTAGACCATCGCCTGCCCTAATTAGGTATAGCAGGTAGCCAAGGGCAACAGATACAGTGCAGGAATGCAAGGAAAAGGACGCTTTGAAATAGAGGTGCTTTCTATTCAGTTGTTTCAAAACACGAATAAAAAATGGCCTTTGCAGTTTTGCATTCAAAAATGGATATGGAACAGTTAGGATGAAGGATGAAGAAGGATCAGCGCTCTGAAAGCTTGTGATTTCAAATAAACCTATTGGACTATAGCCTGGGGTCATGTGACTTCTGAATTAGAAGGATAAGGGCAGCAGATACATGGGAACACCACCAATGTAGTCCACTGTTTATTGTTGAGTCTGTGGACCATTTATATATTGGTTATGGGTGGTTGCACCCCCTTTTTAAATTTTGAAACATTTTTTGTTGTGGTTTTGCTTGCACCTCTGCCTCATGCTACTGATCTTGAGAGGGGTGTGAGTGTGTGGGCAATTTAGAGGACCTTCTCATGGGACTGCTCCTGGGCCTGGCCAAGTAACAGACAGTGGATGGGGTCAGATCTGCCGACTATCTGCAGCTACATTCATGCTGGCTGTCGTTAGAGAAACTGCATGTGACGTCCACCGATACTCTCAACACTTTTAAAGAAAAGAGGTCATCTCAGGGAGTGGAGTACTTTATCTTCTCCTCCTCCAATTCCATTTTGACTTAACCTCTCCCTCTCTCCCCAGTTCTCCTTCAACTTTAATGGTGTTCATTACTCTTACTGCATGTAATTTGATTTATTAGAAAATACAAGTGATGAAGTAATGATGGATAATATGTGAAAAGAGCCTTGGATGATAATGTGGTGAGAAAAACCATGTTGCTGCTACTTGTAACTGGAGATTAGATTAGATTTCCTATAGCATGGAAACAGGCCCTTCAGCCCAAACCGACCCTCCAAAGAGTAACCCACCCAGACCCATTTCCCTCTGCCTAATGCACCTAACACATGGCCAATTCACTTGACCTGCACATCCTTGGACTGTGTGAGGAAAATGTGTTGCTGGAAAAGCGCAGCAGGTCAGGCAGCATCCAGGGAACAGGAGAATCGACGTTTCGGGCATAAGCCCTTCTTCAGGAATGCCCGAAACATCGATTCTCCTGTTCCCTGGATGCTGCCTGACCTGCTGCGCTTTTCCAGCAACACATGTTCAGCTCTGATCTCCAGCATCTGCAGACCTCACTTTCTCCTGTGTGAGGAAACCGGAGCAAACCCACACAGACACGGGGAGAACGTGCAAACTCCACACAGTCGCCCGAGGCTGGAATCAAAGTTGGGACCCTAGCACTGTGAGGCAGCAGTGCTAACCACTGAGCCACCATGCCACCCTATACTGAGCTTCAATCCTTTGGAAAGGGCTGTTGTGCAGTAGCAGTATTTTCATCTCTGGTCCAGAAAGTCCAGGTTGAAGTCCCACCTCTAGTTCAAACAGGTTGAATAAGAATATCGCTTTTTAATAATTAAACTGTAAATAAGGGAGAATCATCTGGAAAGTTGGACAGTTTTATGGTGTATGGTTGGTTGTTAAAGAGTAAAGGGAGAAAGTGAGGTCTGCAGATGCTGGAGATCAGAGCTGAAAATGTGTTGCTGGAAAAGCGCAGCAGGTCAGGCAGCATCCAGGGAACAGGAGAATCGACGTTTCGGGCATAAGCCCTTCTTCAGTAAAAAGTAAATCCAACTAGAAACTTTTTGCCTGAACTTTGTCTAAAATTATTTAACTTGCTGAAACCTCAAATCCATTTTATCTCCACCTTCAAAGCTATTTTCCCAAATGATAACAAAATGTTATACATGTCATCACACCAATGAAACCTCCAGAATTTATGACGTCAGTGAGTTGCGTGGTGGGGGGCATCATTCTATGTATAATTACATACATAAATGTATAATTATTAATTATGTATAAATAATTGTATATTAATAATGGTCAAAATGTGTGGTGCCAGGCATTGCATAAAGGTGTGAGTGTGTGAAGGAGTTAATACGAAGAAGTCCGTCAAAATCTATACATAATGGTGTCATCTGGACTTTTGGGCAGGGCAGCCTAGGATCCCAAAGGAACAAGGACCTAATATCTGTCTCTGCTAAATAGTCTCTATTACAATACTTGTCAAACCACTATAGCCTGTCACCCCCCAGTTGCAATAATATAGAATTAGAATTAGAATTGCTGTCATATGAGTACAATGAAAAGTTTACAAGTCACTACTTATGGTGCCATCTTAGGTATCTAAGTACAGATTCTTAATTACAAATTTGTAAGAAAACACTATTAAAAATAAAGAAATACTACTTATTCAATATAAAAACCTCTTCTGGTTAGATCAGTAAATGATTCTCCTTTACCACAACAGATAAAGCAAGACCTGTAGAATACTGTACATTTAGAGACGATAGTGTCAACCAAGCTATGCTATGCTGAGTTGCAGATTTGGTTAAATAGTACATACGTTAAGACTCTGACCTTCTCTTGTAGCCACAGTATAAAAGCAAATTACTGCAGATGCTGGAATCTGAAACCAAAAGAGAAAATGCTGGAAACTCTCAGCTGGTCTGGCAGGAGAGAAAAGAGCTGATGTTTCAAGTCTAATTGACCAACATTTCAGCTTTGACAAAGGGTCAGTTAGACTCGAAACGTCAGCTCTTTTCTCTCCTTACAGATGCTGCCAGACCTGCTGAGATTTTCCAGCATTTTCTCTTTTGGCTTGTAGCCACAGTGTTTATGTGACTAGGCCAATTCCATTACTGATTGATGATAACCACCAGGATAATAATGCTGGATTCAGTGTTAGTAATGTCAAAGGGAGGTAGTTAGATTCTTTCTTGTTGGTCATAGAGTCATAGAGATGTACAGCATGGAAAGAGACCCTTCGGTCCAACCCGTCCATGCCGACCAGACATCCCAACCCAATCGAGTCCCACCTGCCAGCACCCGGCCCATATCCCTCCAAACCCTTCCTATTCATATACCCATCCAAATGCCTCTTAAATGTTGCAATTGTACCAGCTTCCACCACATCCTCTGGCAGCTCATTCTATACACGTACCACCCTCTGCGTGAAAAAGTTCCCCTTTGGTCTCTTTTATATCTTTCCCCTCTCACCCTAAACCTATGCCCTCTAGTTCTGGACTCCCTGACCCTAGGGAAAAGACTTTATCTATTTATCCTATCCATGCCCCTCATAATTTTGTAAACCTCTATAAGGTCACCCCTCAGCCTCCGACGCTCTAGGGAAAACAGCCCCAGCCTGTTCAGCCTCTCCCTATAGCTCAAATCCTCCAACCCTGGCAACATCCTTGTAAATCTTTTCTGAACCATTTCAAGTTTCACAACATCTTTCCAATAGGAAGGAGACCAGAATTGCATGCAATATTCCAACAGTGGCCTAACCAATGTCCTGTACATCGCAACATGACCTCCCAACTCCTGTACTCAATACTCTGACCAATAAAGGAGAGCATACCAAATGCCTTCTTCACTATCCTATCTACCTGCGATTCCACTTTCAAGGAGCTATGAACCTGCACACCAAGGTCTCTTTGTTCAGCAACACTCCCTAGGACCTTACCATTAAGCGTATAAGTCCTGCTAAGATTTGCTTTCCCAAAATGCAGCACCTCGCATTTATCTGAATTAAACTCTATCTGTCACTTCTCAGCCCATTGGCCCATCTGGTCAAGATCCTGTTGTAATCTGAGGTAACCCTCTTCGCTGTCCACTACACCTCCAATTTTGGTGTTATCTGCAAACTTATTAACTGCACCTCTTATGCTCACATCCAAATCATTTATATAAATGACAAAAAGGAGAGGACCCAGCACCGATCCTTGTGGCACTCCACTGGTCACAGGCCTCCAGTCTGAAAAACAACCCTCTACCACCATCCTCTGTCTTCTACCTTTGAGCCAGTTCTGTATCCAAATGGCTAATTCTCCCTGTATTTCATGAGCTCTAACCTTGCTAATCAGTCTCCCATGGGGAACCTTGTCGAACGCCTTACCGAAATCCATATAGATCACATGTACTGCTCTGCCCTCATCAATCTTCTTTGTTACTTCTTCAAAATACTCAATCAAGTTTGTGAGACATGATTTCCCACGCACAAAGCCATGCTGACTATCCCTAATCAGTCCTTGCCTTTCCAAATACATGTACATCCTGTCCCTCAGGATTCACTCCAACAACTTGCCCACCACCGAGGTCAGGCTCACTGGTCTATAGTTCCCTGACTTGTCTTTACCGCCCTTCTTAAACAGTGGCACCACGTTTGCCAACCTCCAGTCTTCCAGCACCTCACTTGTCACTATCGATGATACAAATATCTCAGCAAGAGGCCCAGCAATCACTTCTCTAGCTTCAAAGTTTGTGAGAAGATTTGTAGCTCGGGTGCTCGTTGTTGTGGTTCTGTTCACCAAGCTGGGAATTTGTGTTGCAGACGTTTCGTCCCCTGTCTAGGTGACATCCTCAGTGCTTGGGAACCTCCTGTGAAGCGCTTGTGTGTTCTTTCCTCCGGCATTTGTAGTGGTTTGAATCTGTCGCCTCCGGTTGTCAGTTCCAGCTGTCCATTGCAGTGGCCGGTATATTGGGTCCAGGTCGATGTGCTTATTGATTGAATCTGTGGATGAGTGCCATGCCTCTAGGAATTCCCTGGCTGTTCTCTGTTTGGCTTGTCCTATAATAGTAGTGTTGTCCCATTCGAATTCATGTTGCTTGTCATCTGTGTGTGTGGCTACTAAGGATAGCTGGTCGTTTCGTTTCGCGGCTACACCAACTAGCCACGAAACGTCACGACCAGCTATCCTTAGTAGCCACACACACAGATGACAAGCAACATGAATTCGAATGGGACAACACTACTATTATAGGACAAGTCAAACAGAGAACAGCCAGGGAATTCCTAGAGGCATGGCACTCATCCACAGATTCAATCAATAAGCACATCGACCTGGACCCAATATACCGGCCCACTACACCAGGCCCACCTGGACCCAATGGACAGCCGGAACTGACAACCGGAAGCGACAGATTCAAACCACTACAAATGCCAGAGGAAAGATCACAGAAGCGCTTCACAGGAGGCTCCCAAGCACTGAGGATGTCACCTAGACAGGGACGAAACATCTGCAACACAAATTCCCAGCTCGACGAACAAAATCACAACAATTTCTCTAGCTTTCCACAGAGTTCTCGGGTACACCTGATCAGGTCCTGGGGATTTATCCACTTTTAACCATTTCAAGACATCCAGCACTTCCTCCTCTGTAATCTGGACATTTTGCAAGATGTCACCATCTATTTCCCTACAGTCTATATCTTCCATATCCTTTTGCACAGTAAATACTGATGTAAAATATTCATTTAGTATCTCCTCCATTTTCTGTGGCTCCACACAAAGGCCGCCTTGCTGATCTTTGAGGGGCCCTATTCTCTCCCTAGTTACCCTTTGGTAAAAACCCTTTGGATTCTCCTTAATTCTATTTGCCAAAGCTATCTCATGTCCCCGTTTGGCCCTCCTGATTTCCCTTTTAAGTAATACTCCTACTGCCTTTATACTCTTCTAAGGATTCACTTGATCCATCCTGTCGATACCTGACATATACTTCCTTCTTTTTCTTAACTAAACCCTCAATTTCTTCAGTCATCCAGCATTCCCTATACCTGCCAGCCTTCCCTTTCACCCTGACAGGAATATACTTTCTCTGGATTCTTGTTATCTCATTTCTGAAGGCTTCTCATTTTCCAGCCGTCCCTATACCTGCGAACATCTGCCTCCAATCAGCTTTCAAAAGTTCTTGCCTAAAACTGTCAAAATTGGCCTTTCTCCAATTTAGGACTTCAACTTTTAGATCTGGTCTATCCTTTTCCATCACTATTTTAAAATGAATAGAAGTATGGTCGCTGGCCCCAAAGTGCTCCCCCACTGACACCTCAGTCACCTGCCCTGCCTTATTTCCTAAGTTGGTGATGGGAATTTCCTGGTACTTGTGTGTTGTGAATGTTATTTGCCACTTATCAGCCAAACCCAACTATTGTACAGGTCTTGCTATATTTGGACACAGACTGCCTCAGTATCTGAGCAGTCACAAATGGCGATGAACATTCTGCAGTCATCAGTGATTGTCTCCACTTCTGACCTTATAATGGAGGGAAGGTCATTGATGAAACAGCTGTAGATGGTTGGGCCATGGACACTGCCCTGAAGAATTGAGGGGCCTGAAGAATTATGGTGCGATAGCAGTGTCCCTACTTTGAAGCTAAGTTCCTGGGTTCAAGTCCCACCTGTATCAGAGGGAAGTCCACAGACCTATGAGTCTGACATCAGTGGTGGCTAAGCTGTTCGAGGGGATTCCGAGAAATAGGATTTAAATGCATTTGGAAAGGCAAGGAATGATTACAGAAACTCAGCGTAACTCTGTACTTGGGAAATTGTGTCTCTCAAACCTGATTGGATTTTATTTGAGAATGTAACAAAAAGATTGGTGAGGGAAGAGCAGTAGACATTGTTTTACTTAAGTAAAGCCTTTAACAGGGTTCTACACAGTATACTATTTAGTAAAGTTAAATCACATGGGATTCAGGGAGAGCTTGCCAATTGGATACAAAATGGTAGGAGATGGAGGGTAGGGGTGAAGGGTTGTTTTTCAGACTGGAGGCCCGTGACCAGTGGTAGGAGTAGAGATTGGTGCTGAATCCACTCTTGGTTGTCAGTTATATAAATGATTTGGATGAGAATTTAGGAAGCTGGTTAGAAAGTTTGCAAATGACACCAAAATTGGTGATGTAGATGACAGTGAAGAAGGTTATCTAAGATTACAAAGTGATTTTGATCAATTGGGCCAATGGGCTGAGGAGTGGCAGATGAAGTTTAATTTGGATAAATGCAAGTTATTGCATTTTGATAAAACAAACAAGGCCAGGACTAAGAACATAGAACATAGAACAATACAATGCAGAACAAGCCCTCGATGTTGTGCCAACCTGTGAACTATTCTCAACTCATCCACCTACACTATCCCAAAATCATCCATGTGCTTAACTAAGGATTGTTTAAATCTCCCTAATGTGGCTGAGAATACAGTTAATGGTAGGGACCTAGATAGTGTTGTCAAACAGAGGGACCTAGGGGTTCAGGTACATAGTTCTTTGAATGTTGTATTACAGATAGACAGAGTCGTTAAGAAAGCATTTAGCACACTGGCCCTTATTGCTCAGACCATCGAGTACAGGAGTTGGGCTATCATGCTGAGGTTGTACAGGATGTTGGTGAGGTCACTTTTGGAGGACTGTATACATTTCTGGTCACCCTGTTATAATACGAATATTATTAAGCTAGAGAGGGTTCAGAAAAGATTTACAAGGATGTTGCCAGGACTGGAGGATTTGAGTTATAAGGATTAGCTGGGATCTTTTTCACTGGAGCGTAGGAGGTTGAGAGCTGACCATATAGAGGTTTATAAAGTCACGAGGGGCATAGAAAAGATGAAAGGCAAAGGTCTTTTCCTTAAGATCCGTGTGTTCAAAACTAGTGGCATCTTTTTAAGGTGAAGGGAGAAAGTTTTAAAAGAGACCTGAAGGGCGACTTTTTCACACAGAGGGTGTTCATATGTGGAATGTACTGCCAGAGGAACTGATAGATACAGCTACATTCCTAACATTTAAAAGACATTTGGACAGGTACATGGTTAGGAAAGGGTTAGAGGGATATGGGCCAAACGGAGGCAATGGGGCTAGTTTAGATTGGGAAATTTGGTTGGTATGGCTGAGTTGGACCAAAGGGTCTGTTTCCGTGGTGTTTGACTCGGTGACTCGATGACTCTGAACGGGTTGATTTGAAAATATCTACCCTGAGGAACTCTTGCAGAGATGTCCTGGAACTGAGAGGATTGACTTACAATTATTACAATCTGTGGTAGACAAGAATCCAACCAACAGAGAGTCCCTACACCTTCCCTCTCCCCCATCCCTTTAAATGGAGTATGCAGGAGTAGGCCATTCAGCCCCTCAAGCCTGTTCCTCTATTAAATGAGATCATGGCTGATCTGTGGTCTAACTCCATATTCTTGCCTTTGACCCATTTCCCTTAATACCTTTGCTTAATAAAAAATTATCTATCTCAGATTTAAAATTAACAATTGAATCACCAGCATTTGTGGAAGGGAATTCCCAACCGCTACCACCCAGTATGCATAGAACTGCTTTCTAACATCTCTCCTGAACAGTCTAACCCTAATTCTCAGAGTTCTCAAAACTCCAACCAGTGGAAATAGTTTACCTTTATCTACCATGCTTTCTCCTGTTAATATCATGAAGTCTGTAATCAGATCACCCCTTAACCTTCTGAATTCTAGAGAAAACACAGATCTAATTTGTATAATCCCTTCTCACGACTTAACCCCTAAAGTCCAGTTATCGTTCTTGTAACCCAATATTGTTATCCTCCCAAGGCCAATCTATCCTTCCCAAGGTGTGGTGCCCAGATCTGCTCACAGTACTCCAAGTGGGGCCTAACCAGGGTTTTGTATAACTGCAGCATAACTCCTGCATCCTTGTACTTCAGTGCTCTCGATATAAAGGCCAGCATTCCATTAGCTTCTTTGAATTGTTTCTGTACTTGATTGTGATATTTTAAAGATCTGTGCATCTGAACCCCCAAGTCTCTTTGGACGTCCACTGTATTTAATTTCATATACCTGCCTTTGGTCCACATCCCTTAATGCCTTTGCTTAACCAAAATTTGTGTATTTCAGACTTACCTCAGATACAAGGTGCTATGTTCTGGGTTGGCAGGATTCTGGTCACCTTTAAGTCGGGGCCATGTCGCATCCAATTCCCTGTTATAACTCTCCTTTTTTTACTTGAACTCTAACATTGCTCAAAAGTCTGTTGTATAGCACCATATCAAGTGGTACAGTGGGTTAGCATTGCTGTCTCACAGTGCCAGGGACTCAGATTCTATTGCAGTTTTGGGTGACTGTGGAGTTTGCACATTCTCCCTGTGTCTGCATGTGTTTCCTCCGGGTGCTTTGGTTTCCTTCCACAGTCTAAAGATGTGCAGTCTCGATGTATTGGCCATGCAAAATTGCCCATAGTGTCTAGGCATGTACAGGCTAGATGAATTAGCCGTGATAAATGGGAGTTACAAGGATAGTTTGGGGTGGAGGTAGGTGTGGGTAGGGTGCTCTTTGGAGTGTTGTTGAAGACTCAGTGGGCCGTATGGCCTGTTTCTCTACTATAGGGCTTATACAAATGCAAGAATAATTGATATGTCTCCTCAAAGTTCACGTCCACCAATTCAACACCATTGTCTTCGTTAAATCTCTCTGTTATATCATTAGTAAACTCAAGCAGATTAGCTCAACATAATTTATACCTAAAAAGGCAACACTAGCTTTTTTTCTTTACTTCCCAGCATTTTCACAAGTGATTATCAATCTTGTTCCGTATCACCATTTCTGAAAAAGGTTCCCACCATTAAGGTTAACTGGTCTGTAGTTGTCGAGCTTGCCTTTTCTGAATAAGAGCATAAAACTTGCAATTCTCCAATCCTCTCCTACTGTCTTTATATCACAGAACATAGAACAATACGGCACAAAACAGGCCATTCGGCCCTCGATATTGCACCGACCTGTGAACTAATTTAGGCCACTATAGCCACTATCCCATTAACATCCATGTGCTTGCCCAAGGACTGTTTAAATGCCCCTAGTGTGACTGAGTTAACTACACTGGCAGGCAGGGCATTCCACACCCTTACCACTCTCTGAGTAAAGAACCTGCCTCTGACATCTGTCTTAAATCTATCACCCCTCAATTTGCAGCTATGCCCCCTTGTACAAGCCGACGTCATCATCTTCGGAAAAAGACACTCACTGTCCACCCTGTCTAATCCTCTGATCATCTTGTATGTCTTGATTAAATCCCTTCTTAGTCTTCTTCTCTCCAATGAGAACAGACCCAAGTCCCTCAGCCTTTCCTTGTAAGACCTTCCCTCCAGACCAGGCAGCATCCTGGTAAATCTCCTCTGCACCTTTTCCAATGCTTCCATGTATCGAAAGGAGATTGAAAAATTTGTGGCCAGTTCTTAGAGTGTAAAACAAGGAAGTGATGTGACGCATCTACAAATCATTGGTCAGACCACATTTGGAGTAGCATTTTCAGTTCTGGGTACCTTATTTAAGGAAGGATGTTAAAGCACTGGGGATTTACGAGAGTGATACAAGGAATGAGAGATTTTAGATACAAGCAAAGATTAGAGAAATTGGACTTATTCTCCACGAAACAGAAAACATTATGAGGTGACTTTATTGAGGTGTCCAGAATTATGAACAATTTTGACAGGGTAAAGGATACTCTGTTTCCACCAGTTATTATGTCAGTAATCAGGGAGTCACAATTTCAAGATTATCAGCAAGAGAGCGAGGAGTGAGATGATGAGAAACGTCTTTACTCAGACAGTAGTCAGGAGTTGGAATGTGCTGCCTGGGAGAGTGATGTTGGATTTCATATGAGGTTTCAAAAGAGAGCTGGCGATATATTTGAAAGGGATACGGTTAGAAGGCTACGGAGACAGGGCTGGAGAATTGGATGAGATAATTAGCTCTTTTGAGGCTCTTCAATGGGGTGAATCACCTCCTTCTGTACTGAAACTTCTATGATTCTTTGATTCTTCTGCAAATTCCTCTCTTTCTTAAGTATACTTGGATGTATCTTATCCAGTCCTGATATGTTATTAACTTCTGTACCTCTTTGGCTGGCCCAGTTAATTTTCTCTTATTATGAAGTCAACAAACAACCTATCTACAACCTATTTATGCTTTTAAAAAGTATCAAAGTCTATACAACCAGTTAGTCAGTACTGTGTTGGTAGGTAAACATATGACTACATGAGTTTTGTTAGCACTTAGCTTCTACTGAAGTTTTTCTGAAAGTAAATCATGTCAAGATATTTCATTCAACACAGGAAAAAAAAACAAATTAATCCTCCAGTACAGCCAAGTAGAAAAATGGTTAAACCCCCATTAAATCAAAACTGCACTTAGAGGTTTCAGTGATTTAAGAAAAAGAGATGATATGCATTCCGCTCACAGCATTCCCACTTGGTTTTCTACCAGCATCAACTTTTCCAAGATCTGAAAATCATCCCTAAATTGACGCTTGCTGGCTTCCATTTATGTGAGCTGTCATTCTGAAATCTAGCTAAAACGTGAACCTTATGGTTGCAATTTGTTACGTAAGTCCCTGGATTACATAGGAGAACAGTAAAGATAAAATCAGTTCTTAAACAGAATGTTAAATGGTTGAACTCAGTCATGACATGCTGGTAACACTTTTAAGTTCAATGTGGTAATGACGGATAAAGCTTTCTTTATTCTTTTTTCTGAAAATTCAATGGAAAAGTAATTACTTTAGAAAATCTAACCAGAGATCTAATTTAATTAAGTCATTAAAGAATTAGGCTCATACTCTGTCCTTTCAAATCTGATTCCAAGAATTTTGAAAATAATACTGAGACTTGAAACCTTATTTTATGATCTATAATCACACTTCACTGATGTTATTTCATCATTTCAGAGATGAGAGTAACACTTTGGAACCACTTCTTAAATCCCAGTTAGGAATTGGCTATAGTAATTAATTACTAATCGAACTCATCACTGAGCTGGACAGGGCAGCTTAGTTCCACCTCCCCTCTGACCTACTTTAAAGAATATGTTATTTTTTTTTACTGTGATGTGGACATTGTTGTTATGGCCAGGGTCACAGCTGCCTTCTTGAACCTCTACAGGTCTATTTGATAAATAGACTGCTGTTAGGAAGATACTCTAGGATATTGAGAGTGTGGTACTGAAGGAACAGTGACATCATTTCAAGTCAGAAAAGCATTTAGTTTATGGGGAAATGTGCAGGTAATAGTGTCCTTGTGCATCATTTGCCTTTTTTCTTTTAGGTGTTAGACATCATCACAGGTTTGGATGGTGCTGTCAAAAGAATCATGATGAATTGCTGTAGTACATCTTGTATGTGGTACACCTAGCTGATGCTGTATGTGAATGGTTTAAGCTGATTGAGCAGACTGCTTTGTCCTGGGTGGCATTGATTGAACTTGTCTGGTGTTCTTGGAGCTGCACCAATCTAGGTATGTGGAGAGCATTCCAACATATCCTTGACTTGCTTCTCGTAAATGGTAGAGAGGTTTTGAGGAGTCTTTAGGTGAGTTACCATTGCAGGATTCCTAACCTCTGACTTGCTCATGTTGCCACAGCATTTCTATGATTGTTAATTAAGTTTCTGATCAATGGGAACCCCCAGTAATTCAATTCTGGCATTGGTGAGGTCACATGAAGGTCCCATCTTTGCAACATTGCTCCTTGCCTGAAGCATAGTAATGGTCAGGTGGAACCACCACCAGTTATCTCTAACAGGAGAGTGGAAATATGGCAACTTTATCTTTACCAGCAGGGTGGAGCATAAGGTAAAAATATAAGAGTTTGTCAGAAAATCATGTGATTTTTTAAAAATATCAAATTGACAAAGGTAGCTTAGATGAGTTAATTGAATGCTTCTGGATATCTCTTAGACTAACATGTTCTGGAGCTCATCAGACAGCATGCTATGCTGGACTTGGTATTGTGCAACAAGATAGAATTACTTAATGATCTCATTATGAAGGCAACCCTAAATAATAGTAACCATAATATAATTCAATTTTATATTCTGTGAAGGAGAGGGCAGTGGGTCTGAAAGTTTACTTTTAAATTAAATAAGGTGGATTATGAAGGCAGGAAAACAGATGTGGCTAAAGTGAATTAGCAAATTAGATTAAAGGATAAATCAGTGGAGATTCGATGGCAGACATTTAAGAGAATATTTCAGAAATTATAGAATAAACGCGTTCCAATGAGAATGAAAAATTCCAAAGGACAGACGTACCATCAGAGGTTAATGTGAAATGATAAAGCGAGTGTCAAACGAGAAGAACAAGCATATAATTGTTTAAAGACAGGCGGCAGCTTAGACAATTCGGCAGAGTATGAAAAAAAAGACCAAAAGAGTAACGATGGGAGAAAAATTAGAATACAAGAGAAAGTTAGCCAGAATATTTAAAAAATACTTTCTATAAATATTTAAAAGAAAATCAACAAAGTGACCTTTGATCCTATAGAAAGAGAGACTGAAGAATTAATAATGATAAACAAGGAAGTGACAGAAGATTGGAATAGAAATTTGCATCTCTCCTCCTTGTAGAGAGTACTAAAAACATCCCAGAACCAGAGGTAAATCAGGAAATGGAAGGGAGGGAGGAACTCAGGAAAATCCCAATCACCCGAGAAGTGGGACTGAGTAACTATTGATGCTGTGAGCTGACAAGTGCCCAGGCCCCAGTGGACTTCACCCTCAGGGTCAGAAAAGAAGTGACTATTGAGATAATTATACATTAGCGAGTTTTGAGAAGATTTGTAGCTCAGGTTGAGGTTCTGGATGTAGGTTTGCTCACTGAGCTGGAAGGTTCATGTTCAGATGTTTCATGAAGATGTTACCTAGTATGGTGACAAAACATCTGATCATGAACCTTCCAGCTCAGCGAGCAAACCTACATCCATAGTTACACATTAGCTTTTACTTTTCAAAACTCCCTTGATGTACAATTGTTGTACAATTATTGAATTGACAATACATGCCTATGTAAAAACATGCATATCTATGGGAGATCAATTTTTATCTTTGGTAAACTGGGAGATGTTGTATTATGTTTTATGGTTAATATGTCTCTGTTCCTTTAAGAGGCATGCTGGTGATGACATCACTGAATGTTACCTGACATCTCACACTGCAATCACTTAAACTGTGTTACTCTCTTGAAATCTAATCACTTTAGTAGCGATTAAGCAGCTTGTTAGCACAAACATGTATTTGTCTATCAATGTACTCTGGGTGGGGATTTCAATGTTCACCACCAACAGTTGCTCGGCAGCAGAACTACTGATTGTGCTGGTTGGGTCCTAAAGGACATAGGTGCTGGGCTGGGTCTCGAACAGGTGGTGAGGGAACTAATGAGAGGGAAAACCATACCAATCTTTACCAATCTGCTGGCTGCACATGACAGTAAGAGTGACCACTGCACAGTCATTGTGGAGACAAAATCTCACCTTCATAATGAGAATAACTTCCATAGTGTTGTGTGGCACTATCACCATGATAAATGGGACAGACTTTAAATAAATCTAGCAACTTAAGACTGGGCATCCATGAGGCACTGTGGGCCATCAACAGCAGCAGAGCTGTACTCCAGCACAATCTGTAACCTCATGGCCTGGCATATCCCCCACTCAACCATTACCATCAAGCCAGGGAATCAACCCTGGTTCAATGGAGACTGCAGAAGGGCATGCCAGAAGCAGCATCAATTATACCTGGAAACGTGATGTCAACCTAGTGAAACTGCCAAACAGGTCCACTGTGATCTAAACAGCATTAACAACTAAGTGATCTCACAGCCAACGGATCAGATTCAAGCAATGCAATCCTGCCACATCAAGTCGCGAATGATGGTGAACAATTAAACAACTCACTTGAGGAGCATGCTCCACCAATATCCCCATCCTCAATGAGGGAAGAGCCCAACACATCAGGGCAAAAGGTCAGGCTGAAGCTTTCACTGCAATCTTCAGCCAGAAGTGCCAAGTGGATGATCCATCTTGGCTTCCTCAAATGGTCCCCAGCATCACAGATACCACTCACCGGCCAATTCAATTCACTCCACATGATATCAAGAGATAGTTGGAGGCACTGAATACTGAAAGGTCTACAAGCCCTGACAAAATTCTGGCAATACTACTGAAGACTTGTGTTCCAGAACTTGCCATTCCTCTAGCCAAGCTCTTCCAGTACAGTTACAACACTGGCATTGACCCGACAATGTGGGAAACTGTACACAAAAAGTAGGACAAATCCAACCCAGACAATTACTACCCTAAAAGTCTACACTCAATCATCAATAAAGTGATGCAAAGTGTCATCGATATTGCTATCAAGCAACACGTGCTCAGCAATAACCTGCTCAGTTTGGGTTCTGCCAGTGCCACTCAGCTCCAGATCTCATTACTGCCTTCGTACAAACATAGACAAAAGAGCTGAATTCAAGGGGTCAGGTGAGAGTGAAAACCCTTGACACCATGGCTGCATTCGACTGAGTGTGGCATAACAGTACCCTAGCAAAACTGGAATCAATGGATAGAGGGGGCAGACTCTCCACTGGATGGACTCATACCTGGCACATAGGAATATGGTTGTGGTTGTTGGAGGTCAGTCATCTCAGCTCCAGGGCATCTCTGCAGGAATTCCTCAGGGTAGTGTCCCAGGCCCAACCATCTTTAGCTGCTTCATCAATGACCTTCCCTCCATCATAAGGTCAGAAGTGGGGATGTTGACTGATGATTGCACAATGTTCAGCACCAGTTGTGCATCCTCAGATACTGAAACAATCCATGATAAAATGCAACAAAATCTGGACAATATCCAAGCTGAAAAGTGTCAAATAACCTTCACGCCACACAAATGCCAGACAATGATCCTCTCCAGTAAGAGACAATCTATCCACCAACCCTTGACATTCAATGGTTACCATCACTGAATCCTGCACTATCAACATCCTGGTGGTTACCATTGACCAGATTCTCCACTGGACTCCCTTCATAAACACAGTGGGTACAAGAGCAGGTCCAGAGGTTAGGAATACGGTGTGAGTAACTCACCTCCTGACCCCCCAAAGACTGTTCACCATCTACAAGGTACAAGTCAGGAATGTGATGGAATACTCCCCACTTGCCTGAATGGATACAGCTCCAACAACACTCAAGAAGCTAGACACCATCCTGGACAAAGCAGCCCACTTTGTCCACAATCCACAAACACCCACTCCCTCCACTCTCCGTGCTCAGTAGCAGCAGTATGTACGATTTGCAAAGTGCACTGCAGAATTTCGCAAATGATCTTTAGACAGTATCTTCCAAACCCATGACCACAAGGACACGGCAACAGATATGTGAGGAGACCACTACCCGCACATTCCCCTCCAAGCCACTCATCATCCTGACTTCAAATATATTATCATTCCTTCAGAGTCATTGGGTCAAAATCCTAGAAATAGAAACATTGAAAAGAGGTGCAGGAATAGGCCATTCAGCCCTTTGGACCTGTATCACCATTCAATATGATCATGGCTGATCATACAATCTCAGTATCCCATGCCTGCCCCCTTCCCATACCCTTGATCCCTTTAGCTGTAAGAGACACTTGCAGCTCCCTCTTGAATATATCTAATGAACTGGCCCCAACAGCTTCCTGTGGGAGAGAATGCCACAGGTTTACAACTCCTTGAGTGAAGAAATTCTTCCGTATCTCAGTCCTGAATGACTTACCCCTTATTCTTAGACTGTGACCCTGTCTGGACTAACCAACATTAAGAGTGTTCTTTCTGCATCTAGCTTGTCCAGTACCATCAGGATTTTATATATTTCTATGAGATCCCCCCTCATTCTTCTAAATTCCAGCAAATACCAGCCTGGTCGATCCAATCTTTCCTCATAAATCAGTCCTGGCATCCCAGCAATCAGTCTAGTGAACCTTCACTGGTCTTCCTAAATAGTAAGAATGTCCTTCCTCAGACTAGGAGACCAAAACTGCGCACACTACTCAATGTGCAGCCTCACCGAGGCCCTGTATAACTGCAGCAAGACATCCTTACTCTAATACTTCACCTCTCTCGCTAAGAAGGCCAGCATGCCATGAGCTTTCCACACCACTTGCTGCATCTGCATACCAACCTTCAGTCACTGTTCCACCATGACACCCAGGTCTCATTGCACCTCACCTTTTCCTAAACTTCCACTATTCAGATAATAATCTGCCTTCCTGTTTTTGCAACCAAACTGGATAACTTCACATTTATCCACATTATATTGTATTTGCCAAGTCCATAATGGCATTATGAGTCGACCTACAGCACATGTACTGCAGCGGTTTAAGAAGGCAGCTCACCATCACCTTCTCAAGACAACTAGGGACAGGCATTAAATTCTGCCCAGCCAACAACATCTATGACACCAATATCCTGAATAACCTCTATATTCAAAGTTCTGAGCGTTAAAGGTAAATATGCTGAACACCTTCTTAAACACCCTGTCAATATGTAATGCATACTTTAAAGAATTATGTACATGAATCCCTAGGTCTCTCTGTTCTATAACACTGTTCAGGGCTCTACTTTTAATTGTATAAATCCTGCCCATTTCCGATGAAGGGCTTATGCCTGAAACATCGACTGTTCTGCTCCTCGGATGCTGCCTGACCTGCTGTGCTTTTCCGGTGACACACGTTTTGACTCTGACCTCCAGCATCTGCAGTCCTCACTTTCTTCTAAGTCCTGCCCTTGTTTGTTTTACCGATATGCAATGCCTCACAAATTAAACTCCATCTACCACTCCTCAGCCCATTGACCCAATTGATCAATACTTCTTTGTAATCTCGAATATCCTTCTTCACTGTCCATTATACCACCAAATTTTGGTGTCATCTACAAACTCACTAACCATGTCTTCTGTACTCTTATGTAAATCATTTCTATAAATGAGTAACAAAAGTGGCACTGATTCCTATGTAACATGCCTCCAGCCTGAAAAACAACCCTTCACCACCACTCTCTATACCCTGCTGTTAAGCCAATTTTGTATCCAATTGGCAAGCTCACCCTGAATCCCAGGTGATCTGACTTTATTAATTAGTATACCAAGTGGAACCTTGTCAAAGGCTTTATTAAAGTCCAAATAAACAATATCCACTGCTCTGCTCTTCTCAATCTTCTTGGTTACTTCCTCAAAAAACTCAATCAAGTTTGTGAGACATAATTTCCCTCACACAAAGCCATGCTGACAATCCTTAATCATTCCTGCCTTTCCAAGTGTATATAAGTCCTCTCTTTCAGAATCACCTCCAACAACTTACCCACCACAGAAGTCAGACTCTCACAGGCCTATAGTTCTCAGGCTTCTCCTTTCATTCCTTTTTAAACAAAGGCATAACATTAACCGCTCTCCAGTCATCCAGCACCTCACCTGTAGTTACAGACGGCACAAATATTTCTGCAAAGGACCCTGCAATTTCCTCCCTAACTTTCCACAGCACCCTGGGATACACTAGATCAGGTCCTGGAGATTTATCCATTTTAGATCTTCTAAGTCCTCCAGCACTTCCACTTCTGTGGAATTGTTTTTATAACATAAATATTTATTTCATTGAGGTCGGTAGCCTCCATTTCTTTCTCCACAGAAAAAAACAGATGTGAAATATTCATTAAATATTTCTCCCAACTCCTGAGGTTCTCTGTTCTTTAAGGGTCATTACTCTTTCTCTAGTTGATCTCTTGCTCTTAATATATTTGTAGAATCTGTTTGGATTATCTTTAACCTTATCCACCACAGCTATTTTACATCCTCTCTTTGTTTTCATGATCTCACTCTTAAGAATGCCCCTACACTCTTTATACTGATCAAGAGATTCAGTTGAACCCAATTGTCTATATCTAATAAATAATTCTTTTTTTTATTCTTGACTAGAAGCTCAATATCTTTATTCATCAATTGTTCCCTAATTCTACTAACCTCACCTGTCACTCTGACAGGAACCTAATGACTCTGAAGTACTCCAGGATGATACCCAACTCTAAAGACTTCTGCCGGTTGGTCCAAACTTCCTCCTAGTGATGGAATGGGATCCAGTGGTAAAGAATCTTTACTGGACAGTCATCATTCGTCACAATCCTGTTGCTCACTAGGTCACAATACCCAGCTGTCATCAACATCCTTACTAAATGTCGCCCAGTACTTGGTGAAAGTAAAAACTAACTGCCTCTTCTGGATTTCCTCCAACTCATCAATCTCCAACTTTACATGAAAATGTAAGACCTAGGAGCAGGAGTAGGCTATTCAGCCCCTCGAAACTGCTCCACCATTTAACATGATTGTGACTGATCTCAGCTTGGCCTCAATTTTCCTGCCTGCTCTTCATAGCCTTCAACCCATTATTAACTAAAAATCTGTCATCTCCCCCTTAAATGTCCTGAACAGGTACTGTATACTGAGGTAGAGAATTCCACAGATTCCTTTGAGAGACATAATTCTTTCTCGGCTCTATATTAAATCTGCCAGCCCCTGATCCTAAAATGATTACTTCTTGTGCTAGGTGCCCCACTTGCGGAAATATCCTCTTTATGTCTTCCTGGTCAATCCCCTTTTGCAAGTTATATACCTCAAAGAGGTCTCCTCTCATTCTTCTAAACTCCAGAGAGTATAGGCCTAAATTGCATGGTCTTCCTTCAGAAGACAAACCACTCATATTGGGGATCAATCTAGTGAACTTTGTCTGAACTGACTTCAATTTAATCCCTCAAGTAAAGGGACTAAAATCATTGGAGATGTGACCACCAGTCTGTCTACTGTTCCTGACTGCAGCAGGCTTAAAGAAACTGGTGGGGATTCCTGGTTGGAGATAAATATCTTTGTCACTGAAACTGGAGATCTGCCCAGTATCCTCCCAATTTCTCCTTCAGTGATCAGAGTTACTCCCAGAGTTACCCCAAGGGGACACTCTGCTCCAACTGGCATGTGACACTTTAGTAAGGCCTGGTGTTGACCAGCTTCAAACAGCTAATGGAGTTTCCCCGAGCAGTAATGATGCAGGCTGGTATGAGAACTGTCCAATTTGCTGCTGCACCAACAGTTGTAGGGTCCCACACACTCTGATACATCTGGAGCAAGATCAAAGAATCCTGAGACTAAACGACTGACCTGGTAATATGATGCTCTTAGCAGCTACTATGCATGCATTCCAAGGATGGCTCGATATTTCTTAACAGGTTCCACCCAAACACCAGGAG
Source organism: Chiloscyllium plagiosum (assembly GCF_037043375.1). Lineage (NCBI taxonomy): Eukaryota > Metazoa > Chordata > Chondrichthyes > Orectolobiformes > Hemiscylliidae > Chiloscyllium > Chiloscyllium plagiosum. Next base: position 8,586,432 of record NW_028270153.1, read on the forward strand.
TATTTTCAACTTCCTTCCTTTCACTGGAGCATTGATTGGGTCATGAACCAGCAGAAACTCCAAGCTATGAAAATGTGTGATTGAGTACACAACTAGGGAACCGTTAATGTAGCTGTGACAGGAGGGGTCTGACACTTGGAAATAGAGACCAGGTTGAGGGAAAAAACAGCAATCAGCTCATACTCCTGAGCCAAATGCTCATGGAATAACTGGTGTTTAACAGATATGGGGCTGCTTCTGGGTCAATAAGGCACAACACTCCTTCCTTTGTTTAATTCATTCATGGGATGCAGGTTGGGTTAGCATTTACTCATCAACCAAATTGCCCTTGAGAAGATAGAGGTGAGCTGTCTTCTTAAACCACGACAATCTATGTGCTGTATGTTGACCCATTATGTCATCAAGGAGGGAATTCCAGGATTTTGTCTCAGCGACATTGAAGGAATGGTGAATGCTTGGAGGAGAGCCTGCAGATGGCAGCATTCCTATTTATCTGTTGCCCTTGTCCTTCAAGGTGGAAATGGTCATGGATGTGAAAGGTGCTATCAAATTTCTACAGGGCAGGTTGTAAATGATTCATATTGCAGCCATTGAGCATGAGTTGTTTGAGCGAATGAATGTTGAAAATGGAGGATGTGTTGTCAATCAAGTGGCAACCTTATCCTGGATGGTGTCAAGCTTCTTGAGTGTTGTTGGAACTGCCCTCATCCAGGCAAGTGGTAAGTATTTCATCACATTCCTGACTTATACCTTGTGGACAGGTTTTGGGGAGTCAGGGGATGAGTTACTTGCCACAAGGTTCCAAGCCTCTGACCTGTTCTTGTAACCATTGTGTTTTTGTGACTATTCCAGTTGAGTTTCTGGTCAATAACCCTCAGGATATTGGTAGTGGAGGGTTCAGTGATGGTAACACCATACTCCTTATCAAACCTCTGCTATGGCTGTGATGGGTGACCACTGCCATCATTATGCCTTGACAATAGTTCCAAGATACTCTCTGGACACTGGGAACATCTAAACCTTTTCACAGAATTTCCTACACAGATGCTTAATCTGGAACACTGCTCACTCACATTGAGACACTGGATACGATAAAGCTGGTGTTCTCAATCAACTCTTCAATTTTGGGTTCAACGGGAGTTCTCAGTTGTCTGCTGGCTCCCCACTCATTGGCAGGTATACTGTCTCCTTCCTCCCTAATGTCATGGAAACACACACTGGGATCTTCTGCCTGAGTTTGTCTGAGATCTAGTTTTGCTCTCCCAGTGCCTGGGTGTCAAATACATCTGAAATGGCTTCAGCCTCCCTCACGGACATTCTCAGTTTCTACTCCTTCACCAACCTCTTCATCTCAGCCAGGCACTTTCCAACCTTGTACACCACTCTGCTCTCATTCCCCCAGTACCCTGACACCCCACCCTCCATTCCAATCACTGATTCCCATCCCACCATCACTTCCCTTTCTCCAGGGATCCAGCAATATTCCTGAGTGAAGGTCCAAGTGTATTCCAATCTGCAGCAACAGCACCCACTGCTCTCAGTAACAGATCCATTGTTCCCAATAACAGCACCCAGTGCCGCCAGTAACAGCATATGTTGCTCTCAGTAACAGCACCCACTGCTCCCAGTAACAACACCCACTGCTCCCAGTAACAACACCCACTGCTCTCAGTAACAGCACCCACTGCTCTCAGTAAGAGCATTCACTGCTCTCAGTAACAGCACCCACTGCTCTCAGTAACATCACCCAGTCCTCTTAGTAACATCATCCACTGCTCTCAGTAGCAGCACCCATTGCTCTCAGTAAGAGCATTTACTGTTCTCAGTAACATCACCCAGTCCTCTTAGTAACATTATCCACTGCTCTCAATAACAGCACCCACTGCTTTTAGTAAGAGCACTCACTGCTCTCAGTCACAGCACCCATTGCTCTCAGTAACATCACCCACTGCTCTCAGTAACATCACCCACTGCTCTCAGTAACATCACCCACTGCTCTCAGTAACATCACCCACTGCTCTCAGTAACAGCACCCATTGCTCTCAGTAAGAGCATTCACTGCTCTCAGTAACATCATCTACTGCTCAAAGTTTGTGAGAAGATTTGTAGCTCGGGTGCTCGTCGTTGTGGTTCTGTTCGCCGAGCTGGGAATTTGTGTTGCAGACGTTTCGTCCCCTGTCTAGGTGACATCCTCAGTGCTTGGGAGCCTCCTGTGAAGCGCTTTTGTGATGTTTCCTCCGGCATTTATAGTGGTTTGTATCTGCCGCTTCCGGTTGTCAGTTCCAGCTGTCCGCTGCAGTGGCCGGTGTACTCTGCTTTGTCCAGGATGACCGTCATTCTGCCTTTGTTGTGTCTTTGAAGAAACACAACAAACAGTGAGACAAAGTATCGTACCTCTGATAACAAGGAAAAGACAAACACATAACCTCAACACCAAGGAGAGGGAAGCACTAAAAACACTAAGAAATGATAAGAACATAATCATACTAACAGCAGACAAAGGCAGAATGACGGTCATCCTGGACAAAGCAGAGTACATCCAAAAAGCACAACAACTACTTGCAGATACCAACACCTACCGAAAGAGGGAGTTTGACCCCACCCCACAGCTCACCAATAGGATAAACAACACACCTGAGGAACCTACAAAAAAACGGACAGATAACCAGGTCGGACCTACAGAGAATGAAACCTGAAAGCAACAACACCCCCAGATTCTATGGACTACCTAAAGTGCACAAACCAGACATCCCACTCAGACTCATAGTATCACTACCAGGGACACCATCACACAAATTGGCTAAAGAACTACAGCAGAAACTGAAACACCTGATCAGCGGATCCAGACACTCTATACAATCAACAGAGGAATTCTTGGATATCATCAGAAATACACACATAGACCAGGAAGAAACCATGGTCTCATTCGATGTAATGGCACTGGTCACCTCTATTGACAAAACCCTAGCCAGAGAAACAATAGCCAACCTGCTGGACATACAGAACAGACAACAGGACGGTGAACCTATCAACAAAGACTGCATACTCAAACTATTGGACCTGTGTCTCACAACACACTTCACATTCAACAACCAAATATATGAACAAATCAACGGCACATCCATGGGCTCACCCATCTCTGGACTCATAGCAGAAGCGGTAATGCAAAGGTTAGAACAAACAGTCTCACCGCAAATTCAACCCTAACTCTGGGTCAGATATGTAGATGATACCTTTGTAATCATTAAAAACACAGAAATAGAAAAAACACACCGGATCATCAACGCCACATTCACAGGAATCTGATTCACGAGAAAGGAAGAAAAGGACAACCAACTCCCATCCCTCGACGTGATGGTACAGAGAACACCGAACGGAGATACACAGGTACACTAAGGTACACAGGAAAGCCACACAGACCAAGTCCTAAATTACGAAAGCAACCACCCTAACATACACAAAAGAAGTTGCATCGAGACACTGTTCAAAAGGGCCACAACACACTGCAGTACACCAGAACTGCAAAAAGAGGAAGAAGAACACCTATACAATGTATTCGCCAAAAACGGATACCCCCGCAATTTCATCAACAGATGCCTAAGGGAAAGACAACAGAATGAGGACATGCCACAACCCAAAGGACTAGACACACTACCATACATCAAAAACATTTCTGAACTGACAGCCAGACTACTGCGACCACTAGGACTCATAACAGCACACAAACCAACAGCCACTCTCAGACAACAATTCACCAGGACGAAGGACCCGATACCCAGCATGAGCAAAACCAATGTAGTGTACAAAATCTCCATGCAAGGACTGCACAAAACACTACATAGGACAAACAGGAAGACAGCTAACGGTCCGCATCCATGAACACCAACTAGCCACGAAACGACACGACCAGCTATCCTTCGTAGCCCCACACGCAGAGGACAAGCAACATGAGTTCGACTGGGACAACACTACTATGATAGGGCAAGCCAAACAGAGAACAGCCAGGGAATTCCTAGAGGCATGACACTCATCCACAGATTCAATCAATAAGCACATCGACCTGGACCCAATATACCGGCCACTGCAGCGGACAGCTGGAACTGACAACCGGAAGCAGTAGATAGAAATCACTATAAATGCCGGAGGAAACATCACAAAAGCGCTTCACAGGAGGCTCCCAAGCACTGATGATGTCACCTAGACAGGGGACGAAACGTCTGCAACACAAATTCCCAGCTCGGCGAACAGAATCACAACATCATCTATTGCTCTCAATAACATCACCCATTGCTCTGTGACTGTTACAGAGGACAGTGGGTGCTGTTACTGAGGACAGTGGGTGAGGACAGAGGACAGTGGGTGAGGACAGAGGACGAAGATTGGTGGAGTTGTGGATAGTGAGGAGGACTCTTGTCGGCTGCAAAGGGACTTGGATATGATGCAGAGCTGGGCTGAGGAGTGGCAGATGGAGTTCAACCCTGCCAAGTGTGAGGTTGTCCATTTTGGAAAGACAAATAAGAATGCGGAATACAGGATTAACGGTAGGGTTCTTAGTGTGGTGGAGGAACAGAGGGATCTTGGGGTCTATGTTCATAGGTCTTTGAAAGTTGCCACTCAGGTGGATAGAGCTTGTAAGAAGGCCTATGGTGTATTAGCGTTCATTAGCAGAGGGATTGAATTCAAGAGTCGTGAAGTGATGTTGCAACTGTACAGGACTTTGGTTAGGCCACATTTGGAGTACTGTGTGCAGTTCTGGTCGCCTCACTTCAGGAAAGATGTGGAAGCTTTGGAGAGGGTGCAGAGAAGATTTACCAGGATGTTGCCTGGAATGGAGAATAGGTCGTATGAGGATAGGTTGAGAGTGCTAGGCATTTTCTCATTGGAACGGCGAAGGATGTGGGGTGACTTGATAGAGGTGTATAAGATGATCAGAGGAATAGATAGAGTAGACAGTCAGAAACTTTTTCCCTGGGTACAACAGAGTGTAACAAGGGGACATAAATTTAAGGTGAAGGGTGGAAGGTATAGGGGAGATGTCAGGGGTGGGTTCTTTACCCAGAGAGTGGTGGGGGCATGGAATGCGCTGCCTGTGGGAGTGGTAGAGTCAGAATCTTTGGTGACCTTTAAGCGGCAATTGGATAGGTACATGGATGGGTGCTTAAGCTAGGACAAATGTTCGGCACAACATCGTGGGCCGAAGGGCCTGTTCTGTGCTGTATTGTTCTATGTTCTATGTTCTATGTTACTGGGAGGACGGGGTGCTGTTACTGAGGACAATGGGTGGTATTACTGAGAGACGTTGGTGTTGTTACTGAGAGCAGTGGATGATGTTACTGAGAGCAGTGGGTGCTGTTACTGAGGACAGTGGGTGATGTTACTGGGAGGACTGGGTGCTGTTACTGAGGACAGTGGGTGATGTTACTGAGAGACGTTGGTGTTGTTACTGAGGGCAGTGGATGATGTTACTGGGAGAAGTGGGTGCTGTTACTGAGGACAGTGGATGATGTTACTGAGAGACGTTGGTGTTGTTACTGAGGGCAGTGGATGATGTTACTGGGAGAAGTGGGTGCTGTTACTGAGGACAGTGGGTGATGTTACTGGGAGGACTGGGTGCTGTTACTGAGAGCAGTGGATGATGTTACTAAGAGCAGTGGGTGCTGTTACTGAGGACAGTGGATGATGTTGCTGGGAGGACTGAGTGCTGTTACTGAGGACAATGGGTGCTGTTACTGAGAGCAGTGGGAGCTGTTAATGAGAGCAGTGGATGATATTACTGGGAGGAGTGGGTGCTGTTACTGAGAGCAGTGGATGAGATTACTGTGAGGACTAGGTGCTGTTACTGAGGACAATGGGTGATGTTACTGAGAGTTGTGGGTGCTGTTACCAAGAGCGTGGATGATGTTACTGAGACCAGTGGATGATGTTACTGAGAGCAGTGGGTGCTCTTACTGAGAGCAGTGGATGATGTTACTGAGAGCAGTGGGTGCTATTACTGAGAGCAGTGGGTAATGTTACTGAGAGCAGTGGGTGATGTTACTGAGTGCAGTGGGTGATATTACTGAGAGCAGTGGGTGCTCTTACTGAGAGCAGTGGATGATGTTACTGAAATCAGTGGGTGATGTTACTGAGAGCGTGGATGATGTTACTGAGAGCCGTGGATGAGGTTACTGAGAGCAGTGGGTGATGTTACTGAGAGCAGTGGGTGATGTTACTGAGAGCAGTGGGTGCTGTTAATGAGAGCAGTGGGTGCTGTTACTGAGAGCAGTGGGTGCTGTTACTGAGTGCAGTGGGTGCTCTTACTGAGAGCAGTGGGTGATGTTACAGAGAGCAGTGGGTGCTGTTACTGAGAGCAGTGGGTGCTGTTACTGAGAGCAGTGTTTGATGTTACTGAGAGCAGTGGGTGATGTTACTGAGAGCAGTGGGTGCTGTTACTGAGAGCAGTGGGTGCTGTTACTGAGAGCAGTGGTTGATGTTACTGAGAGCAGTGGGTGCTGTTACTGAGAGCAGTGGGTGCTGTTACTGAGAGCAGTGGGTGATGTTACTGAGAGCAGTGGGTGCTGTTACTGAGAGCAGTGGTTGATGTTACTGAGAGCAGTGGGTGCTGTTACTGAGAGCAGTGGGTGCTGTTACTGAGAGCAGTGGGTGCTGTTACTGAGAGCAGTGGGTGATGTTACTGAGAGCAGTGGGTGATGTTACTGAGAGCAGTGGGTGCTGTTACTGAGTGCAGTGGGTGCTCTTACTGAGAGCAGTGGGTGCTGTTACTGAGTGCAGTGGGTGCTCTTACTGAGAGCAGTGGGTGCTGTTACTGAGTGCAGTGGGTAATGTTACTGAGAGCAGTGGGTGCTGTTACTGAGAGCAGTGGATGATGTTACTGAGAGCAGTGGGTGATGTTACTGAGAGCAGTGGGTGATATTACTGAGAACAGTGGGTGATATTACTGAGAGCCGTGGATGATGTTACTGAGAGCAGTGGGTGATGTTACTGAGAACAGTGGGTGATGTTACTGAGAGCAGTGGATGATGTTACTGAGAGCCGTGGATGATGTTACTGAGAGCAGTGGGTGATGTTACTGAGAGCAGTATGTGATGTTACTGAGAGCAGTGGGTGATGTTACTGAGAGCAGTGGATGATGTTACTGAGTGCAGTGGGTGATGTTACTGAGAGCAGTGGGTGCTGTTACTGAGAGCAGTCGGTACTGTTACTGAGTGCAGTGGATGATGTGACTGAGAGCAGTGGGTGCTGTTACTGAGAGCAGTGGATGATATTACTGAGAGCAGTGGGTGCTGTTACTGAGAGCAGTGGATGATGTTACTGAGAGCAGTATGTGATGTTACTGAGAGCAGTGGGTGATGTTACTGAGAGCAGTGGATGATGTTACTGAGTGCAGTGGGTGATGTTACTGAGAGCAGTGGATGATATTACTGAGAGCAGTGGGTGCTGTTACTGAGAGCAGTGGATGATGTTACTGAGAGCAGTATGTGATGTTACTGAGAGCAGTGGGTGATGTTACTGAGAGCAGTGGATGATGTTACTGAGTGCAGTGGGTGATGTTACTGAGAGCAGTGGGTGCTGTTACTGAGAGCAGTCGGTACTGTTACTGAGTGCAGTGGATGATGTTACTGAGAGCAGTGGGTGCTGTTACTGAGAGCAGTGGGTGATGTTACTGAGAGCAGTGGATGATGTTACTGAGAGCAGTGGGTGATGTTACTGAGAGCAGTGGATGATGTTACTGAGAGCAGTGGGTGATGTTACTGAGAGCAGTGGGTGATGTTACTGAGAGCAGTGGGTGATGTTACTGAGAGCAGTGGGTGATGTTACTGAGAACAGTGGGTGATGTTACTGAGAGCAGTGGATGATGTTACTGAGAGCAGTGGGTGATGTTACTGAGAGCAGTCGGTACTGTTACTGAGTGCAGTGGATGATGTTACTGAGAGCAGTGGGTGCTGTTACTGAGAGCAGTGGGTGATGTTACTGAGAGCAGTGGATGATGTTACTGAGAGCAGTGGGTGATGTTACTGAGAGCAGTGGGTGATGTTACTGAGAGCAGTGGGTGATGTTACTGAGAGCAGTGGGTGATGTTACTGAGAGCAGTGGGTGATGTTACTGAGAGCAGTGGGTGATTTTACTGAGAGCAGTGGGTGATGTTACTGAGTGCAGTGGGCGATGTTACTGAGAGCAGTGGATGATGTTACTGAGAGCAGTGGGTGATGTTACTGAGAGCAGTATGTGATGTTACTGAGAGCAGTGGGTGATGTTACTGAGAGCAGTGGATGATGTTACTGAGAGCAGTGGGTGATGTTACTGAGAGCAGTGGGTGATGTTACTGAGAGCAGTGGGTGATGTTACTGAGAGCAGTGGGTGATGTTACTGAGAGCAGTGGGTGATGTTACTGAGAGCAGTGGGTGATTTTACTGAGAGCAGTGGGTGATGTTACTGAGTGCAGTGGGCGATGTTACTGAGAGCAGTGGATGATGTTACTGAGAGCAGTGGGTGATGTTACTGAGAGCAGTGGGTGATGTTACTGAGAACAGTGGGTGATATTACTGAGAGCCGTGGATGATGTTACTGAGAGCAGTGGGTGATGTTACTGAGAACAGTGGGTGATATTACTGAGAGCCGTGGATGATGTTACTGAGAGCAGTGGGTGATGTTACTGAGAGCAGTATGTGATGTTACTGAGAGCAGTGGGTGATGTTACTGAGAGCAGTGGATGATGTTACTGAGTGCAGTGGGTGATGTTACTGAGAGCAGTGGGTGCTGTTACTGAGAGCAGTCGGTACTGTTACTGAGTGCAGTGGATGATGTTACTGAGAGCAGTGGGTGCTGTTACTGAGAGCAGTGGATGATATTACTGAGAGCAGTGGGTGCTGTTACTGAGAGCAGTGGATGATGTTACTGAGAGCAGTATGTGATGTTACTGAGAGCAGTGGGTGATGTTACTGAGAGCAGTGGATGATGTTACTGAGAGCAGTGGGTGATGTTACTGAGAGCAGTGGGTGATGTTACTGAGAGCAGTGGGTGATTTTACTGAGAGCAGTGGGTGATGTTACTGAGTGCAGTGGGCGATGTTACTGAGAGCAGTGGATGATGTTACTGAGAGCAGTGGGTGATGTTACTGAGAGCAGTATGTGATGTTACTGAGAGCAGTGGGCGATGTTACTGAGTGCAGTGGGTGCTGTTACTGAGAGCAGTCGGTACTGTTACTGAGTGCAGTGGATGATGTTACTGAGAGCAGTGGGTGCTGTTACTGAGAGCAGTCGGTACTGTTACTGAGTGCAGTGGATGATGTTACTGAGAGCAGTGGATGATATTACTGAGAGCAGTGGGTGCTGTTACTGAGAGCAGTGGATGATGTTACTGAGAGCAGTATGTGATGTTACTGAGAGCAGTGGGTGATGTTACTGAGAGCAGTGGGTGATGTTACTGAGAGCAGTGGGTGATGTTACTGAGAGCAGTGGGTGATGTTACTGAGAGCAGTGGGTGATTTTACTGAGAGCAGTGGGTGATGTTACTGAGTGCAGTGGGCGATGTTACTGAGAGCAGTGGATGATGTTACTGAGAGCAGTGGGTGATGTTACTGAGAGCAGTATGTGATGTTACTGAGTGCAGTGGGCGATGTTACTGAGTGCAGTGGGTGCTGTTACTGAGAGCAGTCGGTACTGTTACTGAGTGCAGTGGATGATGTTACTGAGAGCAGTGGGTGCTGTTACTGAGAGCAGTGGATGATATTACTGAGAGCAGTGGGTGCTGTTACTGAGAGCAGTGGATGATGTTACTGAGAGCAGTATGTGATGTTACTGAGAGCAGTGGGTGATGTTACTGAGAGCAGTGGGTGATGTTACTGAGAGCAGTGGGTGATGTTACTGAGAGCAGTGGGTGATGTTACTGAGAGCAGTGGGTGATTTTACTGAGAGCAGTGGGTGATGTTACTGAGAGCAGTGGGTGATGTTACTGAGTTCAGTGGATGATGTTACTGAGAGCAGTGGGTGATGTTACTGAGAGCAGTGGATGATGTTACTGAGAGCAGTGGGTGATGTTACTGAGAGCAGTGGATGATGTTACTGAGAGCAGTGGGTGATGTTACTGAGTTCAGTGGGTGATGTTACTGAGAGTAGTGGATGATGTTACTGAGAGCAGTGGATGATGTTACTGAGAGCAGTGGATGATTTTACTGAGAGCAGTGGGTGATGTTACTGAGTTCAGTGGGTGATGTTACTGAGAGTAGTGGGTGCTCTTACTGAGAGCAGTCGGTACTGTTACTGAGAGCAGTTGATGATGTTACTGAGTGCAGTGGGTGATGTTACTGAGAGCAGTGGATGATGTTACTGAGAGCAGTATGTGATGTTACTGAGAGCAGTGGGTGATGTTACTGAGAGCAGTGGATGATGTTACTGAGTGCAGTGGGTGATGTTACTGAGAGCAGTGGGTGCTGTTACTGAGAGCAGTCGGTACTGTTACTGAGAGCAGTGGATGATGTTACTGAGAGCAGTGGCTGCTGTTACTGAGAGCAGTGGATGATATTACTGAGAGCAGTGGGTGCTGTTACTGAGAGCAGTGGATGATGTTACTGAGAGCAGTGGGTGATGTTACTGAGAGCAGTGGATGATATTACTGAGAACAGTGGGTGATGTTACAGAGAGCAGTAGATGATATTACTGAGAACAGTGGGTGCTGTTACTGAGAGCAGTGGATGATATTACTGAGAGCAGTGGGTGCTGTTACTGAGAGCAGTGGATAATGTTACTGAAAGCAGTGGGTGCTGTTACTGAGAGCAGTGGGTGATGTTACTGAGAACAGTGGGTGCTGTTACTGAGAGCAGTGGATGATATTACTGAGAGCAGTGGGTGCTGTTACTGAGAGCAGTGGATGATGTTACTGAGAGCAGTGGATGATATAACTGAGAACAGTGGATGATGTTACTGAGAGCAGTAGATGATATTACTGAGAACAGTGGGTGCTGTTACTGAGAGCAGTGGGTGATGTTATTGAGATCAGTGGGTGTTGTTAATGAGAGCAGTGGGTGATGTTACTGAGAGCAGTGGATGATGGTACTGTGAGCAGTGTGTGCTGTTACTGAGAGCAGTGGGTGATATTACTGAGAGCGGTGGATAATGTTACTGGGTAGAGTGGGTGCTGTTACTGAGGACAGTAGGTGCTGTTACTGAGAGCAGTGGATGATGTTACTGAGAGGACTGGGTGATGTTACTGAGAACAGTGGGTGGTGTTACTGAGGACAGTGGGTGATGTTACTGAGAGCAGTGAGTGGTGTTACTGAGGACAGTGGGTGCTGTTACTGAGAGCAATGGATGATGTTACTGAGAGGACTGGGTGATGTTACTGAGGACAGTGGGTGCTGTTACTGAGAGCGGTGGATGATGTTACTGGGTGGAGTGGGTGCTGTTACTGAGGACAGTGGGTGCTGTTACTGAGAGCAGTGGATGATGTTACTGGGTGGAGTGGGTGCTGTTACAGAGGACAGTGGGTGCTGTTACTGAGAGCAGTGGATGATGTTACTGAGGACAGTGGGTGCTGTTACTGAGAGCAGTGGAAGATATTTCTGAGAACAGTGGGTGCTGTTACTGAGAGCAGTGGAAGATATTTCTGAGAACAGTGGGTGGTGTTACTGAGGACAGTGGGTGCTGTTACTGAGAGCAATGGATGATGTTACTGGGTGGAGTGGGTGCTGTTACTGAGGACAGTGGGTGCTGTTAGTGAGGACAGTGGGGGATGTTACTGAGAACAGTGGGTGCTGTTACTGAGAGCAGTAGGTGCTGTTACTGAGGACAGTGGGTGATGTTACTGAGAGCAGTAGATGATGTTACTGAGAGGACTGGATGCTGTTACTGAGGACAGTGGGTGCTGTTACTGAGAGGAGCCGGTGTTGTTACTGAGAGCAGTGTATGCTCTTACTGAGAGCAGTGGGTGCTGTTACTGAGAGCAGTGGGTGATGTTACTGAGAACAGTGGGTGCTGTTACTGAGAGCAGTGGATGATATTACTGAGAACAGTGGGTGCTGTTACTGAGAACAGTGGGTGCTGTTACTGAGAACAATGGATGATGTTACTAAGGACAGTGGGTGATGTTACTGAGAGCAGTGGGTGCTGTTACTGAGAGCAGTCGGTACTGTTACTGAGAGCAGTGGATGATATTACTGAGAACAGTGGGTGCTGTTACTGAGAGCAGTGGATGATATTACTGAGAACAGTGGGTGCTGTTACTGAGAACAGTGGGTGCTGTTACTGAGAACAATGGATGATGTTACTGAGTGCAGTGGGTGATGTTACTGAGAGCAGTGGGTGCTGTTACTGAGAGCAGTCGGTACTGTTACTGAGAGCAGTGGATGATGTTACTGAGAGCAGTGGCTGCTGTTACTGAGAGCAGTGGATGATATTACTGAGAGCAGTGGGTGCTGTTACTGAGAGCAGTGGATGATGTTACTGAGAGCAGTGGGTGATGTTACTGAGAGCAGTGGATGATATTACTGAGAACAGTGGGTGATGTTACTGAGAGCAGTAGATGATATTACTGAGAACAGTGGGTGCTGTTACTGAGAGCAGTGGATGATATTACTGAGAGCAGTGGGTGCTGTTACTGAGAGCAGTGGATAATGTTACTGAAAGCAGTGGGTGCTGTTACTGAGAGCAGTGGGTGATGTTACTGAGAACAGTGGGTGCTGTTACTGAGAGCAGTGGATGATATTACTGAGAGCAGTGGGTGCTGTTACTGAGAGCAGTGGATGATGTTACTGAAAGCAGTGGGTGCTGTTACTGAGAGCAGTGGGTGATGTTACTGAGAGCAGTGGATGATATAACTGAGAACAGTGGATGATGTTACTGAGAGCAGTAGATGATATTACTGAGAACAGTGGGTGCTGTTACTGAGAGCAGTGGGTGATGTTATTGAGAGCAGTGGGTGTTGTTAATGAGAGCAGTGGGTGATGTTACTGAGAGCAGTGGATGATGGTACTGTGAGCAGTGTGTGCTGTTACTGAGAGCAGTGGGTGATATTACTGAGAGCGGTGGATAATGTTACTGGGTAGAGTGGGTGCTGTTACTGAGGACAGTAGGTGCTGTTACTGAGAGCAGTGGATGATGTTACTGAGAGGACTGGGTGATGTTACTGAGAACAGTGGGTGGTGTTACTGAGGACAGTGGGTGATGTTACTGAGAGCAGTGAGTGGTGTTACTGAGGACAGTGGGTGCTGTTACTGAGAGCAATGGATGATGTTACTGAGAGGACTGGGTGATGTTACTGAGGACAGTGGGTGCTGTTACTGAGAGCGGTGGATGATGTTACTGGGTGGAGTGGGTGCTGTTACTGAGGACAGTGGGTGCTGTTACTGAGAGCAGTGGATGATGTTACTGGGTGGAGTGGGTGCTGTTACAGAGGACAGTGGGTGCTGTTACTGAGAGCAGTGGATGATGTTACTGAGGACAGTGGGTGCTGTTACTGAGAGCAGTGGAAGATATTTCTGAGAACAGTGGGTGCTGTTACTGAGAGCAGTGGAAGATATTTCTGAGAACAGTGGGTGGTGTTACTGAGGACAGTGGGTGCTGTTACTGAGAGCAATGGATGATGTTACTGGGTGGAGTGGGTGCTGTTACTGAGGACAGTGGGTGCTGTTACTGAGAGCAGTGGATGATGTTACTGAGGACAGTGGGTGCTGTTACTGAGAGCAGTGGAAGATATTTCTGAGAACAGTGGGTGCTGTTACTGAGAGCAGTGGAAGATATTTCTGAGAACAGTGGGTGGTGTTACTGAGGACAGTGGGTGCTGTTACTGAGAGCAATGGATGATGTTACTGGGTGGAGTGGGTGCTGTTACTGAGGACAGTGGGTGCTGTTAGTGAGGACAGTGGGGGATGTTACTGAGAACAGTGGGTGCTGTTACTGAGAGCAGTAGGTGCTGTTACTGAGGACAGTGGGTGATGTTACTGAGAGCAGTAGATGATGTTACTGAGAGGACTGGATGCTGTTACTGAGGACAGTGGGTGCTGTTACTGAGAGGAGCCGGTGTTGTTACTGAGAGCAGTGTATGCTCTTACTGAGAGCAGTGGGTGCTGTTACTGAGAGCAGTGGGTGATGTTACTGAGAACAGTGGGTGCTGTTACTGAGAGCAGTGGATGATATTACTGAGAACAGTGGGTGCTGTTACTGAGAACAGTGGGTGCTGTTACTGAGAACAATGGATGATGTTACTAGGGACAGTGGGTGATGTTACTGAGAGCAGTGGGTGCTGTTACTGAGAGCAGTCGGTACTGTTACTGAGAGCAGTGGATGATATTACTGAGAACAGTGGGTGCTGTTACTGAGAGCAGTGGATGATATTACTGAGAACAGTGGGTGCTGTTACTGAGAACAGTGGGTGCTGTTACTGAGAACAATGGATGATGTTACTGAGTGCAGTGGGTGATGTTACTGAGAGCAGTGGGTGCTGTTACTGAGAGCAGTCGGTACTGTTACTGAGAGCAGTGGATGATGTTACTGAGAGCAGTGGCTGCTGTTACTGAGAGCAGTGGATGATATTACTGAGAGCAGTGGGTGCTGTTACTGAGAGCAGTGGATGATGTTACTGAGAGCAGTGGGTGATGTTACTGAGAGCAGTGGATGATATTACTGAGAACAGTGGGTGATGTTACTGAGAGCAGTAGATGATATTACTGAGAACAGTGGGTGCTGTTACTGAGAGCAGTGGATGATATTACTGAGAGCAGTGGGTGCTGTTACTGAGAGCAGTGGATAATGTTACTGAAAGCAGTGGGTGCTGTTACTGAGAGCAGTGGGTGATGTTACTGAGAACAGTGGGTGCTGTTACTGAGAGCAGTGGATGTTATTACTGAGAGCAGTGGGTGCTGTTACTGAGAGCAGTGGATGATGTTACTGAAAGCAGTGGGTGCTGTTACTGAGAGCAGTGGGTGATGTTACTGAGAGCAGTGGATGATATAACTGAGAACAGTGGATGATGTTACTGAGAGCAGTAGATGATATTACTGAGAACAGTGGGTGCTGTTACTGAGAGCAGTGGGTGATGTTATTGAGAGCAGTGGGTGTTGTTAATGAGAGCAGTGGGTGATGTTACTGAGAGCAGTGGATGATGGTACTGTGAGCAGTGTGTGCTGTTACTGAGAGCAGTGGGTGATATTACTGAGAGCGGTGGATAATGTTACTGGGTAGAGTGGGTGCTGTTACTGAGGACAGTAGGTGCTGTTACTGAGAGCAGTGGATGATGTTACTGAGAGGACTGGGTGATGTTACTGAGAACAGTGGGTGGTGTTACTGAGGACAGTGGGTGATGTTACTGAGAGCAGTGAGTGGTGTTACTGAGGACAGTGGGTGCTGTTACTGAGAGCAATGGATGATGTTACTGAGAGGACTGGGTGATGTTACTGAGGACAGTGGGTGCTGTTACTGAGAGCGGTGGATGATGTTACTGGGTGGAGTGGGTGCTGTTACTGAGGACAGTGGGTGCTGTTACTGAGAGCAGTGGATGATGTTACTGGGTGGAGTGGGTGCTGTTACAGAGGACAGTGGGTGCTGTTACTGAGAGCAGTGGATGATGTTACTGAGGACAGTGGGTGCTGTTACTGAGAGCAGTGGAAGATATTTCTGAGAACAGTGGGTGCTGTTACTGAGAGCAGTGGAAGATATTTCTGAGAACAGTGGGTGGTGTTACTGAGGACAGTGGGTGCTGTTACTGAGAGCAATGGATGATGTTACTGGGTGGAGTGGGTGCTGTTACTGAGGACAGTGGGTGCTGTTAGTGAGGACAGTGGGGGATGTTACTGAGAACAGTGGGTGCTGTTACTGAGAGCAGTAGGTGCTGTTACTGAGGACAGTGGGTGATGTTACTGAGAGCAGTAGATGATGTTACTGAGAGGACTGGATGCTGTTACTGAGGACAGTGGGTGCTGTTACTGAGAGGAGCCGGTGTTGTTACTGAGAGCAGTGTATGCTCTTACTGAGAGCAGTGGGTGCTGTTACTGAGAGCAGTGGGTGATGTTACTGAGAACAGTGGGTGCTGTTACTGAGAGCAGTGGATGATATTACTGAGAACAGTGGGTGCTGTTACTGAGAACAGTGGGTGCTGTTACTGAGAACAATGGATGATGTTACTAAGGACAGTGGGTGATGTTACTGAGGACAGTGGGTGCTGTTACCGAGAGCAGTGGATGATGTTACTGAGAGCAGTGGGTGCTATTACTGAGAGCAGTTGGTGCTGTTACTGAGAGCAGTGGGTGCTATTATTGAGAGCAGTCGGTACTGTTACTGAGTGCAGTGGATGATGTTACTGAGAGCAGTGGGTGCTGTTACTGAGAGCAGTGGGTGATGTTACTGAGAGCAGTGGATGATGTTACTGAGAGCAGTGGGTGCTGTTACCGAGAGCAGTGGATGATATTACTGAGAGCAGTGGGTGCTGTTACTGAGAGCAGTGGATGATATTACTGAGAGCAGTGGGTGCTGTTACTGAGAGCAGTGGATAATGTTACTGAAAGCAGTGGGTGCTGTTACTGAGAGCAGTGGGTGATGTTACTGAGAACAGTGGGTGCTGTTACTGAGAGCAGTGGATGATATTACTGAGAGCAGTGGGTGCTGTTACTGAGAGCAGTGGATGATGTTACTGAAAGCAGTGGGTGCTGTTACTGAGAGCAGTGGGTGATGTTACTGAGAGCAGTGGATGATATAACTGAGAACAGTGGATGATGTTACTGAGAGCAGTAGATGATATTACTGAGAACAGTGGGTGCTGTTACTGAGAGCAGTGGGTGATGTTATTGAGAGCAGTGGGTGATGTTAATGAGAGCAGTGGGTGATGTTACTGAGAGCAGTGGATGATGGTACTGTGAGCAGTGTGTGCTGTTACTGAGAGCAGTGGGTGATATTACTGAGAGCGGTGGATAATGTTACTGGGTAGAGTGGGTGCTGTTACTGAGGACAGTAGGTGCTGTTACTGAGAGCAGTGGATGATGTTACTGAGAGGACTGGGTGATGTTACTGAGAACAGTGGGTGGTGTTACTGAGGACAGTGGGTGATGTTACTGAGAGCAGTGAGTGGTGTTACTGAGAACAGTGGGTGCCGTTACTGAGAGCAATGGATGATGTTACTGAGAGGACTGGGTGATGTTACTGAGGACAGTGGGTGCTGTTACTGAGAGCGGTGGATGATGTTACTGGGTGGAGTGGGTGCTGTTACTGAGGACAGTGGGTGCTGTTACTGAGAGCAGTGGATGATGTTACTGAGGACAGTGGGTGCTGTTACTGAGAGCAGTGGAAGATATTTCTGAGAACAGTGGGTGCTGTTACTGAGAGCAGTGGAAGATATTTCTGAGAACAGTGGGTGGTGTTACTGAGGACAGTGGGTGATGTTACTGAGAACAGTGGGTGGTGTTACTGAGGACAGTGGGTGATGTTACTGAGAGCAATGGATGATGTTACTGGGTGGAGTGGGTGCTGTTACTGAGGACAGTGGGTGCTGTTACTGAGAGCAGTAGGTGCTGTTACTGAGGACAGTGGGTGATGTTACTGAGAGCAGTAGATGATGTTACTGAGAGGACTGGATGCTGTTACTGAGGACAGTGGGTGCTGTTACTGAGAGGAGCCGGTGTTGTTACTGAGAGCAGTGTATGCTCTTACTGAGAGCAGTGGGTGCTGTTACTGAGAGCAGTGGGTGATGTTACTGAGAACAGTGGGTGCTGTTACTGAGAGCAGTGGATGATATTACTGAGAACAGTGGGTGCTGTTACTGAGAACAGTGGGTGCTGTTACTGAGAGCAATGGATGATGTTACTAAGGACAGTGGGTGATGTTACTGAGGACAGTGGGTGCTGTTACCGAGAGCAGTGGATGATGTTACTGAGAGCAGTGGGTGCTGTTACTGAGAGCAGTGGGTGATGTTACTGAGAGCAGTGGATGATGTTACTGAGAGTAGTGGGTGCTGTTACCGAGAGCAGTGGATGATGTTACTGAGAGCAGTGGGTGATGTTACTGAGAGCAGTGGGTGCTATTACTGAGATCAGTGGGTGCTATTAATGAGAGCAGTGGGTGCTGTTACTGAGAGCAGTGTGTGCTGTTACTGAGAGCAGTGGGCGATGTTACTGAGAGCAGTGGGTGCTGTTACTGAGAGCAGTGGATGATGTTACTGAGAGCAGTGGGTGCTGTTACTGAGGACAGTGGGTGCTGTTACTGAGGACAGTGGGCGCTATTACTGAGAATAGTGGGTGCTGTTACTGAGAGCAGTGGATGATATTACTGAGAGCAGTGGGTGCTCTTACTGAGAGCAGTGGGTGATGTTACTGAGAGCAGTGGGTGCTGTTACTGAGAGCAGTGGATGATGTTACTGAGAGCAGTGGGTGCTATTACTGAGAGCAGTTGGTGCTGTTACTGAGAGCAGTGGGTGCTATTATTGAGAGCAGTGGGTGCTGTTACTGAGAGCAGTGGGTGCTATTACTGAGAGCAGTGGGTGCTGTTACTGAGAGCAGTGGGTGCTGTTACTGAGAGCAGTGAGTGGTGTTACTGAGGACAGTGGGTGCTGTTACTGAGGACAGTGGATGCTATTACTGAGAATAGTGGGTGCTGTTACTGAGAGCAGTGGATGATATTACTGAGAGCAGTGGGTGCTCTTACTGAGAGCAGTGGGTGATGTTACTGAGAGCAGTGGGTGCTGTTACTGAGACCAGTGGATGATGTTACTGAGAGCAGTGGGTGCTATTACTGAGAGCAGTGGGTGCTGTTACTGAGAGCAGTCGGTGCTATTACTGAGAGCAGTGGGTGCTGTTACTGAGAGCAGTGGGTGCTATTACTGAGAGCAGTGCGTGCTGTTACTGAGAGCAGTGGGTGCTGTTACTGAGAGCAGTGGGTGATGTTACAGAGTGCAGTGGGTGCTGTTACTGAGAGCAGTGAGTGGTGTTACTGAGAGCAGTGGGTGCTGTTACTGAGAGCAGTGGGTGCTGTTACTGAGAGCAGTGAGTGGTGTTACTGAGGACAGTGGGTGCTGTTACTGAGGACAGTGGATGCTATTACTGAGAATAGTGGGTGCTGTTACTGAGAGCAGTGGGTGATGTTACTGAGAGCAGTGGGTGATGTTACTGAGAGCAGTGGGTGCTGTTACTGAGAGCAGTGGATGATGTTACTGAGAGCAGTGGGTGCTGTTACTGAGAGCAGTGAAAGATGTTACTGAGAGCAGTGGGTGCTGTTACTGAGAGCAGTGGGTGATGTTACTGAGAGCAGTGGGTGCTGTTACTGAGAGCAGTGAGTGGTGTTACTGAGGACAGTGGGTGCTGTTACTGAGAACAGTGGGTGCAGTTACTGAGAGCAGTGGATGATGTTACTGAGGACAGTGGGTACTGTTACTGAGGGCAGTGGGTGCTGTTACTGAGAATAGTGGATGATGTTACTGAGAGCAGTGGGTGATGTTACTGAGAGCAGTGGGTGCTATTACTGAGAGCAGTGGATGATGTTACTGGGAGGAGTGGTTGCTGTTATTGAGAATAGTGGGTGCTGTTTCTGAGAGCAGTGGGTGATGTTACTGGGAGGACTGTTTGCTGTTACTGAGGACCGTGGGTGCAGTTAGTGAGGACCGTGGGTGCTGTTGCTGAGAACAGTGGGTGCTGTTACTGAGAGCAGTGGATGATGTTACTGGAAGCAGTGGATGATGTTACTGAGAGCAGTGGATGCTCTTACTGAGAGCAGTGTGTGCTGTTACTGAGAGCTGTGGATGATGTTACTGAGACGACTGGGTAATGTTACTGAGAGCAGTGAATGCTGTTACTGAGAGCAGTGGCTGATGTTACTGAGAGGACTAGGTGCTGTTACTGAGAGCAGTGGATGCTGTTACTGAGGACAGTGTGTACTGTTACTGAGAGCAGTGGCTGATGTTACTGAGAGCAGTGGCTGATGTTACTGAGAGGATTGGGTGCTGTTACTGAGAGCAGTGGATGCTGTTACTGAGGACAGTGTGTACTGTTACTGAGAGCAGTGGCTGATGTTACTGAGAGGATTGGGTGCTGTTACTGAGAGCAGTGGATGATGTTACTGAGAGTAGTGGATGATGTTACTGAGAGTAGTGGGTGCTGTTACTGAGGACAGTGGGTGCAGTTAGTGAGGACCGTGGGTGCTGTTGCTGAGAACAGTGGGTGCTGTTACTGAACGCAGAGGATGATGTTGCTGGGAGGACTGGGTGCTGTTACTGAGGACAGTGGGTCATGCTACTGAGGCCAGTGGATGTAACATCACCCACTCCTCTCAGTAACAGCACCCACTCCTCCCAGTAGCATCATACACTACTCTCAGCAACATCACCCTGTTCTCAGTAACATCATACACTGCTCTCAGTAACAGCACCAACTGTGCTCAGTAACAGCACCCACTGTCCTCAGTAACAGCACCCACTGTCCTCAGTAACAGTACCCACTGTCCTCAGTAACAGCAACCAGTCCTCCCAGTAACATCATCTACTGCTCTCAGTAACAGCACCCACTGATCTCAGTAACATCATCCACTGCACTCAGTAACAGTACCGACTGCTCTCAGTAACATCACCCACTGCTCTCAGTAACATCACCCACTGCTCTCAGTAACATCACCCACTGCTCTCAATAATAGCACCCACTGCTCTCAGTAACAGCACCAACTGCTCTCAGTAATAGCACCCACTGCTCTCAGTAACAGCACCCACTGCTCTCAGTAACATCATCCACTGTTCTCAGTAACAGCACTGTCTGCTCTCAGTAACAGCACTCTGTCCTTCCAGTAACATCATCCACTGCTCTCAGTAACATCATCCACTGCTCTCAGTAACATCATCCACTGCTCTCAGTAACAGCACCCACTGCTCTCAGCAACAGCACCCAGTACTCCTAGTAACTTCACCCACTGCTCTCAGTAAAATCACCCACTGCTCTCAGTAACAGCACCCACTGCTCGCAGTAATACCACCTCCTGCTCCCCATAGCAAATAGCTCACATTAACTGACAGCTTACAGATTTCCTGTCTCCTGAAGACATCCTGCAGTTCAATATATGCCAAGATCCCCAAATGCAGGGTTTCTGTTTCAAATGAATAATTTAATTCTTTATGGTTCAGCATAAGAACTTTGGAATTAGGAACAGGAGTAGGCAATTCAGCCCCTTTGAACGCAATCTGCCATTTAAGATGATGATGGCTAATCTTATGATGGTCCCCACTCCACTTCCCTGCCTCGTCCCTATAGCTCTTTATCTTGCTTTTCATCAGAAATATTTCTTTTTTGAATCTGTTGATTGGTTCCATCTCCACTGCACTCTGGGGCAGTGAGTTCCACAGATTCACAACCCTCTGAGAGGAGTGGTTTCCCCTCACCTTGGTTCGCAACCTACCTCCTCTCACTTCAGAAGATCAGCAGGGGCCAGTTTTGGACCCTGCAAATTCTACCAAGGAGTTAGGTCACAGCTTGGCCACGATTGCTTTGAAAAGCAGGACATTCCCAAAAGACTGAATGACCTCCTCCATTTCCTAGAGCTTCCTCTGAAGCAGCTTCACCATCTGCTGAAACACACAAATGGAATGCTTGCCAGCCCTGTCAGTGACAACCACAGTCCAAGGATGAATTAACAAAGGAAAAGTCATAAATAGTGGCAAGCAAGATGGCCTCGGGTCTCCCTTTAACTCCAGATGGAAATTGCCCAGAATTAGGAAGCAGCAGATGTGGAATTAAGTCATTTTCTGTCATCTTAAGATAACCAATAACAAGTTCAGTGCAGCTGGCATTCCAAGGGGTTATGTCGCCATGGAAAGTATTTGTCAGTGATTTTCTTGGCGGCAGTGGGAAAGTTTCAGAATTATACCTGTTAATGGTGAATAGGTGTCCAGGCGAGATATTTTGATGCAATCTACGTCACTTTTGATGTTTTCTTTTGAAAGAGTGAAGAAACCAAAAAAAAAAGGAAGGTACATATCGATCGCAGTGAAGCGTGAGGTCAGCATTTATAAAAGGGAAGTGTGGGTCACTGACCTTTCCAGTGGATCCTTTCCTCCGATGAACAAAGCTGTTATGTCTGTCCCACTCCACACCGTTGCTGATTTCTAGTCATTGCCTTTTATTTTACCTTTAGCTCCAAATAAAAAGTGACTCTTCTAACTCCCTTCCATGGGAATTCACAAAGCTGTCTTCTGAAACCGTCTTTTCCTCCCACAATCCCACAGGTTTGAACCGAGATATAATGATTAAGTGCCTTGGGCTAGTCCCTTAATAGCACAGCCTGTAGTGATTTTCAGATGGAAGCATCACAACAGCACATGAAAGAAAACAGACACCGTACACACATCCTCTCTGGGGATAGAATCAGGCACAAGTCAACCAGCAATTTTCACTGCATGAGGCCCTCTAGATGGGGCTGGCATTTTAATGATAATCAGGCCCACTTGGGCCATAGAATGATGCCGCACTTTAAAGAGGCTATTTGGCCCATCACGGATCTGCTGGCTCTTTGAAAATACAAGCCAATTTGGCACACAGTGTCATTCTTCTTTGTTCTTTCACCTCTTCAGGCCTTTATCCAGTTCCTTGTTTGAACATTGACCTCCCTCATCACTCCCTCCCTCATCACTCCCTCCCTCATCACTCCCTCCCTCATCACTCCCTCCCTCATCAGTCCGGATATTCCTTGTTGTAGCAGCTGTTTACAAGAAAAATGTTGCCCCCTGCTGGTCTTCTGGCGGCAGATGTAGTTGAACACTCACGGCAGAATCTCATGGGAGTTCACCAATTCGGCCTATGACTGAGCCAATTATCGCTGGGACCAACAGAATTCAGTACTGAAGGTAGGAATTACAAGCACGTTGGCACACATTTCCCACATTTGCCTGAGGCCTTCATATTCCGGGGGCATTGTCCCTGTTTCAAGTGCACTCAGTGTTAATCAAATGACCTGGCATTGGAGAGGGTGGTGGTCACGAAAGCACCCTTTATTTCAACATGGAGAGTCCTTGACACTGATCCAGCTGTCTCAGAACCATCTCTCAGCGTGAACAGGATGTCTGACACTCTTGTTCTTTTTATTATTTTATTAAACGATACAGTTTATAAAACAATTAACATTAACAGCTGTATACAGGGAAACAGCAATTTTACGAGGGAGAGGTGCAGCAAAGCCAAGCCCCAAACCCCATCGTTCAACCAGTTTGCAGGGAAATGAGGACAAACCTCAAATCCCGACACTCTTGTTCTTATATGTCAGCCAGGGCTCCCTGATTGGAGCAGATTAACAACCCCAATCAGGGAATTCATATTCTATGAGGTCCACCTGGCTGACCACATTACAATCACCGCGCTACTCTCACTCGTTTGTGGCTTGGTTCCTACCCAGGTCCCAGGTTCTCAAAAGGAACAGTACTTGGAAGCAATTAGAGGTTGCTGGTAATGCTACCTGTAATATAGAGCTAAAGAGACAAACAAGATGCAGATGCTGTAATCCAAAGGCAGGAGGCTGGAAGAACACAGCAGGCCAGACAGCATCCTGAAGAAGGGTTACACCGACTTCTGCACCTCCTGGCTGCCTGGCTTGCTGTGTTCTTCCAGCCTCCTGCTTGTCTACTTTGTAATATAGAGCTGGCAGCATCTGATTGGCTGGCAGCTCTCAGTGAGCGGAATTTCCTTCGCCAGGATGGTAGATCCCTGGGAAGGCCCAATATGGTCCAATTATTGTGGAAATTTTCCAAGTTCTGAGGAGGACCCATATTGGGAACATTAAATCCAACTCATTGTGATGGAAAGTGTGCAACTTACATCTATCCCTCTTTTATAAATTAGATTTTTAACTAGTGGCATGTATTTTTTTTTCACAAAAGTTTTCAGTAACTAACTTGATCAGTCTTTCCATGATTCTAACCCAGTATGTGTCTGAGAGCAGATGATTAAAGGCCTCCTGAATGGTTAATGGATATCTGTTTATAGTCAAGTTTTATGACAGAAGGGGGAAAATATCGGAATACATCAGCTTGCTTTTGGGTTTAGGATAACCAAGGATCGATTGTGGCTTAGTCTGAAGAAGATCTGATCGGAGACAAAGGCAAGTATAGCTCCTCCCAGCAAGATCAATGGCTCGGAGAAGTTAAAGGGAATAAATTACCAATCAGTATGAGGGGTGTGGTTTGTGAAAACTTCCAGAGCAATAGTGTTTGGTTAAAACTGCAGATTGTTAAAGGTCTGAGGAAGTCTAAGTTCTCAGTTGTGTGCGTGGTCAATGGAAAATGCTTCACATCTCACAGCTCCAGATCTAGAAAGGAACAGCTCAGACACCTACAGACTTGAAAGGAATGAAAAGTTTCTCTGGATTTTGGTTAACTGCAGAGTGTTGGTGTTGATTGAGTTTTGTTTTCCTGTGTGTTTGAAATCTTTTACATTGTTACGTATTGATAACTTAATTTATTTTGTTGTATTTTTCTTTATTTGGTGCAAAAATCCTTCCATTTTATTGTTAAAACCAGATCTGCAGCCTGGCATGTTGCTGTTTCAAATCACCATGTTAATTTTGTTTTAAAAAAAACAAAATATGATCTTTCAAGCCAGATTTTATTCTGAGATCTAACTGATCCAGCAGTAACATCAGCAGAATATTAGCGAATGATTTCCTTTTCAAATCCATTGCAAATTTCCCAGAATCATTATATTAACCTTCATTCATTAACTTGCTTAAAAAAGAATGTTTCCCCACAGAAAAACTACTATCCATAGATTATAGCCAAACAACACACTCAGACCACCATTTACATTTTATAAATGTTTTGTCTTCACATTATGTTTTTGGCAATTTTACTGTTTAAACCAGCACTCATTACAAACTAGTTGGAGATCCCATAGAAATATTTTACTTTCAAATCTTAAGACAAATAGAAAGAGGAGACTTTTTAAAATTCATTTGTGGGACATAGGCATCTCTGGCTGGGCCTAGCATTTATTGCCAGTTCCTAGTTGCCTTTGAGAAGCTGGTGGGGAGCTGCCTTCTAGAATTGCTGCATTCCATGTCCTGTAGGTAGACCCACAATATCATTAGGGAGGGAACTCCAGGATTCTGACACAGTGACACTGAAGGAACAGTCAAGGTGGTGAGTGAGGGCAACCTGCAGGTGTGTTGCTCACATTAACCTTTCTAGGGGTGGCACGGTGGCTTGATGGTTAGCACTGCTCCCTCACAGCACCAGGGACCTGGGTTCAATCCCAGTCTTGGACAAATGTCTGTGTGGAATTTGTACATTCTCCCTGTGTTCTGCTTTCCTCCCACAGTCCAAACATGTGTAGGTCAGGTGTATTGGCCATGCTAAATTATCCATAGTATCCAGGGATTTTCAAGCTAGGTGGGGAAACCATGAGAAAGGCACGGTTGCAGGGATAACATAGAGGGTTGCGTCTGATGGGATGCTTTTCAGAGGATAGGTGTGGATTTGATGGGCTGGATGACCTGCTTCTACACTGTAGGGATTCTAGTCTTACAGCAAAAGAATAGTGTTCAAACTACTTTGCTGGAATGCAGATTGGGCCTGACTCAAATTGTTCAGACTGTGGGTGGTCCACTATAATTTAATACAATAACAGAAAAGTGAAGACTGAGGTGAGAAGCAATGAGTCAGAGCAGATGGACATCAGAGAAATATGAGCTCAGCAGAATGGACATTTCCTGCTGTGACAAATAAACCAGGTAAGAAGAATATGAAAGTTGACAATCCAAAAATTATAATTCAGTGGATTGAGTAAAGTTGGGAGTGATGGAATTAGATTAGATTCCCTACAGTGTGGAAACAGGCCCTTCAGCCCAACCAGTCCACAACGACCCTCCGAAGAGCAACCCACCCCGACCCATTTCACTCTAACCAATGCACCTAACACTATGGGCAGTTTAGCATGGCCAATTCACCTGACCTGCACATCTTTGGACTGCGGGAGGAAACCGGAGCACCCGGTGGAAACCCACGCATACACGGGGAGAATGTGCAAACTCCACACAGACAGTCACCCGAGGCCGGAATCAAACCTGGGACCTTGGTGCTGTGAGGCAGCAGTGCTAACCACTGAGCCACCGTGCCACCCAAAATCACCCTCTGAACGTAACATGGGCTGGTGTAAACTAAAGCAGGAAATATAGAGCCAAAGTGAAAGCACTGAGTGAAAATCAGGAAACGGTTTGCTGAGGTGTTGGGAGTTCTGTTATTTTTTTTAACTGCATGTCAGAGATTCTAGTCTGGCCATCATTCAATGTCTATCCCTATTTGCCCAAAGTTGTCATAGAACATAGCTTTGAACCACTTGTAGTTACAGTGCTGCTGCCTCACTGGTGTCAGAGAGGGAAGGCCAGCATACTGATCAATCAGTGGTAAAGGAATGACAGCATCTATTGGAGTCAGGATGATGTTGGAAATGTCAGGTGTTCTTGTGTTATTGTTTTTCTTATTCTTCCCAGCAGTGGGAGTCATGGTCAAAGCAGACCTGTTGCTATTTAAATGATGTATTTTAATATAGTATTGTTATATGGCGCACAAGTTGAAATGGCCCAATAACACTTGGAGTTTATTTCTTCCTAACTTTATCACAACGTATGGAAAAATTGTCCATTCGTCCACCAAAGGAGCAGAACTCATCATTTGACAAGTATTTTCTTCATTTTTCCAATATGTAATGCCATATCTTTTTATTAGATTCATTTAAGGGATGTAGATATTGATTCCTAATTGCCCAGAGGGCAGTTAAAAGTCAGTGATATTGCCATGGGTCAGGAGTTATATGTTGGCCGAACCCCAGGTATGAACAGTAAACTTTCTTCCGTTGAGGGCATTAGTGAATCAGATGAGTTCTTCTGACAATCAACATGGTCATCATTAGACAAGCTTTTTTTTTATCATTTTAAATTTCAGATTTTAAAAATTTTTTAAATTCCAGAACATTAACATGGGGCTCTGGATGACCAGTCCTATTACTACTATGTTACTACCTCCCCTTGTCATGCAATGACTCCATCTTTGACAAACCATTGCCTTAACCATTTGATCATTTCTTTCCAAGTGTACAATACATGGGCTCTGACCAGCCAGCCCAGAGCCATTACCTCGAATCAAGAGACTCTCTGAATCTCCTGCTTATTTTATTCAAACATTTTCTGATGAGTGTATTTCAGCTATCAATCATTATACTGGTTACCTTTAATGATCTCTGAATGTTTCAAATTGCTTTATGCAATGAAGTTGTTGTAATGCAACAGGCTCAATAACCAATTGATTCACAGCAAGCTCCTACAAATAACACAATCCAGGATAGTAATCAGATACAGGCTGTGCCCAGATTGCAAATGGGGTTTATTATGGAGTCTGTACACAAGTCGATTAGCGAGCAAGTCAGAACACCATATAGGACAATGTAAAGCAGCTATTTGTTAATACAGGAAATTTTCATATGTCGGTCATTCCAATTACACCCCTATATGGAATTATATTTGTAAGTACAAGCATTCATAAGTCGGACATTCATATATCAAGAATTCCCTGTGACCTGTTGTAAAGAGTTTTCCCTGATTTCCATTCATTTCTATCTTGATCAGATTCTTTGATGATAAACCTGGTCAAATACTGCCTTGATGTTAAGGGCAATCAACTCACACTTCACCCTTGTAATTCAGCTGTTTTGTCCATTTTGGACAAAGGCTATAATGAGGTTAAAACCCAAGTGGCTCAGTCAGAATCAAAATTAAACCTTGGTGATGAAGTAAGTGCCCATTGATAAAGCTGTCAATAATACCTTGCATCAATTTGTTGATAAATAAGGGGAGGCTAACACAGCAGCAATTACTTAGATTAGATTAGATTAGATTACTTACAATGTGGAAACAGGCCCTTCGGCCCAACAAGTCCACACTGCCCCGCCGAAGCGCAACCCACCCATACCCCTACATTTACCCCTTACCTAACACTACGGGCAATTTAGCATGGCCAATTCACCTGACCCTGCACATCTTTGGACTGTGGGAGGAAACCGGAGCACCCGGAGGAAACCCACCGGGTTGGATTGCTGGATTGGTTTGGCTTGCTTTTTATGTACAAACATAACTGGGTAATTTTCCACATTTTTGGGTAGACGTCAGTGTTATAATTTAACTGGAGCAATATACCTAGAGACACATTTAGCTCTGAAGCACAAGTCTTTAATGTTACAGCCAAGTGCTGTTTAGGCATTTCGCTTTTGCTGTATCTAGTATCTTCAGTCATCAAGTAAACTATTTGAAATCTTGTATCTGTTGACCTCAGGAGGAGGGCAAGCTAATCAATCAAATGGCACTTCAAGCTGAAGAGAGTTTCAAATCTTTCAATTTGCCTTGTGCACTGATTGCTGGATTCTCTCATCATAATTGTGTTATCAATTCTAGAAGGAGTGAAAGTAGTCAAGTTCGCTGGGCCGGATGGGATTTATCCGAGGATTCTCTGGGAAACTAGGCAGTAGTATTAGAGCCTTTGGCTTTGATCTTTGAGTCATCATTGTCTACAGGTTTAGTACCAGAGGGCTGGAGGATTGCAAATCCTTGTTCAAGAAGGGTAGTAGAGATGACCCAGATAATTATAGATCAGTGAGCCTTACGTCTGTTGTAGGAAAAGTTTTGGAAAAGATTACAAGAGATAGGATTTATAATCATCTAACAAGCAACAATTTGATTTCAGATAGTCAACATTGTTTTGTCAAGGTCAGGTCATGTCTCACAAACTGCATTGAGTTTTCAGTGACCAAGCATGTAGATGAGGGTAGGGCAGTTGACATGGTGTACATGGACTTTAGTAAAGGCTTTGATATGGTTCCACATGGTAGGCTATTGGAGAAAATGCAGAGGCATGGGATTGAGGGTGATTTAGCAGTTTGGATTAGAAACTGGCTTTCTGTAAGAAGGCAGCGAGTGTGGTGGTTGATGGAAAATATTCTGGAGTCTGGTTACTAGTGGTGTTCCACAAGGATTTGTTTTGGGACCACTGCTGTTTGTCATTTTTATAAATGACTTGAACGCAGGCATAGGTGGATGGATTAGTAAATTTGCAGATTATACTAAAGTCGGCGAAGTGGTGGACATTGTGGAAGAATGGTGCAGATTGCAGGGGGACTAGGATAAACTGCAGAATTGGGCTGAAAGGTGGCAAATGGAGTTCAATGCAGATAAATGTGAGGTGATTCACTTTGGGAAGAATATCAGGAAGGCAGTATACCGGGTCAATGGAAAGATTTTTGGTAGTGTGGATGTGCAGAGGGATCCTGGTGTCCATGTACATAGATCCCTGAAAGTTGCCACCCAGGTTGATAGTGCTGTTAAGAAGGCATATGGCGTGTTAGATTTTATTGACAGAGGGATTGAGTTCCAGAGCTGTAATGTCATGCTGCAACTACACAAAATGCTATTACAACGCACTTGGAATATTGTGTACATTTCTGGTCGCCCCATTACAGGATTGATGTGGAAGCATTGGAAAAGGTGCAGAGGAGATTTACCAGGATGTTGCCTGATCTGGAGGAAAGGTCTTATGAGAAAAGGCTGAGAGATGTGGATCTGTTCTCATTGGAAAGAAGAAGGCTAAGAGGAGATTTGATAGAGACATACAAGATGATCACTAGATTAGATAGGGTTAGATTAGATAGGATTAGATTAGATAGTGAAAGTCTTTTTCTCAGGATGATGACGTCAGCGTGTATGAGGGGGCATAACTACAAATTGAGGGGTGATAGATTTAAGACAGAGGTCAGAGGCAGGTTCTCTACTGAGAGAGTGGTAAGGGTGTGGAATGCCCTGCCTGCCAATGTAGTTAACTCAGCCACATTAGGGAGATTTAAATAAGCACATGGATGATGATGGGAAAGTGTAGAGGGATGAGCTTAGATTAGTTCACAGGTCGGCACAACGTCGAGGGCCAAAGGGCCTGTTCTGTGCTGTAATGTTCTATGTTCTATGTTCTAAAGGGTAGTATGGTGACTCAGTGGTTAACACTGCTGCCTCATAGCACCAGGGACACAGGTTTGATTCCAGTCTAAGGTGACTGTCTGTGTGGAGTTTGTACATTCTCCCTGTGTCTGTGTAGGTGAGTTCCAGGTGCCCCAGTTTTCTCCCACAATCCAAAGATGTGTAGTTTAGGTGAATTGGCCATGCTAGATTGCCCATAGTGTTCAGGGATGTGTAGATTAGGTACATTAGACAGGAGTAAATGTAGAATAATGGGTTTGGGTGGGTTATTCTTGGGAGGGTTGGTATGAACTGCTTAGGCTGAATGGCCTGTTTCGACAATGCAGGACTTCTATTAAGGATGCCCTGCCTCCTATTAATTGTTTAATTATCCACAATCTATGTTGCAGATACCAAAATAATCACATTTGGCAAATGACCCCAAACAAATAAAAAAAAGGACACCTTTGTATAACTTTTACTTTGTCACAAATCAGAACCAACAAAAATTAAACATGTATTAATGTCAGACAAACAAAAATGAAAAGGTCACCCTGAGAGTCATTGAGTCATAGAGATGTACAGCATGGAAACAGACCCTTCGGTTTAATTCGTCCATGCCGACCACATATCCCACCTTACTTCAGGTCAAATAATACAGGTACATATTATACATCCACAAATATCTATAAGATTCTCTGCAGATATGTGTCACTATAAACTGTTCCAATGTTCACTAATTATATCTCTGGTACACAGGATCTCTCATTTTCTCAAACAATAGAGTCAGCTTTGAGTCGTACACTCTGGTAATAATATAGGTCCAAGGGCCCTTGGGACAGTCATCACCCAAAAGGTTATCTCTTGCAGAAACTCCTTAGCTAGGTTCACAATATCGGTTTCACGGGTTCCCCAAGTTTCCTTCATTCAATCCCTTTAACAAACCCCGTTAAATGGTATAGTCAGCTCTCTTACACCTGAAGCAGCTGAAGTAAATTGTCCAATTCACAATCCCTTTGCTAGCCTCTTTCTAGCTTTCTCTCCCTTCAAACTCTAACACATCAGTGGGGAGGCACTGGCCTAGTGGTATTATCATTGGGCTGTTAATCCAGAGAACCACGTAATGTTTTGGGGGTCTGGGTTTGAATCCTGTTGTGGCAGGTGGTGGGATTTGAATCTGATAAATATCTGGAATTAAGAGTCTAATGATGACCATGAAGCTGTTATTAATTGTCGGGAAAACTCCATCTGGTTCACTAATGTCCTTCAGGGAAGGAATCTGCCATCTTTATCTTGTCTGGCCTACACATGACTCCAGAACCATAACAATGTGGTTGACTCCTAACTGTCCTCTGGGCAATTAAGGATGGGCAATAAATGCTGACCCAGCCAGTGACACCCTCATCCTGTGAGTGAATGAATAAAGAAAACACACTCAATTCTTTGTAAGTGTACGTTTTCTGTTCTTACAGTGTTGTTTCTTCTTTGTCTTCAATTGCACACATATGTTGTCGCTGCTTCCAGGTCAAGGCACACCAGGTCCCTCTTATGAATCAAGAAAATCATAAGAGATCACTTTACAGTTGGGGAAAGCTCTGAAAAGTTATTTTCAAACATTGTTAAAGACAATTAACGAGCCTATATATTTGAAATAAAATATAAGTTTACTGTCAAAGATTGTCACAGCCAATATTCAAAACTAGATATGAACAGATATGTTTAGCATGCCTCCTGTGTTGTAGCTTCTCTAAGTCACTGTTGCTGCTGTTGACCCTCAGCGCCTCATGGTAATCCAGTCTTGAATGTTTCAATCTGTTGTGAACTATCTCATTTAACACGATGATGGTACTATTCAATACAACAGGGTAATCCTCACTGTGAAGAGAGGATTTTGTCCCTTTCAGGCCGAGAGCAACCAGTCTGAAGATTCACATACGTTGGGAGCTATATAGATATCAGTATACCCAGTCACTCATCAGTCATAGAGTCTTACAGCATGGAAACAGGCACATCTACTCAACTAGTCCATGCCAAACATGTTCCCAAACTAAACTCCTCCCACTTGTCTTCATTTGGCCCATATCCCTCCAAACCTTTCCTATGTATGCACTTATCCAAATGTCTTTTAAACTGTTGTGATTGTACCTGCATCCACCACTTCCTCTGGTGGTTCATTCCACACATGAACCACACTCAGTGTAAAAAAGGTTCCCCTCAAGTAAGTCCCTTTTAAATCTTTCACCGTTCATCTTAAAAATATGTCCCTGAGTTTTAATTCCTCTACCCTCAGGAAAAGACCTTTGCTATTCACCATATCTATGCCCCTCAACCTCAACCTCCTACACTCCAGTGAAAAATGTCCCAGCCAATCCAGCCTCTCCTTATAACTCAAACCCTCTAGTCTTGTCAGTATCTTCGTAAATCTTTTCTGAACCCTCTCCAATTTAATAATGTCTGTCCTATAACAGGATGACCAGAACTGTACACTATACTCCAGAAGTGGCCTCACCAACGTCCTGTATAACCTCAGTATGACTTCCCTACTCAGTGGTCTGAGCAAGAAAGACAAGCATGTTAGATGCCTTACCTCCCCTGTCTACCTGTGACACAACATTCAAAGAACTGTGTACCTGCACTTCTCAGTCTCTCTGTTCGACAACACTACTCAAGCCCCCACCATTAACTGTATAAGTCCTGCCTTTTGTTTGTCTTACCAAAATGTAATAGCTCACATTTATCCAAATTAAATTCCATCTGCCACTCCTCAGCCCATTGGCCTAATTAATCAGAACCCCTTGTAATTGTAGGTAACCTTCTTCACTGTCCATTTGAGGGATATTACCTCTTGATTCCTTGCCAAGTTACATATCCACATCAAGAGTAATGTAGGTAGGAGTGACTGGAGTTCATTAATTTTCTAATTCTTATTTGTGACCCCAAGTAGCTGGATATGCTACCTAGGACCAGAATTTGAAGCTTCCAAGGATAGGGAATGCTATAACTGCTGACGGCCCTGCGTCTGTTGATACTACTGAGGACAGGAGCTACCAAAACCGCCAATGACCAGGGGCACATTGAAATCACTAAGGACTGGGGCCGTTCAAATCACCAAGGACTGGGGCCTGTTCAAATCACCAAGGACTGGGGCCTGTTCAAATCACCAAGGACTGGGCCTGTTCAAATCACCAAGGACTGGGCCCATTCAAATCACCAAGGACTGGGGCCTGTTCAAATCACCAAGGACTGGAGCCTGTTCAATTCACCAAGGACTGGGGCTTGTTCAAATCACCAAGGACTGGGGCCTGTTCAAATCACCAAGGACTGGGCCCTGTTCAAATCACCAAGGACTGGGGCTTGTTCAAATCACCAAGGACTGGGGCTTGTTCAAATCACCAAGGACTGGGGCCTGTTCAAATCACCAAGGAGTGGGGCCTGTTCAAATCACCAAGGAGTGGGGCCTGTTGAAACTGCTGATGATAGTAGCCCACCAAAACTGCCACGGAACCCAGGTTTGTCCAACTGAGAATGCTGCACCTCAGCTGTAGAAAGAAGAAAAAATGAATTTGATACAAATGATGAAACTAATAGATGATAATTTTTTTAAAAAAGAGAAGGATGTCACCAGGTAGCCGAAAGGGATTAGGCAGGCCAGGAACCTGAACACCAGCTAACCTGCTGTCTTAATTAACTTAAGAAGTTAGTTAGGAAGTAATTTGCCAGAAATGAATGAAGGAGCTAAGACCTGACCCAGTATAAGTCCCACAGTTAGACATGAAAATCCAGGACAACAGAAGTCCCAGTACAAGCAGGGAAAGAGGAGAGTCGCAGCTGTGATAGTGCAGCCTATTATCAGTGTGGCATTGAAGCATTTTGTGTTTAGATCCAGAGTGAGATTGTAACCCACAACTGACACACACAGAGACATAGAGCGTACAACTGAGCGCAATTTCCTAAGTAACCAGAAAATCATCCTGCACAGATAGATCCCAGCACCACAGCCTCCTGCATAGGTAGATCCCAGCATCACAATATCCTACACAGGTGGATCTCAGCATCACAATATCCTACACAGGTAGATCCCAGCATCACAATATCCTACACAGGTGGATCTCAGCATCACAATATCCTACACAGGTAGATCCCAGCATCACAATATCCTACACAGGTGGATCTCAGCATCACAATATCCTACACAGGTAGATCCCAGCATCACAATATCATACACAGGTGGATCTCAGCATCACAATATCCTACACAGGTAGATCCCAGCATCACAATATCCTACACAGGTAGATCCCAGCATCACAATATCATACACAGGTGGATCTCAGCATCACAATATCCTACACAGGTAGATCCCAGCACTATGATCTCCTGCACAGGAAGATCCCAGCACTATGATCTCCTGCACAGGTGAATCCCAACACCACACTATCCTGCATAGGTAGATCCCAGAACTATGATCTCCTGCTCAGGTAAATCCTAACACCACGATCTCCTGAAAAGGTAAATCTCAGCACCATGACCTCCTGCACAGGTGGATCCCAGCACCATGACCTCCTACCATAATAGGTAGGGCAAGGATGCACATCCACAATCCACTCTAACCTGAATAGGGATCAACTGCATGCTGTTAACATGAATCTGACCAACTGCAACTATTCAAATGAGCCAACTGCCACCCATCTCCAAGGAGCACATGTTGCAGTCCACATGTTATAGCCTGGGGCCTTCACTAGTTATGGTCAAGGCTCCTATTTCTTTCGAGCACACAGAAAACCAGGAATCTTACTGCCTGCCAGTTGTGGCCGTTGGAAGGATTTATAAGTTGATCCTCAACTTCTTTGGCCATATTATAACTGCAGCTTTTGTGACCCTGAAGAGTGGGAAATTAACCCATACTTCTGGCTCACCACTGTGCCACATTTAAATTAACCCATAAATATTCCACATTAGGTTGGACTTTCAGTTGGGTAGTCCTTTGAATTTAACTACAAAATATCCCACAAATCATTTTTGTGTTGAATATGCTGTCTGGGCAATGTTGTAGAACAGAAAGACCAAGGGGTTCAGGTACATAATTCTTTGAAATTTGCATCACAGGTAGATATGGTGGCTAAAGAGGGGCAGTGAACACGCTTGCCTTATAGCTCAGACCTTAAACGAAAGGAGTTGAGACATCTTGTTGAGGTTGTACAGGACATTGGTGAGGCCTCTACTGGATCACTGTGTGCAGTTCTGGTCACTCTGCTACAGGAAGGATACTATTAAACTGGAGAGGAGAAAAGATTTACCAAGATTTTGATGGGAATGGAGGGTTTGAGTTATAAGGAGAAGCTGGATAGGCTGGGACTTTTTTCACTGGAGCGTAGGAAGTTGAAGAGTGATCTTATAGAGGCTTATAAAATCATGAGGGTCATATATAAGGTGAATAGCACTTTTCCTAAAGTGGGGGATTTCAAGATTAGGGGGCATACTTTTAATGTGAGGGGAGAAAGATTTAAAAAGGACATGGGGACAACCTTTTTACACAGAGAGTGGTTAGTGTGTGGAATCAACTTCCAGAGGAACTGGTAGATATAGGTACAGTTACAACTTTTAAAAGATATTTGGATAAATACATGAATAAAAAAGATTTGGAGGAATATGGGCCAAGTGTAGGCAAGTGGTACCCAGTTTAGTTTGGGAATACTGTCAGTATGGACTAATTGGACCAAAGGGTCTGATTCTGGGCTGTCTGACTCGATAATGACATTTTGCTTATCTTCTGAAATGCTTTGAAAGGGTAGGCATGATTATCATGTTGTACAACATTGTCCTGGGAAAACCCCGATTTGTAATCATCTCTTTATTATACAACTATCCAGCCATATTGCAGAAAGTCATCAGCTGTTTTGGAACTTGTTCCACTTAGCAAAGTTCAGCTAATTAAAATACGTCTGATTTCATTGTTAGACCAAGGAGCCCTGAATCAATGGACCTACAGTGAACATTACCAACTGGTCCACTCAAAGGCACAACACCTCCCATCCCCCCCCCCCCCCCCCCCCCCCCACCACCACCCCTAACACCCCCACACACCCCCACCCCATGCCCATTGGAAACATGAGATTGATTGCTTCATTCAATGTCTGATTAAGATTACTTTGGGATCTTGATTTGGACAGATTGCTTGTGATATCCTTATAGGTGTGCTGTACCAATTTCATCAATTACCGGTCTGTAACAATATGGCTTTGTGATATTATTGCCCTTTTACCTGACCCCTTCTTATGTTGTCCCAGTGGACATTAGCCCTTGGGCTATATTGGATTTTCTAAAATCAATTTAACTTATGGTATATAGTTAAGATGGATAAAGAACTCTTTGGAAATAGAGTAAACACAAAACAGGTTTCTGCTTTTTCATTTAAAAAAATCCAAGTCCTTTGAAGAACTTAGGATCCCTCTAATTATACTGGTTAGTAAACGTAAAATCAGGCTCACAACTGTTTAATGTCAAGATAATGTATAAGGACATTGTGTCGATGAAGCTAGGATCAGACTCATGGGAAATCTAACACCTTTAATACTTTCACTCACCTAAGCCCAGCTTTGAAGCAAAGCTTTACTGACTGGTTTTAAGTGACTGCAACATTTGCTTTTAATTTTTGTTAATATTTCTTGGAGTACTTTGATGAACAGCCATTCAGTTTCACATCTGCCTGACTTCTTTTGTGTAGTGGGGAGGGGAGATCCGCTGGAAGGTTAGAATAGAAAATCCCTTGGTGAAATTAAAACAGAAGAATTTATCAACTCAGGAGCATGGGCAGTGGGCAAGACACTGTCATTCGGAATGTTAAATTGGGTAAGGGAGAAAAGATAAGCTGAGAGAGCCCCTTTATATAACAAGAGAAGATTCAGCACTGTGAGTATTATATAGATTACATTAGCTTTTGGGAAAGGTTTGTATGAATAATATCTTAACTGAGCAATCACAAAATGTTTTTGTTGCAAAAACATAGAATTTTTAGATCAAACTGCAGAGAAAGACAATGTACCCAGAAAGAGCTTTATTTTTGGAGTTTAGATTATTTCCAGGTGGTCCTCTATGAAAGAATAACAACTTTCATAAACAAACCCAGAATATAATATTGACATGAATGGGTAACTCCTTTCATGAATCCAGCAACACCCCCTGATCTTATAAGATGACTTGCCGTCTCTGTCTGGTGTTTATCCTTCCTAATGGACTCCAAGTTACCATGGACAAAGTACAAAAACTGTCCAGGCATCAACTGAGAACATTACTAATTAAGTCCAAGAATTGATTTGAAAGAATGTTAACTGTTTTATTCAAAATTCCACAACCAGCCATCCTTTTCCAAAATAAACCTTTACTTTATATTTTTCTCAATGAATTGTCAAAAATAATAGCAGTAATCCAATCAAAATTTTCATGAAAATTTACATGTATTTTTGCCATGATTTTTCAAAGAAATTAAATATAATAATGAATAATAACATCAAAATATATTCAGGATTTCTGTGCAATAGTTTTCTATATAACGCTAAATCATTTTGACCTTCTTTAGATTGGGTTTTTGACAGATTTAGTTGAATTTTTATAAAATATGTGTTGCATTTCAAATGCTTAAAATAACTAAATGAAATACAATCAATTTGGTAATTAAGTTTCCCAAAGGATTTTTTATTTAAAAAATCTTTCCAGTGATTTGTAAATGGTCCATTTTGTTTCTAATCCCTGGTTAGCTAATTTATGTTTCATACATTTTCAGAATTTGGAAAACTGACCAATTAATTAACAGGAATCAAATCTGACGTACAATGAACATGTTTTTTGAACATGAAAATAAATGTTAAATAATCAAATTGAAAAAGGGGAAAAATCTGCAATCAGAAAAAGTTCAAAACACTCAACAAAATCTATTAATATTTGGAATGAGAAAATGATAGTTTCTATTTCATTTAAACTAGTTTTAGCAGTAGTTTATACTAAAGATGTTAATCTGTCAGAGATTTGTTGCTAGGTTTCTGTGTTTGACCAATTTTTCTTTCACCTTCTAACCTTTAGAAACACTAAGTAAAACCTCAGTTCCGACATCAGACATCTGTCCACTGAACACAGCTTTTAACAAGCAGAAATGAGTACACAAGCAAATTGGCTGTCTTCAAATTTATTGGTAGTTAAATTTTTTAAAAGTTATTTCATTTCAATATCTGATGTGCCTTGTTCAAGTCAGAAATCCTTTTGCATAAATGAATGCTGACACAACAAATTGGGTTACAAAAGAACAAATCCAATAAATTCCCTTGGTAGATCAACTGAATTGAACACATTGCAGGTTGCTCAGATTTTGGCGATTAATTATCTTGTTTGACCAATTTAGGGACACATAATAAAGTCACGAAACACATTAGCGTGACTGTGATTTGCTGCAACATTAAATTAGTCTTTCCAAATAAAGCTTCCATAAAATTGAATTGTAATTTATAAGGCAAGAATCTATTTCTAACCTGACTATTAAGTCAGTAAACAAACACAAAAATCCACTAAATCTCTCTATTTTAGAACAAATTAGTTTCTGTTAGAAAGCGATTTAATTTTAGTAATAAACTATCTCTGTTATGAGATGATTTGTTGGAGATGGTGAGAGGGTATTTGTAGTGTTTGTTAGTTAGGTTAACAATGTGTAATTTAATGTAATGACAAAACAAAATAATTATTTTGTGCTGAGTATTTCGGTAAAAATGAACAATAAAAATGTTTGAAACAGCACAATAGAAGGGAAACTATATTGTGGCATTTTTAAAATTGGAATTAAATATGTTATATTTTCTGATTACCAAAAATCCTAAAAACGTAGCAAAACTCAATTATGAAAGTGTACAAATAGGAATAGTTTCAGTTCCTTTATGGTTTTCTAATGTACTTTCAGAAGTGTTATTTTGAATATTATCCAATATACAATTTCATCCGATTGATGAAAATATAGTGTAACTCTCAACATGGTTTAATTCAACGGATCCGGTATCCAGTTTGTCTTCATATCAAATCCCCACTTTGCTGTCTTTTCATTGTTGAACTTCAGTAATTGGATAATTAAAACTTTATTTGGAAGTAATATAAACTCTTAAGAACAGTAGATGGGCAGAATCTAACAGAATATTGCAAAGTTTATTCTGGCTAGCATACATGATATGTTGCCGTGTGTACAGCTTTAATGATAGCTGGTCTCGAGGCTAACTCCTTGGTAATTTTTCACAATATTAAAATATCTGCTGTTATAAGTGAGGAACATTAAATTTGCCTGATGAATAAAATTTGACAACTAAAATTTACAGTAAAAATTAATTTTAATGGTTCAAAATTTCTTAAAAGTAAAAACCTTGAGAGAATGATAAAACTTTGGTTTAAAAGTTTTTTGAATGTGTTTTGTTTTACACAATGTGAACTTCTTTCATGAACAAACTGCACTAAAGGTCAAAGTTGTAGCATTTTGATGTATTATTAATTAAATTAATTAAAGTAATTGTATAAATAATTATATAGCTGTAATTATATAAATAAAATATTTTGACATGATTTATAATTATGAAATGATGCAATATATAAGGAAGCCATTTGGCCCACAGTGCTTGTGCTGACTTGATAAATAAAGTTATCTATTTAGGCCCATTTCCCTGTGATTCCCCCAATTACCCCGCAAATGTATTTTTTCTATATATTTTTCCAACTGGTGTTTTTGAAAATAACCTTTGAATCTGTTCCCTCCACCCTTTCAGGTAATTTATTCCAGACCATAATGATCAACTGTTAAAAATAAATTATTCTCATCTCCCCTTCGATTCTTTTTCCAAGTACCTTAAATTTGTCAGCTGTGGGAACAAGCGTTATGATACTGAAAACAGTTTCTCCTTATTCACTCTATCAAAAGCTCTATCGTTTTGAGTTGCTCCATGAAATTTCTCCTTAACCTTTCAGCTCAAAGAGCACAACTTCAGCGTCTCTAATCTTCTTAATCATAAAAGATTCCCATGTCATTTTATAAATCTCACCAGGCATTCCTTTTGTTTGATCTTCAGAGTTGGCCACAAAACTCCCACTCTCACGCATAATCAATAATTTATAAAGCTTTAACGTAGCTTCCTTATCTTTGTGCCACGTCCCTCAATTTATAAAGCCAAGGCATTCTTTAGAATGACAGAGTTAATTTAATTATTGAGTTTGATTGTCAAATTTCCAACATGAGATTGAACTTATGCCCTCCTGTTTGTTAGTTCTGTCCTCTGTGTTCTTTACTTCAGTGACCTATCCAGGACAGTACTATGACCAAAAGCACCATGACTGTGTCTAATATCCCTGGGAAAAAAGGAGGGATCTGTGCCATTGGTTCACCAACATATTCCCAGTAATATTGATTCAAAGAGGTGTTGCAGAATACTGGGGAGAGCAAAGTTAATCAAGTGCATTTTTGCAGAGGTGCTAGCACTTAGCTTCTGATGAAGCGGCCACACCATATCACTCTCAAAGGCAGATCCACCTGGAGTGTCTTTCCATCCACTCAATGGGAGCTAACACCTTCCCTGCTCAGAATTTATCCTTTTTATCCATGCCTTTGGAGGTGTTCCCTGTTGATGTACGCTCATGATTCTGTACCTTCACTGGGCTAGTGCCATGCAAATCAAATCTCACTATTCCCAGAGTCACCACAAAAAGTGAAGATTTTATCAAAACATGCAAAACTCCCTGATTTAAATGTCTTTTTAGACAGAGCTTAATAGAAGGCAGAGATCACTTTTCTGTACTTAGCAATAATTACTATTAATTACAAGACATAATTTTAGCTACAAGTAAACAATTATGAACTTACATCATGTACCTCCACTAGTTAAAACTCCCACATTCCAGATGAAGGGCTTATGCCCAAAACATTGACTCTCCTTCTCCTCAGATGGTGCTGAACCTGCTGTGCTTTTCAATCGCCACATTTTTCAACTCTAACCCCCTTATCAAACGCACACTATACATACAGACAGACACAAAACAAAATTGGTATTTTGGATGGAGAGAGAAATGGGGAAGGCAGTTCAATGACTCCTGTCCACAGGATTTGCTGAGATGATCCTTAGTAAACGTGATACTGTCAGTGGATTAGTAATCCAGAGGCCCAGGCTAATTTTCTGGGAGTATGTGTTCAAATCCATCTTGGCAGCTGGTAAAATCTAAATTCAATTCATAATCTAAAACATAAAATAAGATAGTTCTTCCCTCTGGATCGAAAGATGTAGCATTCAGATGGCTGGAGATAAGAAATAACAAGGAGAAGGAGGTATGTTTGACAGTGGAAGGGCATGTGCCCGAAACGTCGAATCTCCTTTTCCCTAGATGCTGTCTGACCTGCTGTGCTGTTCCAGCAATAAAGTTTCAGCAGTAACCTACAGTCTGCCCAATATCAGTTATACTGTACACATAAAATCAATTAGGAAGTAAAGAGGGCATATCAAAAGCCAGTACATCAATCATGGGTGACTTTAAACTTAAAGTAGATTGGGGAAATCAAATTAGCAAAGATAACCGCGAGGACTAATTCATAGTGTACTTGGCACAATTTCTTATAATAATATGTGTTGGATCCAAACAATGATTTGGGAATGTATAATGAGGCATGTGTAATAAATGTACTCAGAGTTAGAAACAGTATTCATATCATGGTAAAATTAAACATTCGGCTTGAGTGTTAGAAAATTGGATCATAAACAACTGTATTGAATTTAAATAAGCATAATTAATAAGGGATGCGGGCAGAGTTGGCTGGAGTGGACTGGGGAAAGGGGTTGGTGGAAAAGATAGCTGATGGACAATGGCAGACATTTAAGAAAATATTTCATGACTCACAACAAAGATATATCCCATTGAGGAGGAAGGATTTTAGGAGGGGAATAAACTAGGGAAATTAAGGATAGTGTGGAATTGAAGGAAAAAAATACAATGTGCAAAGATTAGTGGTAAGCCAGAGACTATGAAAAATGTTAAAAATGAATAAAAGTCAACCAAAAAAGGCACATATTGACTTTGAGGATAAAGTAGTAAGTAACATAAGATCAGAAAGCAAGAACTTCTTTAAATATATCAAAAGAAAATGACTGCCAAAGTGAACAAAGTCCCTATAGTGATTATAACAAGGTCAGCCAGGTCGAAATCATAGAATATGAGTTCCCTAATTTAATTTAAATAAGCATAATTAATAAGGGATGCGGGCAGAGTTGGCTGGAGTGGACTGGGGAAAGGGGTTGGTAGAAAAGATAGCTGATGGACAATGGCAGACATTTAAGAAAATATTGCATGACTCACAACAAAGATATTGGTCCAATCACAGAGCCCTGGCTGACAGATATAAACAGGAGTGTCAGACATTCCGCTCACTCTGACAGCTGGCTCTAAGGGAGCCAGATCAATGTCAAACACTCTTCATGTGTACAAGGATGACTTGGTGATGGGTTCCAGTCTCTGTGGAGTTATTTCAGGTCCCTTAGAGAATGAGGCAGTCGAAATAATAATGGAGAACCACGAAATGGCATAAAGTCTTGAATCATTTGTTGTACCCAACACTGCAGCACTCTTACACATCTCCACTTCCCAGGTACCTATTTGCCTTCAAAAATTCCACAGTCCATACAAGCTGCAGGAGTTGCTCAGTTCATAGTCTGCTCTCCAGATAATGCTGCCTTTGTTGGATAATGTGGAAATTGGGGGATGAACACAAAAATAGAAGCAGGAGTAGGCTATTTAACCCTGTAGGGT
Source organism: Chiloscyllium plagiosum (assembly GCF_037043375.1). NCBI lineage: Eukaryota > Metazoa > Chordata > Chondrichthyes > Orectolobiformes > Hemiscylliidae > Chiloscyllium > Chiloscyllium plagiosum. Next base: position 8,629,163 of record NW_028270153.1, read on the forward strand.
AAAAACAATGACTGCAGATGCTGGAAACCAGATTCTGGATTAGTGGTGCTGGAAGAGCACAGCAATTCAGGCAGCATCCGAGGACAGGCAAAATCGACGTTTCGGGCAAAAGCCCTTCATCAGGAATAAAGCTGATGAAGGGCTTTTGCCCGAAACGTCGATTTTGCCTGTCCTCGGATGCCGCCTGAATTGCTGTGCTCTTCCAGCACCACTAATCCAGAATATTTAACCCTGTATCTTATGCTGCCATGGTATGTGACTGATCTGTCCCAAGGTTCAGGATGGGGGCAATAAATTCTCATGGTGTTTCCAAATGTATGATCTCCTGCTGTATGTGTGCCAAAGGCCAGAAGATCATGGATTCAGGTTCCACTCCAAGGCCTTGAAAAGTGCATGTCGACATAATCCAAATAACACGGATATCAAGAAAGTCTAGGGACAGGGGGACCTGAGAGTTCATGTCACAGATTTTTGACGTAGCAAGGAATATTGAGGGAGTAGTTAACGAAATATGTAGATTCTTAGGCTTCATAAGTAGAGATATTATTAAATCAAAAGCAGGGAGATTAAGCTGAACTTTTACAAAGTTATGGTTCAGTCACAACTAAAGTTTTGGCCATTACATTTTAGCAAATAATGTGAGTGTCCTTGATAAGATGCACTGGAATTAAACAAAATGATTGCAGGATTAAGGGATTTTGATGACAAGGTTACATTGGAAAATCTGGGATTGTTCTTGGAGTAAAGGAGATTGATGGGGAATTTGACACAGATATGACAGGTCGAAATAAGATATACAAAGAAAACCTAATCTCTTTGCTGATGCAAAGACCAGGGGACAAAGATATAAGATTTGTTGCCACAAATACTGGATAAAGTGAAGTCATTTGTTTCTATAGTTAGCGAACCTGAAACCTACTACCTATGAAAATGGTAGAAGAGGAGATGAGGAATGATTTCAAAAAGAAATTGTTTGGGCATTTGAATGAAATAAATCTGCAGGGCTCCAGTGTAGAGTGGAAGAATGGCACTGATTACGTTGTTCTAAAAAGGCCTTAATGGGCCAATGGCCTCCTGCTGTCCCATAATTATCCTCGAACTCTGTAATATTGCAATGCAGATCTGAAGACATGCTGCAGTGTTGGAGTTGCTGTCTCTCTAATAAGACTAAACAGATAACCTGTCTGTCCTCTCAGTAGATATAAAATTGCCCAGGCATTACTTCAATGACAAGCTATTATTTTGAAGAACAGCGTGGGAGTTCTTCATGTATCCTGGACAATATTTATGCCTTGACTATGATCAGTAACAAAGAGATTAGCAGTTCTTTAATGAATTAGTTGCTGCATATCCTTCATTATTGCAGCGACAACACTTTTTTCTGAAAAAAGTTAATTGTTTTTATAGAACTTTTGCAATGCCCAGTTATCTCCTTCCCTTTTGTTGTAGAGACTTGATTTGTCTTCCTTTGACTGCAAAAGATTAAGATTAAAAGATTAAATAAATTAAACACGGGGAGATAGACCAAATGTTCCTTTTCGCATTACAACACCTAAGGAAAATCTAATTTCATTAGTAATATTACATTTTTTAAACAGGCTGCTACAATAAGTATACGATTTGCCACAAAAGGTAAGCAGTTCAAACGATTGAATGTTAGATTTACAATCTCAGATTGGAAATTGCAGATAAAGGATACAATCTTAAAATTAGACCTTGACTTGAGGAAATTTGGAAAACAATTTTTTCAGATAAAGATTAATGGAAATCTGCAGTTCTCTCCCAAAAGGTTGTGGATTTTAGAGTTAATTGGAGTTTTCAAGATGACACTATTTTAAACAAAGATTATTAAGAGATATGAAACAAAAACAAATTAAAGAGCACTGATGTGCTAATTAGCTATGATTGAGAGACTGAACAGCCTTCTCCTATTCCTGTGCTAGAATTCACTGAAAAACCAGCAACGCTTTAATTGTTTCGATATAAAGGAGACCAGGGTTTCTGAAAAATTCATTTGCCTGACATTTAATCTTTGCCATTCGCTGGTATTGGAAATGATAAAAGATGTCACATAAAACATGATTTGCTTGCCTGTGTGTGTTGTCATGAAAAGGACACTCTGGCAATGAAGAAATGATTCGCCCAAGTCAGAGACACAGAAATTGAAAAGTTTAAGACAGATAAGAAATAAAAAGGACACTCTGGCAATGAAGAAATGATTCGCCCAAGTCAGAGACACAGAAATTGAAAAGTTTAAGACAGATAAGAAATAAAAAATCCCAATGATTCCAAAGTTTTTGTTCAAAAGTGTTTTACTGAAGATTTATGCAGAACAGAAACCTTTGAACTAAGTTTTTTTTGTTTTTGGGGTTGTGGGATGTCAAAAGTCACTCATTGAGTTAAGTAATAAAACTACCATTTGGATTTCAAATCTCTTGGGATATACTTGAAGCTGATTTTATCTAATGAATTCCTGAAGTTTGTTTTAATGGTACTCACTTAAAACAAAAGTGCTTTAATTCTCGGCTTTCTTACTATCCATATGCATTTTGTGACCTCTGTAACTTAGATCACAATCCATTGGGAATAAACATAAATTCTGTCCTCACAAAGATAAATGAATCAAACTTTATAACAGACAAGTGGTGCAGAATTTTTTTATATGAGTTGACTATTATAAACTAAAACATTGTCAGACAAAAGACAAATCTAACTCTCCACTGATCTTTTATAAATAACTTGACAGAGCATTGGCTCATTCAAACGATTGCAAATTTATACGACTTGAAATGTCAGATTGAGTGCATTACAAGAAATAAAGTTTCTTCACAAAGATGGAAGGAAACATGTCATTTTGAGCTTCTCTTTTACATTGGAATAGTCAATAACTTCAATCATTTGAACTGCTTACCATTTTGGCAAATCGTATACTTATTGTAGCAGCCTGTTTAAAAAAAATGTAATATTATTAATGAAATGTGATTTTCCTTAGGTGTTGAAATGCGAAAAGGAAAATTATGGATGTTTAGCAAGCAAATGGTAAAATGGCAGTAAGCCTTAAACCAAAGGACTTCCAGAATTAGGCAATTTTTGAAGAGCAGCTGCTGTTTATGTACATAGAATATAATTTATGAACTTGTTTAAACTCACTTCTTAGACAAGTTATGAAAGGGCGTCTGTGAAATCCCTGCATTTTTAATATATCCATTTTCCCCTTGAAAACAATCTTTTGTTCACATGCCCCAAAAGCCACCTAGTGAGAAAACACTTCAATTTAAGACCTTGTCTGATCCGAACAAAGAAATCTTTCTGGTATCCGGAGGCAAACCGCGTGATGCAATCAGAAAGTATGGAGGGCAGCAGTGGAGATTGGCAGAAAGCAGGGCTTAATTGAGTACAGCTGAATTGTGAGATGGGTGTCACGGGCTGCTTATTTTCATGTCAAAATGGAACAGAAATCAAATTATACTTCCTTCATGAAGTGATCTAAAGTTTCGTTTGAAGATTTTTTTTATAAGTCCATGCTAGGAAATTATTTGCATTAAAAACAACAAAAATGACAACATTTTGAATTCTCTGCTGCATACCAGTTTTCTGAGTCCAGCATTCTACATCCTTTAGAAATGGCTAACAGAGTCTGGATCTTAAACATAAAAACGTCAATCTGAAATCTGCAGTCATTTATTCTTCATACTTAAAGCTCTAACTTGGCAGGGCTTTGTTCAAAGACGTACTTATTTCAGTTGAGATAGTTGGTGGGTTGCAAGGAATTTTAACTGCAATAAACAAGCATATATGTGGACAGGTAAATGGCTAAAAGTGCTGAAGATACCAGCATATCAGGAATATGGCAGTAACCCACTGAATTTCAACTTTAACCTGAGCATGATCCAGTACACACAGAGAGCTTTTGACAGGCAGGCAAGTCGGCAATTGTGATACACGTAGTGTCGATTAATCAGGCATGTGTTGTCGCAGTTTTCTGGTTTTGTATTCACTCACTCCACCTCAAATTCAACAATTCCAAGGGCAAATAGTTGGCAAGGTGACTTTGATTGGTTGAGTTGTCACTGTGAAGAAAACAACAATAGGCTTTCCATGCTTCCAGTTAATTCAGAAATGGCTCAGGACTTGGAATATTTTCTTTTTGTTTATAGAAAACAGATTTCTGGCAATGAATATGTTGCTTCTAGCAAACATAAATGAGTACCTTTATGATTTCCACTTAATATATTGTTATGAACCAGAGACAGGAAAAAAACAGCTTCCATGTCCAGCTTCAATACCCCAGCCGCAACTGCTACTGAAAAACTGAAACTAAAAACCCTGGTTCTGTGGGAGCTTGACCCCACCCTTTCATGATGCTTCTATTGCTTCAACTTAAATAAAAACCCAAAACCTCACAAACAGTTTAATTTATTAGCTCTGAGTAGACTGCTCCATAACTCTGTCTCAATGTTTCTTCATAAAAAACCAAGACAAAATGCAGCTCTTAAAACCATAATATGATCACATCTCACCCCTTAAAACAATGAACTATCAATATACAAAAATAATTTCATTTTTAAAAACTTTCACCCTTATGCTATTAGTACATTACATTGATTCTAAGCATGCAAACATTCAAGACTACGGTCCATTTCAGTCTGCTTTTTCTCCCTTCCACTGAATGTCTCCATCTTCCTTCATCAAAGTTGCAATAATGTGCTGGAAATTACACTCTCTCATCCTGCCACATGTATAATTTTCCAATTGAGTGGCTGCAATAATAAGCTCCATCTAAACAGTCTGGAAGTTTTTCCAAAACTTTAAGGAGTTATGATCCATAAACATTATTATCTCAGACATATTACTGGCAATATAAAAGTTGAAATGTTGCAACACTAAAACTAAGCACAAGGTCTCCTTCTCAATCATGGAATATTTCTGTTGATGATTATTCAATATTCTTGAAAAATAGGAGAAAGTGAGGTCTGCAGATGCTGGAGATCAGAGCTGAAAATGTGTTGCTGGAAAAGCGCAGCAGGTCAGGCAGCATCCAAGGAACAGGAGAATCGACGTTTCGGGCATAAGCCCTTCTTCAGGAAGAAGGGCTTATGCCCGAAACGTCGATTCTCCTGTTCCTTGGATGCTGCCTGACCTGCTGCGCTTTTCCAGCAACACATTTTCATTCTTGAAAAATACCCAATAGGTCTTTCTATCTTCTTGTCACCTTCTTGCAATAGTACAGTATCAACATCCACATCGCTCGCATTGATAGCCACCTTGAATGGCTTTGTATAATTAATTGTGGCTAACACTGGGGCAGTGGTTAGCACAGCTTTCAGGCTGTCAAATACCTTCTGACATTCTTGCATGCACTGAAACTTTCTGCACTACTTCAACAAGTCAGTCAGTGGAGCAACCACACTGCTAAAATTTGGTATGAATTTCCAATAAAACCATTCAATCCCAGGAGTTGTAGTATTTCCCTCTTCATTATTGGTATGGGAAACTCATCAATAGTCTTTTATTTCACATTCCATCGGGCCATCTGTCCATGTTCAGTGACATGGCCCAGGAATGTGTCTTGGGCTTTTGTGAAGCCACTCTTAGCCAGGTTTATCATCAAGCCTGCCCCTCAAAGTCGATCAAACAATTCCAAGATAGATACTCCAAAGGCTCCCAGATGTCTTTAAATTTTAATTTCTTTATATGCTTCTCCTGGCATACATGAATAAACCTTAATCATGCAAGTAAAATTCTTTAAAGAGATCTGGCACTTGCTTTTCAACCAACCCCTGATTCTTTTTAGCTTCCATTGTATTTTCCTTTACCACTTCAACAAAACTCACTGGCTTATCCTGTTTTCCTATATCTGTCTTCCCAATTTTTTTTCTAAACCACCAATATTGTGACTTCATGTAGTCTACTTTATTACAGTGAGCTTTTTTAACTTCTCTTTCCCCCTCACGGGTTTCCTTTTGACCCTGTGGTAAATTATCTTTAGTGAGATCCTCTTTTCCTTTATTACCTCAGGATTTCTCTTTTCCCCAATTTCTATCCCTCCCAGATTGAAATTAATGTTGGAAACCAGACTTTAATTTGTGAATCATCTGTCATTTCTGCTGCTAATTTTGCAGTCTAACTCACTGCTCTTCTACATGAGCTCTCACTACTTCAGGAAGTGACTTTTTGAACTCTTCCAAAATCGTCTCTCTAAGAATGTCCTATGTTTGATTTATTTTCAATGCCCTTATCAACCCATCAAAATTATTTTGATTGATTCTTTCAAAATCTATGTAAATTTGACCAGATTTCCTCCTAAAATGTCTCTTGGCTTCCAGTACTAGCATATATGCACTTAAGATGGTTTTTTACACCTCATCTAACTACCCAGATAGGTCCTCTGATAGTAATGCAAATACCTTACTAGTCAACTTTGTTTGGATCAACAATATCTACAAGGTCACTAGCCATTCCATTTGTTTAGCCACTTTCTCAAATGAAACGTTGAATTTAGGCAACACTTGGATATATTTAAACAAATCCCTACCGGGCCTTTGGCTACAACGGGATTACTCTCCATCACTGTTCTCATCACAATTCCAACTTTTCACCTGTACCTCTGCCATTTTCATCAACTTTGCGTTTTCAGTTCCAACTTCTGAAGTTCAAAAACTCTCCCTTTCTTCCTTTTTTGTTCTGCTTTTAATCCTAAATCAAACTATTTCATTTCCATTTCCTTTTCGTTTCCTTTTGCCTCAAACTCAAGCTGCTTTATTTTCAATTGAACTTTAGCCATTTGTAAAGATTCCAATGGCATTCCTGGTTATTGTAAATGTTGCATGTTGCCACAATTATTTCCCCTTTCCTCACAGATATATTCAACCCCAACTCCAGCTTGTTTGCCAATTCCAAAACCCAGTCAGTTGCTTGTAGCAGGCACAGTGCAGACAATACTCAATCAGCCTAACCTTGCAAACCCAATAAAAACATTTACTGTTAGATGTGAGTCTCCTATCGACAGCACTCGCTGAACAATGCTGAGTACGGTAATAGCTAATTAACAATCAATTTAAAATAATCAGTTGCTGATTAAGGTTTATTCATGTATGCCAGGAGAAATAACGTGGCTCTTTATGTTTGTTTGAAGTGATAACCTTCAAAGGCAGAAAGCCATTCTCTGTAAACAATAGAAACAGATGTTCTAACCTTACAAAACTTTCAAATTACCTGGGAGCCTGGGTGGTCTATTGTTGGCAAAATCAGCAATATTCACGTTTTGTAGGACTGTTCATTAGAGGCTGCTGTAACTTTGAAGTTGTAGTGTTAGGCTTAAAAGTTCTATCTCCAAATCAGATTATTGATGGTTAGTTGTTAAGAGTTAATTGGACCTAGCAATAAGCATTTGAAGGAAAATACATGAAAAACAGGCTTAGTGTAAAAACAGCCTGTTCTGGCTGGAAGGTAACTGCAAAGGCCTTGGCTGGATTAAGAACAGACTGTTGTGCAAACTCACAATAGACGTCTGCAACTGTTTTTTTCACAAAGGAATTCTTGGGCACGTACTCAAGATGGCAAATACAACATATAATAGCAGTTTGAGAATAGTGTTAATACTGGACACTTTTCCCAACTGGGGGGAGCATTTCCCATTGGACTGGGTTCTGAGAGTCTTTGGCCTTTTCCCATTGGACTGGGTTCTGTGAGACTAGGGCCTTTTACCATCAGACTGGGTTCTGTGAGACGAGGGCCTTTTACCATCGGACTGGGTTGTGAGAGACTAGGGCCTTTCCCCATCGAACTGGGTTGTGAGAGACTAGGGCCTTTTCCCATCGAACTGGGTTCTGAGAGACTAGGGCCTTTCCCCATCGAACTGGGTTCTGAGAGACTAGGGCCTTTTCCCATCGGACTGGGTTCTGTGAGACTAGGGCCTTTTCCCATTGGACTGGGTTCTGTGAGACGAGGGCCTTTTCCCATCGGACTGGGTTCTGTGAGACGAGGGCCTTTTCCCATCGAACTGGGTTCTGAGAGACTAGGGCCTTTCCCCATCGAACTGGGTTGTGAGAGATTAGGGCCTTTCCCCATCGAACTGGGTTGTGAGAGACTACGGCCTTTTCCCATTGGACTAGGTTCTGAGAGACTAGGGCCTTTTCCCATCGGACTAGGTTCTGAGAGACTAGGGCTTTTTCCCATCGAACAGGGTTCTGTGAGACTAGGGTCTTTTCCCATTGAACTGGGTTCTGAGAGACTAGGGCCTTTTCCCATCAAACTGGATTCTGTGAGACTAGGGCCGTTTCCCATTGGACTGGGTTCTGAGAGACTAGGGCCTTTTCCCATCGGACTAGGTTCTGTGAGACTAGGGCCTTTTCCCATCGAACTGGGTTCTGAGAGACTAGGGCCTTTTCCCATCGAACTGGGTTCTGAGAGACTAGGGCCTTTTCCCATCGAACTGGGTTCTGAGAGACTAGGGCCTTTTCCCATCGGACTGGGTTCTTTGAGACTAGGGCCTTTTTGCATCAAACTGGGTTCTATGAGATTACAAACCAACCGACTCCCACAGCTACCTGGACTACACCTCCTCCCATCCTGCCCCCTGTAAAAACGCCATCCCATTCTCCCAATTCCTTCAACTCCGCCGCATCTGCTCCCAGGAGGACCAGTTCCAAAAACGCACATCCCAGATGGCCTCCTTCTTCAAGGACCGCAATTTCCCCCCCGACGTGGTCGACGGGATGCCCTCCACCGCATCTCTTCCACTTCCCGATCCTCCGCCCTTGAACCCCGCCCCTCCAACCGCCACCAGGACAGAACCCCACTGGTCCTTACCTACCACCCCACCAATCTCCATGTACAGCGCATCATCCGCCGTCATTTCCGCCACCTCCAAACGGACCCCACCACCAAGAATATATTTCCCTCCCCTCCCCTATCAGCATTCCGTAAAGACCACTCCCTCCGTGACTCCCTCGTCAGATCTACACCCCCCACCAACCCAACCTCCACTCCCGGCACCTTCCCCTGCAACCGCAGGAGGTGCAAGACTTGCGCCCACACCTCCCCCCTCACCTCCCTCCAAGGCCCCAAAGGAAACTTCCATATCCGCCACAGATTCACCTGTACCTCCACACATATCATCTATTGCATCCTTTGCACCCGATGTGGCCTCCTCTATATTGGGGAGACGGGCCGCCGACTTGCGGAGCGTTTCAGGGAACACCTCTGGGACACCCGGACCAACCAACCCAACCACCCTGTAGCTCAACATTTCAATTCCCCCTCCCACTCCACCAAGGATATGCAGGTCTTTGGACTCCTCCATCGTCAGACCACAGCGAAACGACGGTTGGAGGAAGAACGCCTCATCTTCCGGCTAGGAACCTTCCAACCACAAGGGATGAACTCGGATTTCACCAGTTTCCTCATTTTCCCTCCCCCCAGCCTGTCTCAGTCAAATCCATCAAATTCAGCACCGCCTTCCTAACCTGCAATCTTCTTCCCGACCTTTCCGCCCCCACCCCAGTCTGACCTATCACCCTCACCTTGACCTCTTTCCACCTATCACATTTCCGACGCCCCTCCCCCAAGTCCCTCCTCCCTATCTTTTATCTTAGTCTGCTGGACCAACTTTCCTCATTCCTGAAGAAGGGCTAATGCCCGAAACGTCGATTCTCCTGTTCCCTAGATGCTGCCTGACCTGCTGCGCTTTTCCAGCAACACATTTCCATCTATGAGATTAGGGTCTTTTTCCATTGGACTGGGTTCTGAGAGACTAGGGCCTTTTCCCATTGGACTGGGTTCTGTGAGACTAGAGCCTTTTCCCATTGGACTGGGTTCTGTGAGACTAGGGTTTTTTTCTCATCAAACCACGTTCTGAGAGACTAGGGCCTTTTCCCATTGGACTGGGTTCTGTGAGACTAGGGTCTTTTCCCATTGGACTGGGTTCTGTGAGACTAGGGTTTTTTCTCATTGAACTGGGTTCTGAGAGACTAGGGCCGTTTCCCATTGGACTGGGTTCTGTGAGACTAGGGTTTTTTCTCATCGAACTGGGTTCTGAGAGACTAGGGCCGTTTCCCATTGGACTGGGTTCTGAGACTAGGGTTTTTTCTCATCGAACTGGGTTCTGAGAGACTAGGGCCGTTTCCCATTGGACTGGGTTCTGAGACTAGGGTTTTTTCTCATCGAACTGGGTTCTGAGAGACTAGGGCCGTTTCCCATTGGACTGGGTTCTGTGAGACTAGGGCCGTTTCCCATTGGACTGGGTTCTGTGAGACTAGGGCCTTTTCCCATTGGACTGGGTTCTTTGAGACTAGGGTCTTTTCCCATTGGACTGGGTTCTGTGAGACTAGGGCCTTTTCCCATTGGACTGGGTTCTGTGAGACTAGGGCCTTTTCCCATTGGACTGGGTTCTGTGAGACTAGGGCCGTTTCCCATTGGACTGGGTTCTGTGAGACTAGGGCCGTTTCCCATTGGACTGGGTTCTGAGAGACTATGGCCGTTTCCCATTGGACTGGGCTCTGTGAGACTAGGGTCTTTTCCCATTGGACTGGGTTCTGTGAGACTAGGGTCTTTTCCCATTGGACTGGGTTCTGTGAGACTAGGGCCTTTTCGCATCAGACTGAAGTCTGTGAGACCCAGACCTTTCCCCACCAAACTGGGGTCTGTGAGACTGAAGCCATTGAAACTGGAACCAAGTTCCAAGCTCCTACCACCCGGCAGAAGGCAGTGAGACTTGATTGCTGAAAATGTCTAAAGTGTTTCAGCTCACAGATTCACCCATTAGTTTGCATATCTCCAAATTAGATTATGCAGATAAATTTGTTTTTTTTTCAAAACACATATATACACTTGCATTCAGAGGGGCAACGTTTTGACACACAGGATGGCTCGTGTGTGGAATGAACATAGAGCATCGAACATTACAGCACAGTACAGGCCCTTCGGCCCTCAATGTTGTGCTGACCTTTTAGCCTACTTTAAGATCAGACTAAACTACATACCCTTCATTGTACTATCTTCCAAGTGCCTATCCAAGAGTCGCTTAAATGTCCCTTATGTATCTGACTCTACTACCACTGCTGGCAGTGCATTCCACACACCCACCACTCTCTGTATAAAGAACCTACCTCTGGCATCTCCCCTAAATCTTCCTCCGGCATCTCCCCTTAACCTTCCTCCAATTACCTTAAAATGATGATCCCTCATGATAGCCATTTCCACTTTGGGAAAAAGTCTCTGCTATCCACTCTATCTATCCTTCTCATCATCTTGTACACCTCTATCAAGTCACCTCTCGTCCTTCCTTGCTCTAATGAGAAAAGCCCTAGTTCTCTCAACCTTTCTTCATAAGACATACCCTCCAGTCCAGGCAGCATCATGATAAATCTCCTCTGAACCCTCTCTAAAGTTTCCATATCCTTCCTATAATGAGGTGACCAGAACTGAATACAATATTCCAAGTGTGGTCTAACCAGGGCTCTATAGAGGTGCAGCATAACCTTACAGCTTTTAAACTCAATCCCCCTGCTAATGAAAGCCAACACACCATACGCTTTCTCAACAACTCTATCAACTTGGGTGGCAACTTTGAGGGATCTATGGACATGGACCCCAAGATCCCTCTGTTTCTCCACACTGCCAAGAATTCTGCCTTTAACCCCATATTCTGCATTCAAATTCGATGTTCCAAAATGGACTGTCCTGCCTGCCGAGTTGAGTGGAGGGGCCTTGACCTTTTCCAGTCCCAGGGGAATCATGAGGGGCATGGATGGGATGCAAGTCATTGAACACCTTTCTCCACACCATCCCAACCTGTCAAATAGCTCCTTTCACCTTGAGCTTACTTACCCACCTGCTGCTCCTTGTCTTCACTGTGCAGCCAGGAGCAATGACACAACAGTTTTAGGCAGGGAGAGATCGCACTGTCCCAGGCTGTGCTCAACTGAAAAAACCATGGGGCAGGGGTGGTCGGAGCTATCTCATTCATAAAGAGCCACAACCTGCCCTGCACTTTCATGGAAAAACAGATAATCCTGACCAATTTCTTTGTGTGTGACACCTTATCAAATGCTTCTGCAACATCCACTGGGCCCCCATTTACCCACCCACCAGTTACAAACTCAAACCTCTCTCCCAGATTTGTCTACCATGATATTCCTTTCAGAGTTTCATGTTAACGCTACCTAATCATATTTTGATTTTCCAAGTGTTTAGTGTCTTAGGAACATGGAGAATGGGCACAGGAGTAGGCCATCTGGCCCTTCAAACCTGCTCTGAGATTCAATATAATCATGGCTGATCATCCAACTCAGTCCTCTGATCCCACTTTCTCCCGTTTGATCCCATTAGCCTGAAGAACTATGTCCTAACTCCTTCCTGAAAACATGCATGTTTTGGCTTCAATTGCTTTCTTTGGCAGAGAAATCCACAGGTTCCACACTCTATGGGTGAAGAGATTTCTCCTCATCTCAGTACTAAGTGGCCTATCCTGTGTCCTTAGACTGTGATCCCCTGGTTCTGGAATCCCTGCTCATCGGGAACATCCTGCCTGTGCTTCCCCTGTCTAGTCCTGTTAGAATTTTATAGATGGCTCTGAGATCTTCCCTCATTCTTCTAAACTCCAGTGAGTATCATCCTAACTCTTTCCAAGCAGTAATCCTGCCATCATAGTCTTTGAACCACAATAGCCAGATGTGGTCCAGAATGGAAATTTCTCTTGGACTGAGAGGGATCAGCAGGAACAGCAGCAACATCCTCCTCAACCATCTGCCACATCACATGTTAGTAAGGAGGAGGAGCACAGAGAAGTAGCTCACACAAGCATTGGGTCCAGTTGAAGATTCATTGCCAGTTATCAGAGCCCTTAATCTCTTTACCTCCTGCCAAAGACCTCAACTGATATTGCATTCTTTATCGCATATGAGAGTACCCCTCACAGGTAACCAATATCATGCTGTTTTCAGAGCCAATGGGATTGCCTGAATGAGGAAGAGTGAAATACTGCTTCTATGGGGAATTTGAACAAAATACTCAGCAGCTCAGGCAGGAATTGTGGAGAGAGAGAGAGACAGTTAATGTGCAGAATTTTAATGTAAGCTATGAACCTGTATTTTGAGAAGATTTGTAGCTCAGGTTAAGGTTCCGGATGTAGGTTTGCTCGCTGAGCTGGAATGTTCATTTTCAGATGTTTCATCACCATACTAGGTAACATCTTCTGTGGGCATCCAGATGAAGCACTGCTGGGGTTTCCTGCTTTCTATTTATATGTTTGGGTTTCCTTGGGTTGGTGATGTCATTTCATGTGGTGATGTCATTTCCTGTTCTTTTGCTCGGGGGTGGTAGATGGGACTTATTCCTGATGAAGGGCTTTTGCACGAAACGTCGATTTCTAAGCTCCTTGGATGCTGCCTGAACTGCTGTGCTCTTCCAGCACCACTAATCCAGAATCCAATTCAATGTGTTTGTTGATAGAGTTCCGGTTGGAATGCCATGCTTCTAGGAATTCTCATGCATATGAACCCATATGTTAGGACTAAATGATGTCCTGAGCCTGAATCTAGTGGCGACAGCACTGGCTCAGATAAATTCCCATGGTGCTGTTCAGATTATTTACCTTGGCTCTCACTGTCCTGTAAAGGATGGCAGAGGGTTCCCATTGCTGCTGGATGGAGCAGAAGAGCTGACCGTTGGAAAGGTCAATACTGCTGATGGGTGTCAGAGACCTCGAGGGCATTGAAACATCATGGAATGCAATTAATTTCTTAAACCAGAGAGGAAAATGTGGCAGAGGTCCCCACAGGTCAGAGAGGAAACCACTGTAGATGATCTGAAGAAGAATCAAACCAAACGCAAAATGTTAACTGTTTATCTCTCCACAGATGCTGCCAGATCTGCTGGGTTTCTGTTTTTATTCTTGCAGATGTACAGCTGAGACAGCACGGTCTACCTTTCACAACTATGGGGAGAAAGTGAGGTCTGCAGATGCTGGAGATCAAAGCTGAAACTTTATTGCTGGAACAGCACAGCAGGTCAGGCAGCATCTAGGGAACCGACCGACTCCCACAGCTACCTGGACTACACCTCCTCCCACCCCGCCCCCTGTAAAAACGCCATCCCATTCTCCCAATTCCTTCGTCTCCGCCGCATCTGCTCCCAGGAGGACCAGTTCAAAATACGCACAACACAGACGGCCTCCTTCTTCAAGGACCGCAATTTCCCCCCCGACGTGATCGTCGATGCCCTCCACCGCATCTCCTCCACTTCCCGCTCCTCCGCCCTTGAGCCCCGCCCCTCCAACCGCCACCAGGACAGAACCCCACTGGTCCTCACCTACCACCCCACCAATCTCCATGTACAGCGCATCATCCGCCATCACTTCCGCCACCTCCAAACGGACCCCACCACCAAGGATATATTTCCCTCCCCTCCTCTATCAGCTTTCCGTAGAGACCACTCCCTCCGCGACTCCCTTGTCAGATCCATACCCCCCACCAACCCAACCTCCACTCCCGGCACCTTCCCTTGCAACCGCAGGAGGTGCAACACTTGCGCCCACACCTCCCCCCTCACTTCTCTCCAAGGCCCCAAAGGAAACTTCCATATCCGCCACAGATTCACCTGCACCTCCACCCACATTATCTACTGCATCCTCTGCAGCCGGTGTGGCCTCCTCTATATTGGGGAGACAGGCCGCCTACTTGCGGAGCGATTCAGAGAGCACCTCTGGGCCACCCGGACGAACCAACCCAATCACCCTGTAGCACAGCATTTCAACTCCCCCTCCCACTCCACCGAGGATATGCAGGTCATTGGACTCATCCACCGCCAAACCACAACAACGCGACGGTCGGAGGAGGAGCGTCTTATCTTCCGACTGGGAACCCTCCAACCACAGGGGATGAACTTGGACTTCACCAGTTTCTTCATCCCCCCTCCCCCCACCTTGTCTCAGCCGAATCCCTCCAGCCCGGCACCGCCTTCCTGACCTGCAGTCTTCTTCTTGACCTCTCCGCCTCCACCCTACTCCGACCTATCACCCTCACCTTGACCTCTTTCCACCTATCACATTTCCAACGCCCCTCCTCCAAGTCCCTCCTCCCTACCTTTTATCTTCTCCTGCTGAACACTCTCTGCTCATTCCTGAAGAAGGGCATGTGCCCGAAACGTCGAATCTTCTGTTCCCTAGATGCTGCCTGACCTGCTGTGCTGTTCCAGCAATAAAGTTTCAGCTTTCACAACTATGGCCCTCACTTCAACATTGATGGGAGGCACAGGTCTCTCTGCTGTCAACAAAACATACCAGCCTTCTAAATTGTTCCTAATTGAGGTCTTAAATGTTTAAATTGGCTTCCTGCTTCTATTTGGCAGGGCAGCTTTTCCAGGTCACTGCTCTCCTTCCATTGCAAGCTCCCCCACCACCCACCCTCCAAGAGGGCCTGGGAATTTCAACAAAGTGTTTCAGGTCAGTGACCTTTCATCAGAACGTGTAAAAGATAGCGATGTAACTGCAACAAAGAGTCCGTGCAGGGGAGGAAAAAAACAAAATAGAAGGCATGAGAGATTAAAAGACTCGAAAAGAAATATACAATCAGTGCATTGGAAGTTAAACATTTCCCTCCAAAGAGTCCACAGGACCTGCGTTTGAAACTGTTGGTCAATAAAATAATTAAAGCAGAAAATTCTGAAAAGCTTCACAGCCTGACTGTGTTTGTGGAGAAAGAGACAGAGTTTCTAAATTCCATCAGGATTGAAGGTGGGATTCCCTGTCCACACTGACACTTGAAATGATCATGCCTATGTTTAATCAACCTGTTTAGAGATGTTATTACAGTCCCCGAAACAGAGGGACTCAAACCTCTGGGCTCACAGCTAGGCTCATCAATGCTGCATCATACAATCCACAACTACCTGATAAAGGAGCTGCACTCTGAAAGCTAGTGCTTCCAAATAAACCTGTTGACTATAACCTGGTGTTGTGTGATTTATAACCCCATCAGGATCTGCTTCTTTCTTTCCCCAAATCACCCAGAGAAACAGTTTTTCTTTAATACAGTGAAACAGAGGAATGAAGATGCTGTTATGAATAGAGTTTATTGTTTTATTTCTCCACCAAGAAAAGAGCTATGTGGCCAGTTCAATATTTACAAGCAAAGCCTCTTAAAGGCAATGCTAACATCAGAAAATGAGGGTGGGTAGGGACAGAGGGAGGGGGTTCTGGACTAGTGGTGCTGGAAGAGCACAGCAATTCAGGCAGCATCCGAGGACAGGCCTGTCCTCGGATGCTGCCTGAATTGCTGTGCTCTTCCAGCACCACTAATCCAGAATCTGGTTTCCAGCATCTGCAGTCATTGTTTTTACCACACAGAGGGAGGGGACTAAGTCAAAAGTGTATTGGTAAAGCATTAAGAGCATTAGTGGACACTGCATACCTCCCTCCAAGGACACCTGGGCTCGAACATAACCACGGAAGATGGGCAGGTAGTTAGCAGAGATGACCCCCTCCATGCCCGCTGCCTTGGCCTGTTTATAGCCAGCTTGGCCAGGCCCAGGAGCAGACCCACGGTGAATTGCTCCAATCTGCCCACACCCCTCCACACTGGATCAGGAGCATTGGGCTAAAGTGCAACCAAATACACAACAGAAGATTTTGCAAATAATTAAAGAGAGAGTAAGAATGGCTCCAAGGATGATGAATGTCAGTAACATGGCGAGATTACTTTGATGAAATGGACAGTCCACACCGCTGCAGATGTCAGAACGTGCTTTTCGAGATGGATGAGTCCCCGGCCATGCATTCAGATCCAGCACAGAGCAGCTGATAAGAGTATTCGCTGGCATCTTTAACACCTCCCCATTCTATGATCTGAAGCCCCCACCTCTTTCAAGAAGACTACTATCATCCCGGTACCAAATCAAAATCATGTAGTGCACCTGAATGACTACCACCTAGTTGCTCTGACTTCCATAATTATGAAGTGCTTTGAGAGGTCAGTCATGGTTCTTATTAACTCCAGCCTCCCAGCCAGCCTTGATCCCTTGCAATTCGCCTAATGTCCATGATAGATGCCATCTCCCTAGCTCTACAGTCATCCCTGGAACATCTGGATAACAAGAATACCTATGTCAGGTTTCTACTCATTGACTGCAGCTCCACCTTTAACATATAATTCCAACCAAACAAATTTCCAAACCCCGAGACTCGGGTCTCTGCTTTAGCCCCTGCAACTGGATCCTCAACTTCCTGAGCCACAGACCGCAATCAGTGAGAATCGACAACAATACGTCCTCCACAATAATCCTCAACACTCGTGCCTCGCAATGCTGTGTACTCAGCCCCTTCCTATACTCCCTGTACACTCGGACTGTCGGGCAAATTTCACCCTAACTGCATCTACAAGCTCGCTGATAATGCCATTGTTGTAGGCCGGAGCTCATACAATGGTGGAATAAAATACAAGAAAGAGATAGCATGTTTGGTGTCATGGTGTAAAGATAACAATCGCTCCCTCGACATCAATAAAATGAAAGAACTGGTCATTGAGTTCAGGAAGCATGTTGGAGGGCACACAGTATCTACACTAATGGAGCTGAGGTAGAGGTAGTCGAAAACATCAAGTTCTTTGGAGTGACGATCACCAACAATCTGCCATGATCCACCCACCTTGATGTGACAGTCAAGAAAACATAACAACACCTCTACTTCATCAGGAGGCTAAGGAAATTCAGGATATTCATAAAGACTTACCAATTTTTATAGATACACCATAGAAAGCATTCTATCTGGATGCATTACAGCTTGGTACGACGACTGCTCTGTCCAGGATCATAAGAAACTACAGAAAGTTGTGAACACAGTCCAGTCCATCACAAAAGGCAAATTTACACCCATTGACATTGAAGCAGCTAACATAATCAAAGACCCCTCCCACCTCGATTATGATCTCTTCTGACCTCTTCCATTGGGCAAAAGACACTAAAGTTAAACACACGCACCAACAGATTCGAGAACAGCTTCTTCCCCACTGTTATTAGACTTCTGAATGGACCATGCAATTTTCAAATTTAATGTTGATCTCACTATTCATGCACCTTCTCTGTGTTGTATTCCTCCCTCTGTTCTATTACCCTAATGCACTTTGGTACGATCTGCTTGTACTGCACACGAAACAAACTTTCTCATGTACATGTGACAATAATAAATAAAACGAAATCAAGCCAAAGGCTGTAGAAGCTGGAGCTATTCTCCTTGGAGAAGAGGAGAAAGAAACTGTTTCCACATGTAGAAAGATCAAGAACCTAAAATCACAAATTTACTGATCGGCATGAGAAAAATCTATTCAACAAAGCAAGCGGTCAGGATCTGCAAAGCTCTGTATGAGTATGTGATGAAGGAAGGTTCAACTGATGCTTTTGAAAGAGAATAGAATAAGTTGTTCCTGCAGATAGCTAACATAGACATGACAGACCAAATGGCCTCCTGTAGCCATTCTGTGGTTCTATATTATGTAGGGGCAGTCTGAGGGGGACCATGAGAAATATAGAGACAGCTTTAGAATGCATGTATCTAAACACACAAAGTGCAATGAGTTAGGTACAGTGAGTGACAAACACATAGAAATGTAATGTATTACCAATAAGATAATATAATAGCGATAACGAAATGGACTTTAATCTTCCAGGAACATTTGAAGAAAGGAGCAGCCAAAGTCAAAATCAGAAATAGCATACTAATCAAGTTCTTCCAGCCTCCTGGTTGCTACTTTGGCTTCCAGCAGCTGCAGTTTTTATGTCTCAGTCATACTGTGTGCCTGTCTGGTGCAGGTTATCACACACAAACACGTGTATCATTTGGCCCCTCAACTGAAAGTACCACTACTGACCATAACTGGAAGCCTCCATTCAGCACCCCTCTGGCGTCCAGTCCTCCAAAACTTCACTCCTCTACAGATCTGCCACTGAGAGGAAACCTGACTAAGATCTCCCAGCATGCATCCTCTGAAAACACAGAATGGAAAACACAGAAAGTTACTTCGAAGTTCCATGTGACAGTCCCTGTCAGTTGAATCGAAGGCTTTGGAAGATCAAGGTGAAAGGGGCCCTTACTAAAGTCGGTTCAGGCCCCTCCACAATTGACCTTCACTGCTTGGGCCTCAGTACAAATCCTCTCATGGTACAGTGGTAATATTCCTACATCTGACCCAGAAGATCTGAATCAACTCCCACCTGCTCCAGGGTTGTAAAAGAAAATTTCTACAAACCCATTATGCATTAATCCAGAGACAGAGGCTCTTACCGAGGCGGGTTCCCTCTTCTAGCTAATCAGCTTTAATTCAATAAATGAAGAGACAATCATTGGCTGTAGGGACTTGTAATTTCTAAATAATTGATCGTTTAAAACAGAAACCTGGTTTAGAACAGGGGTGACTGAATGAAGATGGCAATGGAGTAACGGCTGTGTGTGGTGAACCATCTGCTTTGGTTCTTTTTTTACTTTTGCTCCTGCTCATTTCTTTCGCTTTATTTTCCATTCCTCTTGGATTTTTCCTTTTCTCATTCCTGTGTCCTGTTGGTCAGCAGCACCAACTCGGCAGCGAGAGTGGGCCACACGTGAAGTGGTGGGTGAGTCTTGTCCCAGTGATAGGGGGCAACGGGGTCAGTGTCCTGGTGATAGGAGGCAGGTGGGTCATTCTCCCGGTGATAGGAGGCAGTGGGGTCAGTCTCCCGGTGATAGGAGGCAGTGGGGTCAGTCTCCCGATGATAGGAGGCAGTGGGATCATTCTCCCAGTGATAGGAGGCAGTGGGGTCAGTCTCCCGGTGATAGGAGGCAGTGGGGTCATTCTCCCGGTGATAGGAGGCAGTGGGGTCAGTCTCCCGGTGATAGGAGGCAGGTGGGTCAGTCTCCCGGTGATGG
Organism: Chiloscyllium plagiosum; assembly: GCF_037043375.1. Lineage (NCBI taxonomy): Eukaryota > Metazoa > Chordata > Chondrichthyes > Orectolobiformes > Hemiscylliidae > Chiloscyllium > Chiloscyllium plagiosum. The sequence continues at coordinate 8,649,054 of NW_028270153.1, forward strand.
GAGGCAGGTGGGTTAGTCTCCCGGTGATAGGACGCAGGTGATTAGTCTCCCGGTGATAGGAGGCAGTGGGGTCAGTCTCCCGGTGATAGGAGGCAGTGGGGTCATTCTCCCGGTGATAGGAGGCAGGTGGGTTAGTCTCCCAGAGATAGGAGGCAGTGGGGTCAGTCTCCCGGTGATAGGACGCAGGTGATTAGTCTCCCGGTGATAGGAGGCAGGTGGGTTAGTCTCCCAGTGATAGGAGGCAGGTGGGTTAGTCTCCCGGGGATAGGAGGCAGGTGGGTTAGTCTCCCGGGGATAGGAGGCAGGTGGGTTAGTCTCCCGGTGATAGGAGGCAGGTGGGTTAGTCTCCCGGTGATAGGAGGCAGTGGGGTCAGTCTCCCGGTGATAGAAGGCAGGTGGGTCAGTCTCCCGGTGATAGGAGGCAGGTGGGTCATTCTCCCGGTGATAGGAGGAGGCGGGGTCATTCTCCCGGTGATAGGAGGCAGTGGGGTCATTCTCCCGGTGATAGGAGGAGGCGGGGTCATTCTCCCGGTGATAGGAGGCAGTGGGGTCATTCTCCCGGTGATAGGAGGAGGCGGGGTCATTCTCCCGGTGATAGGAGGAGGCGGGGTCATTCTCCCGGTGATAGGAGGAGGCGGGGTCATTCTCCCGGTGATAGGAGGAGGCGGGGTCATTCTCCCGGTGATAGGAGGAGGCGGGGTCATTCTCCCATTGTCCTCTGGGACCCTACCTGTGACTGAAGAGGATATGAAGATGTCTGTAAATGATGTAGCAGTTTGTGCCTTGCTTCCCTCAATATTCTCGGATAGATCCCATCAGCGCCCGGGGACGTACCTATCTTAATACCTTTTAAGATGCACAAAACGTCTTTCTTTTTAATCGCAACTTTTTAAAAACTCAACACTCCCTTCCCTGAGATTATCCCCCACCAATTCCTTCCCTTTGGTGAATACCGACACACTGTGTTTGTTTAGGACCTCACCTCCCCCTTCTGGCTCCTCACATAGATTCCCTCCTTTGCCCTGGAGTTGGCTAACCCTTTCCCTGGTTACCCTCCTGCTTTTTGAGATGTATAAAAAGCTTTGGGATTCTCCAACACTGTACTCATGTGAGTTCATGGGACAACAGGCTAATTCAATTCAATGGTCATTTTTATTGTCACTTGTACTCGACAATGAGCAACAGGGTAAGGTACAGCGAAAGCTTCAACTGTTGCCACAATCTGGTGCCATTCAAATACTTCAGGAATAAAAAGAATAAAAATACAAAGCTAAAAGAAAGTCCATCTTCACTCTGCCGCTTCCACCATTAGTCCTGAACCCAGAGCCAGCTGACCAATGACACCGATGCTGCCATCTGCACCAGATCTACCAATATCAGAATCGTCACTGTTCAGGCGCCATCTTTTCTTCGCTGGGCCCACCCCACTGACAGGCTGCCAATGCTGGGTCCTGTGCTGGACCCACATTCACCCCACAGCCTGGTCTGTTGCTGCCACCGCCACCTCACCGATAACCAGGGGACCCCGGCTCCGGGCCCACCACACACAGGAGTCCTCAGCTCCATGAAACCATTGCTTCAACCATGTCTGAAGTCTCCGCTCTGGGCCTACCACAAGCAGGGGTCCCTGGTTCCACCACCAGATCGACCATGGTATGGCAGAACCAAGTGTTAGCGCAGAGCTGCGAGGGTAGATCCGAATCATTGTAAGGCAGGTAGGCCAGAATCACCAGAGGTAGAATCAAGCAATAGAGGTCAATAAATCACTGGGGACCGGGGCAAAGTATGGCCATAAAGAGCAAGAAATTTGAGGTAGTGTTGAGCAGAAATGTACAAACCTCCCAGAAGACTGTGAAAGACTGTTGCTGAATCGACAACAGTGTGTTGAAACAATTCATTTCCTCAGCTGAGGAGTATAAGGAGTTAGAAATCCACTATGGGAGTATTTTTGTGGGTTTACATTTTTAACTTTATAAGTTAAATTGAAGAGGGTCAATGAATGGCTAGGCCCCACTTGGAAAACCAATCTTTGCACTTACTGACTGTGGTAGCAGTGAGAGTTGCACATTTGGACATGGAAGGACAATATAGTACATTGTAGTTGCTAGGTATGAAATACAATATTTCCTTATCAATCGTCTCTAGCCTTACCTTATTCCATTGTTTCTGATGGGAGAGAGTGCCCCTATATGAGTTGAATAGGCAACTTTGAAGTTTTTGCAATTGCTATCCTCATGTGTTTCCATTATTCTTATGAGGGAAAATGCCTCATATCAGTATTTTTGATATAAATGACACTTTTCTGGTACATACTCACAATTTATATCGAGAACCCCTACACTGGGGGACTTTCATTGCCAAACTATCAAATAAGACAATGTTGTAGTAAAGGGGGACATGGTAGTGTTAATTTCTCTGGTCTGATTGTCCAGGGGCCCAAGCTAATGCTGGGGGGAATCATGGTTTCAAATCTCAAAAGCTGGTGGAATATAGATTCAATTAATAAATCTGGAAATGGAAGCTAACATCAGTAATGGCGCATTGTTGATTGTGTGTAGACTGGTTTACTAATACTCTTTAAAGAATGACATCTGTCACCCAAACCTGATATATCTTGCATGTGACTCCGGGCTTACAGCAGTGTGAACAGCCCTCTGAAATGGCTAAGTAAGCTACTTATTCCAAAGGCAAGCAAGGATTGCAAAAATTGCTGACCTTGTCAGTGATGCCACTTTCAATGAAAGGAGCATTTTTTTAAAAAAAAAAGGATTAGTGATGTGAGGAATTTTGAAAAGAATTGATGAGGTGAGATCCGAACCCGATCCCCCAGGATCACCCTGGTCCCTGGATTATCAGACCAGTAAAATGAAACTACTGTCTTCCCATGACTATATTATTACTCGGTTGTAATCAAATTGTTTTAACAAGTAGCAAAAAGTAGATAGGTTGTATTCCTATTGATGGAAATGTGTTGCTGGAGAAGCGCAGCAGGTCAGGCAGCATCTAGGGAACAGGAGAATCAACGTTTCGGGCATTAGCCCTTCTTCAGGAATTCCTATTGTATTCCTATTGTACAACTGTAAAACTTGAACTCTATCCCTTTAGAAAAAAACCCAGTTACAAATACACAAAAACGGGAAAACATGATATTATAGGAAGACACTGAAAAAAAAACAAGGAAACGTAGTTCAATAGAAACAAGAGCAGGAGTAGGCCATTCAGCCCTTTGGCTATCCTCTAACTCAGTGCCATATTTTCACTTTCTCCCCATACCCCTTGATATCTTTGAAATTGAGAAATGTAGCTGTCTCTTTCTTGAATATATATAGTCACTTCTGAAGCGTTCTGAGATTTTGAATATGACAGTATACCACGTTCTGAGTAAACTTTATTTACTTTTCAATTAAATTTGTTCTCATACTTCTAAACTCAAGTGGATATAGGCCCAGTCAAACTAATCTCTCCTTGTACGACACTCCTACCATCCCTAATAGTACCATCTCAGACCAGAGACATTGATGAGTTCTTTTCCTTCAGTTCCTTTCAATTCAATGTGTCACAAAGCTAGTCCTTTTTTCCCTTGGCTCAAGGAGACTCTGTCCTTGCTTTTTTTCAGAGCAGTAATAATCCAGGCCGGGCTCTGATCAGATTGGTTTGGGACAGAGATGAAAACGATTTTGAGACGTCTTTTGTTTATATGTAAACACATGAGACTTCAGGCCAAGTGGTCATGTTTTAGAAGTGACCTGTAGAATGAAATGGCAGTCGTCCACAACTGGTTGGGAGTTCAACAGGGAGCTGTGTGGAAACTCTCTCTTCTGCCCTTCTAACGTCAACCTGTAAGCATCTGACCCGTTTTTGTACTGTGTTTTAAAGGGGGTTTGGTTATTGGGACTGTTGTGTATATTTGGAACAGCATAATTATGTCTAGTTTGGATAGACTGAGTTCTGTAGGGATTCTTTATTCTGTTCTTGGTGTTTCATTGTGCAATTTTGTGAATAAAATTTTTGTCTGTTTTAAACCCGGTAGTCAACCTCACTAACTTAATCAGTTAATTTTCACTGTACAAATAATGAAACAAATTGCGAAGTTATGGTCTGGGCTGCCTGCTTCAGAATGTTTTGAGTGGTCTGGCCTAGTCCATAACAGACTGGAGGCTCTTTGCAGGATCTTAAACTGGGAATGGTAGGTGCTCGTGTCTTTATCCTGAGTGTGGGTTTGGTTGGGTAGACAAAGCTTGGAATAGTAATGGCTCTTTCAGTCGACAAAAGTTTTCTGGATGTGGATGCGGTGACTTTGGAGGTTTTGCAAAAAGTGAATAAGATCAAGTTGCAAGAATTAACAGAGAAGCTGGAATTGGAACTGCCTGCTTCTGTGAGAAAAGGAGAGCTAATTGCAGCAGTAGCTCAGCATTAAAACTTGCTGGAGAAACCATCAGGATCTATAGAGATGGCAAGAATTCAACTGCAAATGAAGCAGCTTGAGTTAGAGGTGAGAGATAAGGAAAGGGCAGCAGAAATGAAACAGTTTGAGGTACAATTAAAAGCAGAAGAAAGGGGAAAAGAGAGAGCAGCAGCAGAAGAAAGGGAAAGAGAGAGCCGAGAAAGAAAAAGAGAGAGCTTTTGAACTTCAAAACTGACACTTAAAAAGGAAAGTCAGCTTAAAAGGCTGGAGATAAAGGCTGAGGGTAGGCTTAGTGAGGAAGAGAGTGAGGATGAGCAAGCCCCTGGTAGTCAGAAGCCTCGTGAGAAACTGTTTAAGTATGTTCAAGCATTGCCTAAGTTTGCTGAGAAGGATGTGGAAGACTTTTTCATCTCATTTGAAAAGGTGGCCAAACAAATGCAGTGGCCAGTGGCAATGTGGGTTTTGTTGATCCAAACTAAATTTGTAGGTAGGGCAACTGATGTATTCTCATCACTATCAGAGGACGTATCTGAGGTATATGAGGAGGTGGAAAAAGCTATTTTAAGTGCATATCAGCTTGTACCAGAAGCCTATAGACAATGTTTCAGGAATCTAAGGAGGGACACTAGTCAAACCTATATTGAGTTTGAAAGGAGCAATTAGAGTAATTTCGATAGATGGATAAGAGCTGGATGTAGGTTTTCTTGCTGAGCTGGAAGGTTCGTTTTCAGACGTTTCATCACCATAATAGGTAACATCTTCAGTAGGCCTCCAAATGAAGCACTGGTGGTGTAACCCACTTTCTATTTATATGTTTGAGCTTCCTAGGGTTGGTGATGTAATTTCCTGTAGTGACATCATTTCATATGGTGATGTCATTTCCTGTTCTTTTTCTCAGGGGGTGTAATGTGTTTCTTGATAGAGTTCCGGTTGGAATGCCATGCTTCTAGGATTTCTCATGCATGTCTCTGTTTGGCTTGTCCTAGGATGGATGTGTTGGCCCAGTCAAAGTGGTGTCCTTCCTCATCCGTATGTGAGGATACTAGTGAGAGAGGGTCATGTCTTCTTGTGGCTAGTTGATGTTCATGTATACTGGTGGCTAGCTTTCTGTCTGTTTGTCCGATGTAGTGTTTGTCAAAGTTCTTGCACAATATTTTATAGATTACATTAGCTTTGCTTGTTGTCTGTATATGGTCTCTATGATGCCCTTAGAGACGTAATTATTTTGGAGGTAATCATTAGCTGCTGTTTTAGTATGTTGATGGGTTTGTGGGCTACCATGATGTCAAGGGGTCTGAGTAGTCTGGCAGTCATTTCCGAGACGTTTTTGACGTAGGGGAGAGTGGCTAAGGTTTCTGGATGGGTTTTGTCTGCTGGTATGGGTTTGTTGCTGAGAAATTGGTGGAGTGTGTTCACTGGATACCCGTTCTTTTTGAATACACTGTGTAAGTGATTTTTCTCTGCTCTGTGTAGTTCCTCTGTGCTGCAGAATCTCCAAATAGCGCGCATGTATACACACAACTTTTTACTGCAACTTTTTGACAGGTTCCACCTTTGTCCTATACAGGACAATGTTGGAGAGGTTATTTAGGGAAGGGGTGGGGGTGGTTGAGGGTACACCCCTATGTAGAACTCCAGGGAAAGTGTGTCGGAAGAGAAAGAGAGTGGGTGGGAGGTCAGTCATTTAGAGACGGTGCCTGTGCTCCCATCAGACCAGGACTGTTCTCAGCAGCACTTTTAATCACTGTAAACGCGATCAGTGTTGGATCAGCGAGCAAACCTGCATCCAGAACCTCAACTTGAGCTACAAATCTTCTCAAAACTTACTATGGATAAAAGCTTTAAAAATTGAGCAAACCTATGATGCCCTTAGAGAATAATTATTTTGGAGGAACTCAAAAATTCACTGCCTGAAGTAGTGTAAACTCATGTGGAAAAGCAGAGAGTTAACATGGCAAGGTTAGCAGCTGAAGTGGCTGGTGATTATGAGCTGCTCCATAAAACTCGGTTTGGCTTCCAAAGAAGTTAAAAGCTCCAATGTTCTCATTATAATCAAGTGGGCCACACAAAATCACAGTGTTGGTGGGCTAGGAGAAAGCCAGATGTAGGAAAACAAGACAGCCTGGAAGTTTTGTTGGGCTAGTTAAAACAAAAAGCACAAGGGAAGTTAGACAACTGCCTCAGAGTGTACAAATGATCAGATATTGATTAAGGAGGAAGTGCCAGATCTGCTTAAAAAATATACACGCAAGGGTAAACTTATTCACATTGGCCAGGAGTAGCAGGTAAAGGGATACAGAATCCTCTCAGTCTGTCTTGCTGAAGGATGAGGAGATATGTACTCCTGAGGGACAATTCCAGAAAAGGTACTGGTAACAGGAATTAGTGGAAATTCAGATCATCATGCATTCAAGCAGATGAGAAATTGGCAGAGATTCATCGAATTGTTTTGCCCTCAGGGTATAGAAAGGAAGTGTTGCGAGTGGGGCATGAGCTACTACTTGGATGTTATTTAGGGGTGAAGAAAACACAGGCTAAAATACAAAGACATTTTTATTGGCTTGGACTACACAAGGGTGTACTCAAATTTTGCCAGACATGTCATACATGTCAGCTAATTGGAAAACCACAGGCAGTAATAAATCCTGCACCTTTAATACCTATTCCAGCATTTGAGGAACTTTTCACACAAGAGTCTTGATTGATTGCATAGATCCCCTACCTCAAACAAAAAGAGGGAATAAATATTTATTGACAACAACGGATGTGTTGACTAGATTTCCAAGGGAGACAATCCCATTACAAAACATCACAGCCAAAAGAGTTTGAGGAGAATTACTTAAATCTTTTACTACACATGGGCTACCAATAGAGATCCAGTCAGATCAAGGATCAAACTTTACATCCAAACTATTCAAGGAGGTTATGGATAATGTGGGAATAAGCAATTCAAATCTACTGTGTATCCAGAATCACAGGGAACACTAGCGAGATGGCATTAAAGACTAAAGATCATGTTGAGGGCGTATGGTCAGGATTATCCAGATGTTTGGGCTAAGGGAGTTCCGTTTGCACTTCCTGTGATCAGAGAATAAATCAACCAAATTCAGTCCATTTGAATTAATTTTTGGGTATGAAGTAAGAGGACCATTAAAATTGATTAAGGAGAAATTAATAAGTCAGAATTCAGAGACTACCCTTTTGGACTATGTGTCAAATTTTACAGAACAATTAAATAGAGCTGGAGAGTTGGCTAGACAGCATTTAAAAGTATCACAGCATATAATTAATAAGGAAGCGAATAAGAAATCACAAATTCACAATTTTGCAATTGGGGATAAGGTGTTGGTGTTACTTCCAGTGACAGGGTGAGCCTTTAAAAACAAGGTTCAGTGGATCTTATCAAATAAAGAAGAAATTGAGTGAGGTGAACTACTTGTTAAGGACTCTACACAGGAAGAAATCTCACAGAGTGTCATGTGAATATGCTCAAACGGTATTTTGATAGGGAAGGAAAGCAAGAGGAGAACGTGTTAGTGATTACAGCACAGAAAGAAGAGCCAAGTTCAGGATTCTGAATTGGACGTTCCTCAAATCAACTTGGACAATGAGGAAATTGTCAAAAATTGGGATAAATTATTGAGTTACCTTCTGCAAGAAAATCAAAACAACCTGAAAGAGTTGGGGAGATATGCAGAAATAAATGGGGAAGTACTAAGCTAATTGTGCATGATGTAGAGATAGGAGATGCTATTCCGAGTAAGCAAGATCCCAAAAGGCATAACCCTCTAAAGTTGGCACAGAAGGAGATAGAGCGCGTGCTCCAAGATGGCATAATCAAAGTGAGTTACAGTGACTGGAGCTCACTGATAGTCATAGTGCCAAAGCCAGAAGGTACCCGATGGTTATGTGTGGACCATCACAATGTCAACGCTGTTACAAGGACTGATGCAAATCTAATTCCACGGTTGGAGGACTGTGTCGAAAAGGTGTGACAAGGAACTTACATTTCTAATTTGGACTTGCTCAGAGGCTACTGGTAAGTACCTCGGTCAGAGAGAGTAATAGCAATTTTGGCTTTCATAATGCCAAAATGGATTATAACAGTTCAAAGCCATGCCATTTAATATGAAAAATGCTCCAACCACATTTCAGAGACTGACTAATAATGACCTGGTGATTTTTAGTCGCTCATGGGAGAAACATTTACAGCATTTATCAGAAGGCAGGCTTGGTGGTAAACTGAGCTAAAAGTGAACTTCCCAAAGCCCAAGTCACCTTCCTGGGCCATGTTATTGGACATGGACAAATCGTCCCACGAGATGCAAAAATGAAAATAATTAGAAAATTTCCCACACTGTTGACGAAAAAGGCAGTACTACAGTTCCTGGCATTGAATGGATTTTATCGAACGTTTGTGCCGATTTTTAGCAGTGTGGCTGCTCACTCACTGAATTGTTAAAAAAAGGGCAAGAAGTTTCAATGGACAGCAGATTGTCAAAAGGCATTTGACAGCCTAAAAACTGTGTTAACCACTGCCCCAATATTAACCACTCCGGATTACATGAAGCCTTTCAATGTGGCTATCAATGGCAGTGATGTGGGTGTCAGTGCGTTGCTCCTGCAGGAGGATGACGAAGAGATAGAAAGACCCATCAGGTATTTTTCCAGGAAGTTGAATGTTCATCAACAGAAATATTCAACGGTGGAGAAAGAGACTGTGAGGTTGGTGTTGGCATGACAACATTTCAGTGTTTATATTACCAGCAATGCATTGGAGACAATCGTATACACTCATCATAACCCATTGACATTTGTGGAAAAGTTTAAGGACAAAAATGCCAGACTGTTTAGATGGAGCTTGTTGTTGTAGCCATTCAAATTCACAATTGTGCATGTGGCAGGTTGCAAAAACATGATTGCCGCTGCATTATCGAAACTCGAATGAGATAGAGAGGCGTTCAGTGGAGGGTGTACCATGGCCTGAATTTGCATGTGGTTGTGAATGTTTGCATGTTGATAGTTAGTATAATGTATCTGTATATTTAGACTACTAACCAGGTTTTTGAAGGGTTAAAAATGAAGACATCTTTTGGTATTGATTGTTCATTTTTTTAAGGGGGGAGGTGTCACAAAGCTAGTCCTTTTTTACCTAAAAGCTGTTCCTTGGCTCAAGGAGACTCTGTCCTTGTTTTTTTCAGAGGGGTAATAAACTGGGCCGGGCTCCGATCAGACTGG